>NC_133335.1:33064340-33422291 GCF_042186555.1 Aquarana catesbeiana | reverse complement strand
ACTTTAAGTACAGAAGCATTCTGTCAACCTGGTTTGCAATGTCGAGAGCATACACCATAAACTAGTATTGATTCTATAGCCATAGGCAGCCACAGCTTAAACCGTGAGCCCCGAAAAAGAAAATAGTTGTCAATGTTGAGTGAAAAAGGTATTAATATCAATCAAGAAGATAGACAGTCTAAAAACACCCCCCCACCTCTGCTGGTCAAAGTACTTTTTGAACTCTCCTAAAACTCTTAAAGTGACGCACGTCTCAGTTTACATGACAGTCGAAGAGGATAGGTCAGTTCTCTAGAAAATGACAGCCTGCAAAAAAAAAAAAAAAAAAAAAAAAAAAAAAAAAAAAAAGGTCCCAATTTGCATAACCGGCTACTCTCCTTTGGGGAAGTGAGGGGGGGGGGATCATCCTGAGGAGATGGAGACAGAGACTCGCAAACAGATGAAAGGAATGTTAGCAGAGGTGTAAGATTGCAGAACAAACTTGCTGTAGGTACGGATACTTTCCCCCCTTGAATTTGCTGGCTTTCCCTTGACCATGAAGGAACTTCAAAGGAGACTTCTTGGTGCCTTGGTAAGAAAAAAACACTACTATATCTTTTTTTTCTTATTATGTATTGGGTCAGTTCTTTTCTTCATACCCTAGAGGTGATACACACTCCTCAGCAAATGTATATTAAATAGGATTTATGGATGATAACAGTTATCAGAGACTTTCACTTGACCATGAAGGAACTTCAAAGGAGACTTCTTGGTGCCTTAGTAAGAAAAAACACTACTATATCTTTTTTTCTTATTATGTATTGGGTCAGTTTGGTTCCTCATACCCAAGAAGTGATATACACTCCTCAACAAATGTATATTAAATAGGATTTATGGATGATAACAGTTATCAGAGACTTTCCCTTCACCATGAAGGAACTTCAAAGGAGACTTCTTGGTGCCTTGGTAAGAAAAAAAAACACTACTATATCTTTTTTTTCTTATTATGTATTGGGTCAGTTTGTTTCTTCATACCCTAGAGGTGATATACACTCCTCAGCAAATATATATATATATTAAATAGGATTTATGGATGATAACAGTTATCAGAGATAACGAACAGTTTGGTGTCAAGAAGCCAGGCCACATGGCTTGTTGGATTTAACACATTTTTGGTTGGATTTACAATTTAAATAATAATTGTTTATTTTATTTTTATTTTTATTTATTTCAGGTACTTATATAGCGCCGTCAATTTACGCAGCGCTTTACATATATATATTATACATTCACATCAGTCCCTATACCCTCAAGGAGCTTACAATCTAAGGTCCCTAACTCACATTCATACCTATACTAGGGCCGATTTAGACAGGATCCAATTAACCTACCAGCATGTCTTTGCATGTTTATTGACCAGATAAAAAAAAGCGCAATTACAGCTGCCTGCAATTTTTTTTTCTTTCCATTGTGAATTGGGCGGACCCAATTTAACAAGTTTAGCTATTCTTGGATTGTTAAATGCAGTTTGGTGGATGCTTGCCATTAATTTATGTAGCAATGTGTTTTACGCAGGGAAGGGTTGATGATTTGGCTGCAATCAGTCGCTGTATTGGCTTGAAATCAAGGGTGCCAGAGCGTTCCATTGTTAGATTTTTAACAAAATATTTTACCAAATTTTTTTTTTATTATTTTAATTTGTTTATATAAACAAGACGATTTCTTAGTGGTAACATATTTGTGACATATTCCACTAATGTCTCTATTAAAGAGATGAATCATCACAGGTGACAGGTAATGCAGTAAGTATGTATCAAATCACACAAGTTCAAAAGCAGAATACTATGGAATGTTTACCTTCTAAAGGCGACATACTTTTTTTTTTCTTGCAAGTCTCATCTTAGGGTGGGAGCAACTTACTCCAATTTCACCGCATCTTGTTAAAAAAGGAAAGCACATATATTATGAATGTAACACCTGGCTGTAATAAATTTGTGTTTTACAAACTGGAGTCCACTACTCTTATGTCAAACCCCAATAAAAAAAAAGCCTCTGCTGCAAAGACAATGGATCGATCTATTGGCTTTTTTTTTTTGGCAGTAAAATTGTGTCCCTAAAGCTGGCCATAAATGGGTAGAATTCCTAAAGAAAATTCTTAGAAAAAGAATATTCGAGGAAAGTTTGTTTTTCTAATCATTAGCGGGTCAAAAGGACGGTCGTTTGACTGCAGCGCCGAGAAAATTTGAAGGCGCTAGATGGAATATTGTTTGTGAACAAATTTCTAACAACGTATGTGGTTTTCATTCCGTAATGTTCATTCATTCCAAAAATCAAATGCTAAAAGCAAATTAAATCTTAGAAGATTCTCTGAACTTTCGAATGTCGTTTCCAAAGACTTTTCCTAAGAATTTTATTTGAAATTCTATCCATCTATGGCCAGCTTAAGAAAAGAAAAATAACCGCTGCAAAATACAGTCAATCAATATTTTTAATTTTTTAATACATTTTTAATAATATTTTTAATACATTAATAATTAGCATTTACTGAAAATGACCACCATGGTCTAGCTGCTAATGAAAATCAACTATTAAAAACCTAACTTTTGGCCGCCCAATATGTATGTTCGATGGCACAAGAGTGGGCTTTAACCGCTTGCTGACCAGCCGCTGCAGTTGTAATGCGGCAAAATTAGCTGTTCGCCTCCGGAGCCGATCGCTCGTAACACAGCGAGAACCGGGATCTCTATGTGTAAACACACAGATCCCGGTTCTCTGAGGGGAGAAGTGACAGATCGTCTGTTCATTCAAAGTATGAACAGCAATCTGCCATAATGGGCGGCACAGTGGTGTAGTGGGTAGCACTCTCGCCTAGCAGTAAGAAGGGTCACTGGTTCGAATCCCAGCCACGACACTACCTGCCTGGAATTTGCATGTTCTCCCTGTGCCTGCGTGGGTTTCCTCCGGGTACTCCGGTTTCCTCCCACACTCCAAAGACATGCTGGTAGGTTAATTGGATCCTGTCTAAATTGTCCCTAGTATGTATGAATGTGAGTTAGGGACCTTAGACTGTAAGCTCCTTGAGGGTAGGGACTGATGTGAATGTACAATGTACAATGCGCTGCGTAAATTGACGGCGCTATATAAGTACCTGAAATAAATAAATAAATAAATCTCCCCTAGTCAGTCCCCTCCCCCATTCAGTTAGAACACACATTAGGGAACACAATTAACCCCTTGATTGCCCCCTAGTGTTAACCCCTTCACTGCCAGTGACATTTTTACAGTAATCAATGCATTTTTATAGCACTGATCTCTGTATTAATGCCAATTGTTCCAAAAATGTGTCAAAATTGTCCGATGTGTCCGCCATAATGTCACAAAATCGCAGATCGCTGCCATTACTAGTAAAAAAAAAAAAAATAATAATAAAAATGATATAAATCTATCCCCTATTTTGTAGACGCTATAACTTTTGCACAAACCAATCAATCAATGCTTATTGCAATTTTTTTTTAACCAAAAATATGTAGAAGAATACATATCGGCCTAAACTGAGAAAAAAATAGCTTTTAAAAAAAAAAATGGGGATATTTATTATAGCAAAAAGTACAAAATATTAGGGGTTATTTACTAAAACTGGAGAGTGCAAAATCTGGTGCAGCTCTGCATAGCAACCAATCAGCTTCCAGGTTTCATTGCCAAAATTGAACAAGCTAAAGTTAGAAGCTGATTGGCCACCATGCACAGCTGCACCAGATTCTGAGTTCTCTTTTTAGTAAATACCCCCATTGTGTTTTTTTTCAAAATTGTCGCTCTTTTTTTGTTTATAGCGCAAAAAATAAAAACCGCAGAGATGATCAAATACCACCAAAAGAAAGCTCTATTTGTGGGGAAAAAAAGGACATCAATTTTGTTTGGGTACAAGGTCACACGACCGCGCAATTGTCAGTTAAAGCGACCCAGTGCCGAATCGCAAAAAGTGCTCTGGTCAGGAAGGGGGTAAAATCTTCCGGGGCTGAAGCGGTTAACGTCCACATGCTGCACATATCCGTTGCAGGGCAGCCCATGTTCATATGCTGCGAGCGCATTCATTGTATGCTCTCACCAAGCTGTAAAAGATGGTGCTTGGTCTGGGGAAAGATCAGTAGCTGGTGGGACTGGCTTCTGAACATGTGATCACTGGGATAGTGGTAATATGCTCACCAATCCTTCCGGCCCCTCTGGCATTCCGGGGTTCTGTTGCATTCACTGGCTAAGCAGTTTACCTAACTCAAGGGAACATGAGCCCAACTTTTAGGCCTCCTTATACTGGCTGTACTACTGCGTATGCCTGTGCAAGGCGGTGTTTTGTGCCAGTGTTTTAGTTTGAATTTGTTACTGGGACCTGACTTCTTCTGACTTTACGGCTTTACGATCTTCCCCTCAGATCTAAAGCGACTTCACCTCCAAGTGCACTTGCAGTGCAAAGTGGATTCGCCTTTAAAATCAACCCCAATGTATATATATTAATATACACACACACACATACAGTATCTCACAAAAGTAAGTACACCCCTCACATTTTTGTAAATAATTTATTCTCTCTTTTCATGTGACAACACTGAAGAAATGACACTTTGCTACAATGTAAAGTAGTGAGTGTACAGCTTGTATAACAGTGTACATTTGCTGTCCCCTCAAAATAACTCAACACACAGCCATTAATATCTAAACCACTGGCAACAAAAGTGAGTACACCCCTAAGTAAAAATGTCCAAATTGGGCCCAAAGTGTCAATATTTTGTGTGGCCACCATTATTTTCCAGCACTGCCTTAACCCTCTTGGGCATGGAGTTCACCAGAGCTTCACAGGTTGCCATTGGAGTCCTCTTCTACTCCTCCATGATGACATCACGGAGCTGGTGGATGTTAGAGACCTTGAGCTCCTCCACCTTCCGTTTGAGGATGCCCCACAAATGCTCAATAGGGTTTAGGTATACAAGCTGTACACTCACTACTTTACATTGTAGCAAAGTGTCATTTCTTCAGTGTTGTCACATGAAAAGATATAATAAAATATTTACAAAAATGTGAGGGGTGTACTCACTTTTGTGAGATACAATACATACACACACACACATATACACTTTAACTCTCCTTTTTTTAGGCCTTATTAGGACTAGAAAAATACCTTCTTTACTTTCATTTAAATAAAGTTGTTGCCTACATAACAATGTACAGTAATCAATGGCAGTCAGCATTTACAGCATCTCACACTCCAGGTGGTAAGGGGGCCCACTGTGACAGGTCCACAAAAACCTCCCCATATTCATTAATAATGCATAAACAAGCATGTGTTGTACAGTAGTATTTCTCAACCCCCTTCCTCTGTACAGGGACTATTTTTCACGTTATACCACAGGTGAGAGAATCAGTATGCATTAACGTAAATCATTACTGAAGCAGCCTAATCACTCAATCAGTAAGATATCCCTGGTATCCCCCCTCCCCCATAGTCAGAAAAGAACGCACAAGTTCTAAACTTTCTCTGCAGAAACCACTGGGAGAGATTTACAAAAACTGGAGTGTGCAAAATTAGGTGCGGCTCTGCATACAAGCCAATCAGCTTCCAGGTTTTATTGTCAAAGCATAAACAAGCTGAAGTTAGAAGCTGATTGGCTACCATGCACAGCTGCACCACATTCTGAGTGCACTAGTTTTAGTAAATCAACCCCACTGTGTCAGAAGCCCATGGTGAGGGAACATGTCGGCAAATGCCTAGGCATCTAGTCATCTGATCCTTTCTGGGAGGATCAGAGCTCAGGGTAGCGGCAATAGAAGCGCGACGCCAAGGTAATTCAAGGCTTCTGCTAACTGCTTACTTTATGGCAATACAGAAGGGTGGGCAGAAGAAGCGTCTAATTTTGTCAATAGGCCCACATTAACACGATTGTTATACCTGAATGTATGCACTGCTGGCACCAACTGAGGACTGGAGTTGACAACCACTTGGACAAATTTAACGTCGCCTTAGGATTAGAACTATGGAGTCTATAATTAGGCCCCTAAAAGATGCATTAAAGATGGTGCAGCCATAAGACTGTTTTATGGTCTTATGGCTGCACCGTCTTTTTTTTTAAACTGATGTTTATTAATTTTTATCACACAAAGGATACATGTATTTGTATTTTTTATAAACAAAATCCCCAACCCCATTCTACATATGTTCAAAACGGGATGTTTTTTAAGTCAATTCTCTGACGAATAACAAAATATTTTATCTTTATAGACTCAACAATCCTAAAGTGGAGGGCCACCCTGAAAAAAAAAATTCACCAAAAATCCTAAAAAAATTAAAAGAAAAAAAAAATTTGAAAAAAAAAAAATTTTAAACTTACCTGAACCCTTGTTGCTAGGCAGTCTTCCTAATCTGCCTGTTCCTATTCCGCGGCGTGTCCTGCTCCTAGCTGAGTGGCCCCGTTGCCTTCTGGGAACTGTGTGTGTTCCCAGAACACTACGGGGCCATTCACAGATCGCCGCGCCACTCGCGTGTGCGCAGTAGAAAACTTGCAGTGAAGCCGCAAGGCTCCACTGCCTGTTTCCCTTACCTAGGATGGCGGTGCCGGGACCCGAGAGCCGAGGGACGGGTCGGCCTCGGGCGGCCGACATCGCGGGCACCCAGGACAGGTAAGTCTACTTATTTAAAGTCAGCAGCTACAGTGTAGCTGTCCGGAATCCCGCTTTAACCAGTTACACACTTGCACATATAACAATGAACAGTAGAAACCTAAGCCGCCATAGTTCCTATTTCTCAGGTATCACAGGCAAATAAAAGTTTTAGTCCCCATCCCAGCCTATTAGACTCATCTCTTTAAATCGCCCTTCAGGAGTTTAACCCTCCTTCTGGGAGTTCACATGTATCTGTAAGTTCTGTCGTCGGCAGTACCTGATTGGTTAGGTTTTTCCATTGGTTAAAGGGAATTGGTGTGGAGTATATCCACTACAAAACCACCGTCTTCCTGGCATAATATAACAGGAAGCATAAGAATTGTTTTTGATAGGAGCCCAACTCAAAATCCTCGAAGATAGCCAATATACACCACTTTGGACTGCAAATATTGGGTAAATTAAAGTTAGTTGCAATAAAGTGGGTTACTCGTGCCCGAAATGGTCGTACCTTTTCGCAGCTCCAGAGCATGTGGACCAGATCACCCGTGTTCATATGACATTTATGGCAGATAGGACTATTTTGTTTTCGCATACGGAAAAGCCGCAGAGGAGTGTAATAAATTCTATGGAAAATACATCATTGTATGAAATTGCAGTAAAGAAATACGTATTAAGGAGTTCTTCCCAGTTGTCGTCTGAGAGGTCTGGTATATCTGCCAACCAATGGTTTTTGAGGGCCTGTAGTCAATTGGAGTCATGTTGCTCCAGCAACTTATAATAAGTGGAGATCAGACCTGTGTGTTCTGGTTGTATTAATGCTTCCTCTAAGGCAGAGTTTTGAAAGAAAACGTTTCTAAGACCTAGTTGGGACATGGCTGCATGTTTTAATTTAAGATATTTAAAACTCCATGTGTTAGGTATCTCAAATTCCTGCGGCTGCACCATCTTTAATGCATCTTTTAGGGTGTGCCCCTCAAATATTTTGTTTGTCTATTGTATGGATTCTGACCAAATCCTTTTTCGGCAGGAGCACCCCACTCCCTCATCCTTGCCTCATTAGTGTCCACCTGTGTTATAGGAGGAGTCCTTTAGTTCTCCCATATAGAGGAGTGTATTTCTCCCATGGTTCAGAGAAGCAGGATCTTCCACTCTAAGGATAGCGTAGGACCCACTGATAATGGGGTACTTTTGTCACAGTAAGTGGGCTTAAGCACCAAATAGCAATATAGTGTGACCAAATCCCCATATTTTTTGAAAATGTTCAGGTGTTTTAAATAGCCTTGCAGGAGTTAAATGTAATTTTTTGTATGTGTACGCTGTAATATTTTGTTCTGATTTATGGTCTTATGGCTGCACCGTCTTTAGTGCATTTTTTGCGTGTGCTCCCCAAATATTTTGTTTGTCTATTGTATGGATTGTCTATTGTATCAATTCTTTTGAGCAGGAGCACCCCACTCCCACATCATTGCCACTCATTGGTGTCCACCTGTGTTATAGGAGTCCTTTAGTTCTCCCATATAGAGGAGTGTATGTCTTCCATGGTTCAGAGAAGCAGGATCTCCCATTCTATGGATAGCGTAGGACCCACTGATAATGGGGTACTTTGACGCAGTAAGAATGACCCAGGACAGTGATCCCTGCTTCTGTACAGTCTTTAGTGGAACGTTGTTTGCTCCAGCACGGTTTACACTCACTGCAGCAAACCACTCCCACAAGCACCTCTTCCAAGTGGTCCTGAGCCAGGATATGCTTAACCAATCCCGGGCACAGTTCAGAGCATTTGCACTACACAATGAACTGACCCATGGGGCTGAACCGTGCCCAGGACTGGTTCAAAGCGCCAGTGTGAGAGCACTCTCAAATAGTTGAACGATTGATATTCACCACTGATGCAAAGTGGACAATGCAGGTACAGTGGAAACTTGGTTAACAAGTAATGCGGTCAACAAGCCCTTTGAAAGACGAGCAGCTTTTTTTAAAAATAATTCTGACTCGGTTTGCGAGTGTCGTCTCGCAAAATGAGCAGAATTCAAGCTGATAGGGTGTGCAGTACCGCATTTGGCCAGAGGTGCGGGGGCGCCAGTGACACTCGGAACGGTTCGGAGCCATTCCGAAATACTCGGAAACCCCTTTCCGAGTACAGCCGAGCTGTCTCCGAGTATTTCCGAGGCTCTCCGGCACCCCCCCACCTCTGGTCACATTTAGTATTGCATGCAATAGAATTCAATGCGGAACGAATTATCTTCATTTCCATTGACATTTATGGGCAAACTCGCTTTGATATGCGAGTGCTTTGGATTACAAGCATTCTCCTGGAACAGATTATGCTCCTAATCCAAGGTTCCACTGTACTAACAACTAGAAAAAATAAGTTCAATCATCACATTCAAGCATCTGGATTGATTTTCCCACAGGAAAGGGCGCTTCTCACTTTTCAATGTTGTTTAGGTCAATGAACTGTTCTCAATGCAAGGCTTGTTTCCCCACATGACACTGTCAGGGGGGAAGTATGGTCACCATCATTGTTGGCCTCCTGAAGAAAATACTAGTTTCATGGCTGTATCTGTCTTAAAGCGGAAGTAAACCCACCCATAAAACAGTTTCATTTCCGGCACGTGCCGGAAATGTAAGACTGCCATTGGTTGTGCTCTCAACCAAACTGTCAAGCCATCCAATAGCTGGTGTCTAAACTGATCACATGTGCAGCATCATGGCAGTTGTAGATTAAACAAAGGCAAAGATGGCAGCTTCCTTGGCTGAAAACGATAGGGGGGTTTACTTACACTTTAAGTAGTAACAGGTGAGGAGCAAGCATGCCATAAACAAGTGTCAGAAAGCATTGGAATTAATGATGTCTACTACAGGATTCAGTGGCTCAAAAGAGACTAGTAAACTATGACTTCAACAGGGTGAAATAGCTCCTAGCAATGGCTTTCACTTGTCTATGTGAGATGCGTACATGTGAATGAAAACCGAGTGCAAGTATTTTGCAAACAGCAGGGATTTTCTGTAAAACTTGCAGTGTTCCCATAAATTTGAGAAGATGGCTTATTATTGAAAAAAAAATTCAACAGTTTCTTCCTTATCAATCTGGTCTAGCTGCAAAATGAACCAATTTGTTACTTATATTCTCCCTGAAAACAGAAATCCCACATAAACATCTACTCAGCTGGCCAATTAACAGGCAAAAAAACAATGAAATATTTATAGGAGCTGTGCTGTACTCAAGTTTTGTTTGGCAATGGTCTTCAGCTGTATGCATAGTCAATTTTGAAACCATGCCAGAGTTTCCAGGCGGGGGAAACACATTTCAGAAGGAGAAAATCAGTCAGAATAAAATGTCTGAATGTGGAATCTAACTTAACAATACAATCCGAGATGCATTGTATAGATACTGTCATGTATAATTAACACAAGAAACGTCAGCTGTAGAGTTCTTTATATTCTCGTCATGCCATGCAACAGTGAGAGGCATCAGTTAGAATATGGGCAACTCTATAACAAATAAATACGTTGAAGGCATATGCTGGGTAAAGTTTTGCTTCACCATGCTCTTATGCCCCGTACACACACAACAAATGTTGGATGTGAGCTTGTTGGCTGAAAGTCCGACCGTGTGTAGGCTCCATCGAACATTTGTTGTCGGACTATCCGCCAACAAACGTTGGCTAGCAGGTTCTCAAATTTTCCGCCAACAAAACTTTGTTGTCGGAAATTTCTGATCGTGCGTACACAAGTCCGACGCACACAAAAGCTCACGCATGCTCGGAATCAAGCAGAAGGAGCCGCACTGGCTATTGAACTTCCTTTTTCTCGGCTCGTTGTAAGTCTTGTACGTCACCATGTTTCCACGTTCGTAAATGTTGGCCAACATTTGTGTGACCGTGTGTACGCAAGAAAAGTTGGAGCCAGCAACGTTCGAACAAAAATTCCACGGTTTTGTTGTCGGAAAGTCCGATCGTGTGTACGGGGCATTAGAGATATGGAATAACTCCATCAATGATGCTTTTCACCGATATGGCATGTCTCCTAATTCTGCCATTTTCAGCCAGATTGGCAACAATTTAAGGCCTATGAAAAGCACCTGGCAAAGGCCAGCCACCTGCTATCTACAGGAACTTTCTGTCTGGCAGGTTGGAAAAAGCTGCCGTGATGCAATTCGCCCCCCCTAAAATAAGCAGTGTCAGCAAAACATAGAATCTTAGCTAACGTCATCTCCCTTCCCCTCCGTGATGACAGGAACATCTGGCCAAGCCCAATTACTTTGTGCTCCTAGAAAGACAGTTTAACATAAATTTAGACCCTACCTGAATGACATGTAGATTGCTAAAATCATTGTGAAATAAAAGTTTTCCCTTTTATACAACATATGAGGTTTTTTCACTTTTTTCATTCTTTTGTTGCATCCCAGCTTTGCTGAGCTCCTGTAGCCTTTTTGTGGCCACCTCCTGTGTACATAAAATAAAGCGATGGTCGCATGGTTTTACTCGGAGTGGGTTTTCTTATGGTGACACGTTTAAACCACTTGACCTCTGGAAGGTTTTGTCCCCTTCATGACCAGGCCATTTTTTTGCTATTCAGCATTGTGCTACTTTAACCGCCAATTGCTCAGTCATGCAACGCAGTACGCAAACTAAATTTATATAAAAAAAAAAAATTCACATAAATAGAGCTTTCTTTTGGTGGTTTTTGATCACCGCTGGGTTTTTTTTATCATAGAAAGGAAAAAACAATCATTTTGAAAAAAAAAATAAAAGCACATTTTCTAATTTCTGTTATAAAACATATCCAATAAAATCTAATTTATTTATACATTTAGCCTAAAACGTATTCAGCTACATGTCTTTGGTAATAACCAAACTGCATTTTTGGGAACACTATCTTGATCAAGATACTGATCTGTGCAGATACTATACTTGTTGTAATGGCAGTGATCAGTGACTCATAGTGTGACTAAGGTTGGCCATACATGGTTGAGTTTCGAAAGAATTTTCTTTTGAAAAGCAGAAAATATGTGCGTTTTGTGAACCGATGGCGCCACCATTGTTTTCGACTAACCAAGCCTTCAATATCACCTCATGTTGCTACAGAAAAGAATTTTCGTGGCTGGGAATCTCCTTTTCTTTCCGGGAATTTTCTTTTCTTGCACATGCGCATTTCTTTTTCGATCACATTTCTCGCACGATTCTCCCATCATTGATTAGAAAATCGTTAGTATTTCAAAAAAATTCCAACATGTCCGATTACTCGAATTCGATGGCCGCACAAAAACCAGCTGTTGCTGCAGCCCACTAATGGTGCAAAATATGAACGAAAATTCTTAGATAAGATTTTCTAAAGAAAAGTCTTTCGAAATTCGACCCATGTATGGCCTGCCTTAGTGTGGCAATCTGGCGCCAAATGACACTGGCTGGGAGGGACACTGACTGACACCAATGTCGCTAGTGACACTAATACAGTGATAATACTGTACACTGTCACTGTACTAATGACACTGATTAGGTGACAGGGCAATCAAAGAGTTAACTGCGGAGGGCAATCAGGGGGTTCAATGTGCCTAACAAGTGTATATGTGCTGCTTGTACTTACAGAATCTGGCTGGCTTCTCTGAACAAAAAGAGCTCAGGGAGGAAGATACCGGCCAGATCCTGTGTGTTCTGTTTACAAACACACGGAGGTCCGAATTGTGATTGGCCATAGCCAATCAGCAGGTTTACAGCCAAAATCATTGGCTATAACCTGCTGAGAGACTAGTGCTGTGATTGGCCATAGCCGATCATCAGGTATGCAGCCAAAATTATCTTTTACTTTTTGCTATAATAAATATCCCACATTTTTTTTCAAAAAAAACAAATTTTTTCCTCAGTTTAGGCCGATATGTATTCTTCTACATATTTTTGTTAAAAAAAAAAAAAAAAGCGTATATTGATTGGTTTGCACAAAAGTTATACCATCTACAAAATAGGGGATAGACTTATGGCATTTTTATTATTATTTTTTTTTTTTTTTACTAGTAATGGTGGCAGACTGCGATATTGCGGCAGACATATTGGACACTTTTGACACATTTTTAGGACCATTGACAATTATACAGCGATCAGTGCTATAAAAATGCACTGATTACTGTATACATGTCACTGGCAGGGAAGAGGTTAACACTAGGGGGCGATCAAGGGGTTATCTGTGTTCTAACTGAAGGGAGGGATGGGACTTACTAGAGGAAGAGAGAGAGATCGGTGTTCATACCCACAGATCCCAGTTCTCGCTCTGTCGCGAGTGATCACGGGAGCCCGGCGGTCATCGCACCCGCCAGTACTCGCACCAGCTCTGGAAGCGAGCCGTGTGCCTCAGGTGGCGCGCTCGCCCTTAGTGACCACAATGGGAAGCGACCTAAGGTAACGTCGATTTGCCCAGCCGAGCCAACCTGCCACAGTGAAACAAAGAAAAATAAAAATGAATGGACAGACAGCAAAAAATGCCACCTGTGGGCACCTTAACAGCACTTTAATAGTGCTTTAATAGTTCACTAATAGTTCAGACATTAACCACTTCAGCCTCAGAAGATTTTACCCCCTTCCTGACCAGAGCGTTTTTTGCGATTCGGCACTGTGTCGCTTTAACTGACAATTGCGCGGTCGTGCGACGTGGCTCCCAAACAAAATTGACGTCCTTTTTTTCCCACAAATAGAGCTTTCTTTTGGTGGTATTTGATCGCCTCTGCGATTTTTATTTTTTGTGCTATAAACAAAATAAGAGCGACAATTTTGAAAAAAACGCATTATTTTTTACATTTTGCTATAATAAATACTCCCCAAAAATATGTAAAAAAAACATTTTTTTTCCTCAGTTTAGGCTGATCGTATTCTTCTACATATTTTTGGTAAAAAAAAAAAAATCGCAATAAGCGTTTATTGATTGGTTTGCGCAAAAGTTATAGCGTTTACTAAATAGGGGATAGTTTTATGGCATTTTTATTAATATTTTTTTTTTTTTACTAGTAATGGCGGCGATCAGCGATTTTTATTGTGACTGCGACATTATGGCGGACATGTCGGACATTTTTGACACATTTTTGGGACCATTGTCATTTATACAGCGATCAGTGCGATTAAAAATGCACTGTAGGGGGATGGGCTGTATGTGTGACGTCACTGATCTCTGCTCCGATGACAGGGAGCAGTGATCAGTGACACTGTCACTAGGCAGAACGGGGAGGTGCTGTTTACATCAGCATCTCCCCGTTTGTCCTCTCCGTGACTCACGGAGCTCCCGCGCGCCGCCGGCGCTGCGGACGCAATGGCACGGCGGGGAATTCAAATGGGCGTACCTGTAAGTCCATTTGCCCAGCCGTGCCATTCTGCCGACGTACATCGGCGTGCGCCGGTCGGGAACCGGTTAATAGCTAATTTTTTTACTTAGTCGTTTCAATCTGGGATCTACTCTGCCCATAAAACATTTTAGTATTCTTCTCCCTGTAATGTAAAGCGCATGTGTTTTTTTTTTTATCTGGTTTGTGATAAATTCTCTTAAAGGATCACTAAAGATAAATTTTAATTTTTTTTAAAATAACAAACATGTTATACTTACCTCCACTGTGCAGCTCGTTTTGCACAGAGTGCCCCCGAACCTGGTCTTCTGGGGTCCCTCGGCGGCTGTCTCGGCTCCCCCCTGAAAGGACTCAACACTTTCATTTGAGCTCCCTCACATGGCGTTGAGTGCTTGCGGGCGCGCTCCCGTGATACAGCCGGCGGCCATAGCCGCTCACTGTATCACTCGGCCCCGCCCCCCCGGCGCGCCGTGTCGTTGGATGTGATTGACAGCAACGCGAGCCAATGGCAGCGCTGCTTTCAATCCATCCATTCTAACCAATCAACGGCCAAGATGAGCGGCGAAGAGGATGTCAGGGGGCGAGCGCGGGACTTTCGAGGGGTCAGGTAAGTAAAACAGGGGGTCTGGGGGGGCCGGTATTGTCAGATGTTTTTTCACCTTAATGCATAGAATGCATTAAGGTGAAAAAACTTTTACCTTTACAACCCCTTTAAGAACCATTAATCTGGGAGGGATCTATATCCCCAAGTTCACAGCAAGCACTAGAAAAATGTGACCTAATTCCCTGAAAATGCCCTCGGTAGTTCTTAGAAATGCAACACTAATGAAATCAGATTTACTCAAAAGCATATGACGAAACCCTTTCTTTACTACTGACTACTTGATTTGATTGTAGCCGTATTAGTGCAATTGTGACAGAGAAAATTGAGTAATGTCTGTGATACTTTTTTTTATTTTCACTAACATACAGTTTTTCAGGACAAGCTTTCGGGGTATGTCCCCTTCTTCAAGGTCCAAGCAATACTGATTCATAGACGTTTTAGCAGAATCTTAACCGCTTGCCGACCGGCTCATGCCGATACACGTCGGCAGAAGGGCACTTACAGGCATACTAACATACCTGTACGTTGCCCTTTAAGAAGCGGTTTGCGGGCGCGCCGCCGCAAGCTCCATGAGTGTAATCGCGGGTCCCGCGGACTCGATGTCCGTGGGGATACCCGTGATCGTCTCACGGAGAGGAAGAACGGGGAAATGCTGATGTAAACAAGAATTTCCCCCGTTCTGCCTAGTGACAGGACACTGATCACAGCTCCCTGTAATCGGGAGGGGTGATCAGTGTCGTGTCACACATAGCCCCCCCCCCCCCCACAGTTAGAATCACTCCCTAGGACACACTTAACCCCTTCACTGCCCCCTAGTGGTTAACCCCTACACTGCCAGTCACATTTACTCAGTAATCAGTGCATTTTTAATCGCACCGATCGCCGTATAAATGTGAATGGTCCCAAAATAGCACTAAAGTGTCCGATCTGTCCGCCATAATGTCACAGTCAAGATAAAAATCGCTGATCGCCGCCATGACTAGTACAAAAAAAAAGTTATTAATAAAAATGCCATTAAACTGTCCCCTATTTTGTAGACGCTATAACTTTTGCGCAAACTAATCAGAAAACGCTTATTGCGATTTTTTTTTTAACCAAAAATATGTAGAAGAATACGTATCGGCCTAAACTTAGGAAAAAAAATGTTTTTTTTACATATTTTTGGGGGATATTTATTATAGCAAAAAAGTAAAAAAATATTGCTTTTTTTTCCAAATTGTCGCTATTTTTTTTGTTTATAGCGCAAAAAATAAAAACCGCAGAGGTGATCAAATACCACCAAAAGAAAGCTCTATTTGTGGGGAAAAAAAGGACGTCAATTTTGTTTGGGAGCCACGTCGCGCGACCGCGCAATTGTCAGTTAAAGCGACGCAGTGCCGAATCGCAAAAAAAGTGCTCTGGCCTTTTGCCAGCCAAATGGTCCGGGGCTTAAGTGGTTAATATGTTAAAACAAAAAGAAAAAAAAAAAAACACAATCTCTGACGGAAAGGAAAAAAAAAAAAAGAAAAACAAACACATACAAATCAATGTATATGGCAATGGTAATAAAGCGAGCAGCAGGGCTACTACTGACGGAATCACACAAAACAGCGAACGCACAGAAAACAAGGCCATATGGCAGAAGCTGAACGCTATAGGAATTCCCTGCCCTTGTGGTAAGTGTTTTTCTAGATTTATCGAGGGGAGATAGATACCACCACCTCAAAAAAGGCATGAAATGAACCCCTGGAGCTGGACACTGGCCATTTTGTGAGGTGTCTTCTTGCTCAGACCTGTTTAGAGATGACGAGAACAGCTCAGTTTTCACCTCAGGCTTTTTCGTTGAGTTGTGTTTGTTCATGTTATGCTGGGCCTAGAATACAGCCCAGAGCTTATTCAAAGATCTATTCAAGGTCATTGTCAGACTACAGTTTCTGCTTTTTTTTTTAACCATTTCACAAACACAATATTTTGCTCCTAAACAGGGTCAGTCCAGCCAAAATGCACATTTGTATTTGCTCGGTCTAGGCTCTGACTAAAGCTGGCCATGCATGCACATCTAGTAGATTCCTCCATCCACACCAGACAGCACAAAATGGACAGATGTCTTTTGCTGGCTACTAAATTTTGACAGCAGGTACCAATGGCTTTTTAGAATACCCAAACAATGGCTGCATCTGACCGGATGCAGTCACTGAAAGGAATATATTCTAAATATATATATAGTCGCGCTAGAAGTAAAAAAATATGAATATGTTAAACCAAATAAAAATATGAATAAAGTGTCAGCTGCTGTACACAAAGTGCTATACACTTGACAAATAAAATGAAATGAATAAATTACAGCACTCGCAATAGTGCAAATGATATATCAAAAAATAAAGTGAAAACAATTCATAAGTACAGTGCCTTGCAAAAGTATTCACCCCCCCCCCCCCCTTGGCATTTTTCGTGTTTTGTTGCCTCACAACCTGCAATTAACATGGATTGTTTGAGGATTTGCAACATGCCCACAACTTGGAAGACGTTTTTTTAATTTTTATTATGAAGCAAACAACAAATAGGACAAAATAACAGGAAAAGTCAATGTGCATAACTATTCACCCCCCTAAGGTCAATACTTTGTAGAGCCACCCTTTGCGGCTATCACAGGTCCAAGTCTCTTTGGATAAGTCTCTATGAGCTTGCCACATCTTACCACTGGGATTTGTGCCCATTCCTACTTGCAAAACTGCTCCAGCTCCTTCAAGTTGGATGGTTTGTGCTTGGGAACAGCAATCTAAGTCTGACCACAGATTTTCTATTGGATTGAGGTCTGGGCTTTGACTAGGTCATTCCAACACATTTGCATGTTTCCCTTTAAACCACTCAAGTGTTGCTTTAGCAGTGTGTTTGGGGTCATTGTCCTGCTGGAAGGTGAACCTCCTTCCTAGCCTCAAATCACACACAGAGTGGTACAGGTTTTGCTCAAGAATATCCCTGTATTTAGCACCATCCATCTTTCCCTCAACTCTGACCAGTTTCCCAGTCCTGACTGCTG
This sequence comes from Aquarana catesbeiana, assembly GCF_042186555.1. NCBI lineage: Eukaryota > Metazoa > Chordata > Amphibia > Anura > Ranidae > Aquarana > Aquarana catesbeiana. The sequence continues at coordinate 33,404,714 of NC_133335.1, read as the reverse complement.
AAAAACATCCCCACAGCATGATGCTGCCACCACCATGTTTCACTGTGCGGATGGTGTTCTTTGGGTGATGTGATGTGTTGGGTTTGTGCCAGACATAGTGTTTTGATGGCCAAAAAGTTCAATTTTAGTCTCATCAGACCAGAACACCTTCCTCCATACATTTTGGGAGTCTCCCACATGTCTTTTCGCAAAATCAAAACGTGCCACTTTGTTTTTTGCTGAAAGTAATGTCTTTCTTCTGGCCACTCTGCCATAAAGCCCAACTCTATGGAGCATACGGCTTATTGTCGTCCTATGTACAGATACTCCAGTCTCTGCTGTGGAACTCTGCAGCTCCTCCAGGGTTACCTTAGGTCTCTGTGCTGCCTCTCTGATTAATGCCCTCCTTGCCCCGGTCCGTGAGTTTTGGTGTGCGGCCGTCTCTTGGCAGGTTTGCTGTTGTGCCATGTTCTTTCCATTTGGTTATGATAGATTTGATGGTGCTCCTAGGGATCATCAAAGATTTGGATTTTTTTTATAACCTAACCCTGACTTGTACTTCTCATGGCAGTGTTTGGTTAGTGGTGCCTCTTGCTTAGGTGTTGCAGCCTCTGGGGCCTTTCAAAAAGGTGTGTATATGTAATGACAGATCATGTGACACTTAGATTGCACACAGGTGGACATCATTTCACTAATTATGTGACTTCTGAATGTAATTGGTTGCACCAGAGCTTTTTATGGGCTTCATAACAAAGGGGGTGAATACATACGCACATGTCAATTATCAGTTTTTTATTTCTGAAAAATAGTTTTATGTATATATTTTTCTAATTTTACTTCAGCAACTTAGACTATTGTGTTCTGATCCATCACATATAATTCAGATTAAAAAAACATTGAACTAAAGGCTCTAATGTAACAAAATAGGTAAAAAGACAAGGGGGTGAATAATTTTGCAAGGCACTGTAAGTGAATGTCCATATATTGGTGAATGATGTGCTCCAATTCGACATCCAGGTCCTTGATGACGCCCTGTGGGAGGGCGAAATGCATTGACGCAATTTCTGGTTTTAAATCCACACAACGTCACTTCCGGTTTTCAGTGGAACGCACGCCAGCAGTAGCATTTCTCATTGCAATCCTTTGCTAAATCTATGCCTGTTATAACCTACATTTTGCAAGTACCTTTTTTATCTGCGCAATAAACACCTTCACAAAGCAGTACTTCACTATAGTCTCCTTCCTTTATGTCGTTTTGGGTACTATGATCCACCCTTGATTGTCATGAGCATTGGAGATTTCCCTGGTATCCTGATGTGAATAGCCATCCCTGGCCAACGCTCTAAGTCTGAAACGACCCCTAGACTGAAAAGCTGGGGGTCCATTCCATCCGGTGAGTGGGGACACAGGAGGGAGTGTGGTGCACCTTGAGTTTGGAGCACGATCGCACTTTATGAATTGGAGCACATCATTCACCAATATATGGACATTCACTTACTTATGAATTATTTTCACTTTATTTTTGATACATCATTTGCACTTTTGTGAGCGCTGTAATTTATTCACCTGGATGCAGTCACTGTTCAGCCAACAGAATTTTTTTTTTTTTTTTAACATGGCACAATGGGTGCAGCCTAGGCTGGGACAGTAAATGGATAGAAAGCATAGTGTGGTCCAAATCCTCAGGACAAATCCTGTGGCTTTGGGGAGCGCTAAAGAATCCAACCCAGCACTTCTGAGAGACTGAAGAGATTTCTAGGCAGCCAATAGACAAAGAGCAAAGTGTGCAGACTAACTGTAGTTGGTGTGTCAACAATTAAAAGAAAGACCATTATAATTTTGATGAGCATAATTTGTTTTACTTTGTGTGAGCTGTCAATTGTCTTCCTGTAATAAAAATGTACATACTCACTACACTCAGTCACTTTGCTTTTTTTTGACTGTTTAGCCAACAACTTTCCACTTGAGAGACAAATGATAGATCGTGGAAGGCACAGTCATATAATGGCACCGATCCCCAGATGAAAATGAAATTCAAAGCGGAAAAAAGCATGGGGATTTTGAGGGTGCAAAAAATGATATCAGATGCATTCAATTATAAATATTATTGTTTTATTTCTTGTCAAAGGGAACAAAACAAGAAATATCACAGATATATATAAAATCAATGGACACAGGCTAGTACAGTGTTATTATCAAGATGTTAGAATGGGACAGTGTACGGAACCCGACATGTTTCGCCCATAGGTCGGGCTTCTTCAGGGGAGCTGTCCTTGCAGGGGTACAAGCCTTCTGTATATCCAATCCCAGAACAGTGCTTCTATCCCGAATCAACCAAAGTGAGAGGGGCAGCAGTTCCATTGCACTCACACTCACAGCCCACTTTCACAGTCAAGGCCACAAGCGGCTGGGGGCCACAGAGGGGACAAAAGGACCAAAATATGAGCGTTGGAGGGATTTGACGCCGAGGGACTTGGTAGAGCCACCTTACAGCACTAGGAATAAGGGGTAGACTCGTACTTAAATAAGCGGTGGCACAGCGTGTCCCAAGGGGCTCCGGCAGCGTGTCCCAAGCTGTGCTGCGCTGTGCCACCGCTTACTTAAGTACGAGTCTACCCCTTATTCCTAGTGCTGTAAGGTGGCTCTACCAAGTCCCTCGGCGTCAAATCCCTCCAACGCTCATATTTTGGTCTTTTTGTCCCCTCTGTGGCCCCCAGCCACTTGTGGCCTTGACTGTGAAAGTGGGCTGTGAGTGTGAGTACAATGGAACTGCTGCCCCTCTCACTTTGGTTGATTTGGGATAGAAGCACTGCTCTGGGATTGGATATACAGAAGGCTTGTACCCCTGCAAGGACAGCTCCCCTGAAGAAGCCCGAACTATGGGCGAAACATGTCGGGTTCCGTACGCTGTCCCGTTCTAACATCTTGATAATAACACTGTACTAGCCTGTGTCCATTGATTTTATATATATCTGTGATATTTCTTGTTTTGTTCCCTTTGACAAGAAATAAAACAATAATATTTTTTATTGAATGCATCTGATATCATTTTTTGCACCCTCAAAATCCCCATGCTTTTTTCCGCTTTGAACTTAACTTTCCACTTGGTTTATTTGGCAAAAGTTGATTGAGCAATGGACTTTTTTCAAACCATGTAATGCCAACAGGGACACCTACAGTTCGAAGTGTATGGCAGCCTTTAAGCCTAGTACACACTGGCTGAATGTCGGGCGTATTGAATCAGCCGAAATTTGTCTCTTGTGTATGGCAGTCGCCTTCTGTTGGACAAGCATGCTGGAAAACCAGCAGCCGACCGGCTCCTGAGAGAGCGGACTGGAGTGTTCTGGCGGGGGGGGGGGCGGCATCCCCCTTGCAGAACACAATAGCACAAAAGGGGAGATTGCTGTATTACCATTGGATAGTTAGCACATTAGCTCTGACCTAATTGGTTCAACCCAGTTTCTACATGTTAGGAGGTTTCAAACTGATAGTACATGCCTATGCCTTGGTATAGCTAAATTCCAACATGCCCCATAAGTTCCCCCATAAACAAAAGAGCATGCAAAAAAAAAAGATTCAAGTTAGTCAACTGTTGCTAAGCAAAAGACAGAATAATGGTATTGGTCACTTTGATCTGCCTTTGATGGCTACTCTAGAAACTGCAATACAAAAAAGGAAAAAAAAAAAAAAAGTGGACCAAGTTTAGGCTTAAATCTGCAAGAATAGCTCAAAATACATGTGTGCTCACTGAACACATGATCTAAACAAAAAAAAAGGAACACGACAAAGGAATTCCCTTCCATGTATACATAATTTTTTTTTAAACATCACATTTTTGTTATACTGTTAAAACACAGTTGCCTCAATGCCATCCATTAGAAGACAATACTTTTTGAATGGCATGACATTAATATATGTCTGGCAAATTAGCTCCTCTTTCTTTACAGCCATGTACCCTATTGCTATCACTGATGTCCCAAAACCCAAAAGTCTTGTGATCTTATAGTAGCTCCCATCTGCAGAAAGAAACCTGTTGCTTACCGATTATCTTGCAGTTAAGCTGCAAAAACATGTTAATAATCTTTTATGTCAGCTACATTTCACAGATTCTTTAACCTTGTGTAATCGTTCATGCTGCTTCGAGAAAGGTGTGAATCATGTGATTGCAATTTAGAAACAGGTACACTTTTTATGGTAATGACATAAACCAACGAAAGTAAACTGGGCTACTAAAAAAAAAAAAAAAAACACAGAACACATTCTAATGATATTTCCTTGGCCGTTTTGAACTTGTCCATTATATTCTAGAACAGAAACATTTTACTGCTATGCAGTTAGGGTAATTGCCACTCATAATTCTTCTTCTAGAATTCTAAGAATCTGTTAATATACGTAGAGGTTAAAAAGAAAAACTGCTAAAAGAAAAAAAAAAAAAAGAATTATAAAAAAGTGTCACAAAGGCAAGCAATTTAAATGCTTAAAAATAATGAGCAAATGTAGCTTCCATATCGAAATATCAGACCAGTGATATAAGTAGCTGAATTCTTGAAAAAGCTTTTCTTGGCTCCATTCTCCCCCATTTCCTAAGACTACCCAATGAACCTTAAACGGATCCTTTCCTTTGTCCACGAAAGTTCACTTTGCAGCATTAAATCATTCTTCCTCATCTTCTCACTGCTCCACATTCAGCAGTCAGTAAAGAGGAAAGTAATCCTTTTGTATACTCCAAACCAGATTACTGGAGCTTACATATTGGTATGAGGCCCCATGGACAGCGCTGCGCCACTCAGGAGGCACGGATTGCTTTTACGTGGAAGAGGAGGAATAAGTTACATACTCTCCCATACCGGAAGAGCTGGGTATTTCACTTTACTCCTGTTGAGGGGGGAGTACTGTATCTGAATGGTAGTATATGCCTGTGTTACACCAACACATTGGTTAGCATGCATGCACTGTACATGAAAAATTCTGTATCTGACTCTAGGTCCATGTTCTGTAATATTTCAGTACAGGTCATTTTTTATTTTATTTTTTAACAATATTCTGCTTTTCCACAAGATTTTTCCATTACTTGATATAAAATAGGGTAGCATTTCACATCAATTTTATCTGAATGCAGCTTATTCTATAAAGTACATGTGAAAGGTAATATAAAATGGGTTTCGACAGAAGGTGCATTGAAATACTCAACTCTTTCTTCCAAATTAAATGGTGCACTGGGTAGCGAACTCTAAATGAAAGAACTGAAGTATTGTTTGGCATAAGAATCCACTATAATTTCCAGAAACCACAGCCAATGGCAGGTATTCATTTTCTGGTTTCGCCTAGTAACAGATCTTCAAAACCTAGTTTTATGTTCATGCGCTGAACTTTTACATTATTATCCTGTTTAAAGTTGAGCGGGAAGGAGCTGAACTTGGGTAAATGTCGCAAAATAATTTCATGAACCTTCAGATTAATGACAGTGGTTGGAAAGAAACCTGACTCAGGTATTGTGAGGCTACACCTGCTTGCCTGCCTGTTATTTTATAACCATGTCAGAATATAGCAGTGATCATTAAGCAAAGTACAGAACCCAGGAGAGCTCCCCCCCCCCCCTCCATCACCCCGTCTTCAAAACTGCATATCACACGAGTTTTATACTTTATACAAAGAGCATAGCCCATTTACATTTCTGAAAAGCAGGTCAAAGACGGTCATCTTAAAGGGGTCATTAACTAACTGTATGCCTGGTATGACTAGTAAGCCAAAATCAAAGCATGACATTGATGATAAAAATAATTTTACTTTTTCAAAGAAGTGTATTTTGGTAAAGGAGCATGTCATGAGAGAAATGTGTAGGCATCCATAGGCCATAGATTTTGCAATTTTCTTTCCTTCCACCACGGGTGGAAGGAAAGAAAATTGCTTGATTCCCCCAGCAACACAGTCAATGCCGAGAGTATCCCTCCCACAGAACTATTGTGTTCTTCCAATGGGGGGGCCTTCCCCACCGGCAGAATACAATATTCAAAGCTGGTAGCTATAGCCGCTGACAGTGATTGGGCAGAAAAAAAAAGAAAAAGAAGAAGAAGAGGAGATAGGCTGGTTGTAATGAAGCCAACCAATGGATCAACTTTAGTACAACCAGCCGGATCGAAACTCGGCCGGTTCCTGCTAAACTGACAGAATTTCAATCAGTCTATGGCTGGCTTTAGTTTGCAACTCTGTGATGAGGAAAGCTAGAGAAATGATAAAACAAGATTTTTTTTTTTTCCTGAAGCATGGACTGTTAGCGAACCATTTTATACAATACAAATTATTTGTACGAATAATAGAATAACATAATTTGTGAATACAAATTATTCTTTTAAATGGGTGGAACTCCACTTTAAAGTCAGCAGCTACAAAAAGTGTAGCTGCTGACTTTTAATAATCGGACACTCACCTGTCCCACGGTCCAGCGATGCGGGCACCACGAAGCCACGCTCCTCTCCCCCTCCTCTCCACGGTGCCGACATTCTAACTCTGGGCGCCCGGATGTGTCCCAGAAGATTGCAGGGAGGGAGAGGAGAGAGGTGAACTTCCTTTCGGCGCCGCGGAGCCAGAGGAGGAAGTGGGAGCTGGGTGTCCGTAAAAACTGGGTACCCGCCCCCCCCCCAAAAATGATATGCCAAACGTGGCATGTCAGGGGTTCACCATCACTTAAAGCGGAAGTTCCATTTTTGGGTGCAACTCCGCTTTAACGGGTTTACTGGCTTTTTTTGGTATTATGCCACTTATGGGAAAATGAAATGCATGGACCCATAAGACTCATCTACAATAAGTCGTATTAGCGATCTAGTGGTCAGAAGTGAAAATATTTGTATAAAAGCTCAGATCTCCTGGCTGCCTCTGACTTCAGTACTGGGTCGCTGACAGGACAAACATACAGCAAGTGAAACCAGAACCGATTTGCATACTTACTGAGACTGTTAATGGCTTAAAATTGGATCAGCATAAGGACTTGGTAACTGGTTTTAAAAAGGAAGTCATTGTTGACAGCCTACATTAATCTTGTAAGCATCTTTTAAAGCTGGTTATACATGCTGTTCAGTTGCTTTGTCAACATTAAAACTTTGCTCCAGTTAGAACATTTTTTATTGCTTTGGATAGAGTGAGAAAAGGTTACACGGCTAGGTTTTGAATGCCTGCATCCCTTATTCTATAGGACTAATAAAAAATGCAAAAAGTTTACGAAAGTAATATGAAGCCGTCACTGTTTGTCCTGTTAATTTTCTGCCCAACTTAGTTGATTTTTTCTTTTTAAACAGCTCGAAGTTTAGCACAAATTGTCTGAAATTCGAGCCGTCTTTGGGGGCCTTACTGAGGACCAAATCATTAAAACCTGTTACTGCCCCTGCTGACAACTATTACAGTATATATAGATTGTCCCAACACAGAAGCCTTTGTGCTGTTGTACATAAAAGCAGAAGTAACTTCTGCATATTATAAAAGGAGTCTGACATAATGTCTCATTTTCATTTTAGGTGCTGGTTGCACTACTAGACCACCACCAGAGCCATGCTTTATCAGGAAGTAGAAGTGATGCGACCAACAAAATTCAGGTAAGCAAATGGACTTTTACAACATAGGTATGCATTATTGTATGGATGGAAGCTATACCTAGACAAATGCATGTTTATCATTCCTGACCACTTTTAGAAATGCTAGTTCCTTGGCTGTCATGTTAATCCTCTGCCTTGAAGACCTAGGGAGTCATTGACCAGGGATACGTATTCAAGTCAAGAATACTTATTTAATGACTGCTTATTTGTGCAGCACTCATGCTAGATAAAAAAAAAAAATGTAATACATTGTATAGTTCTTCATTCCAAATGATTAACTAAAGGCCAAAAATAACCTGCCCTACACCTGTTCGGCTATTAGTCACAAAAGATATAATTGAAGGCAACAACATTTTAGCACATTGTCGTGCACGCATTATAGTATTAAAAAAATGGGCATTGCTTAGGTTGTTAGTGCCTGTCATCAGTGATGGCTGTTATAGTTGGAAATTATAATTTTTCATGAGGTTAAAGGGATCTTCGAACTAAGCGAATCTTGCTTGTCAACTCGTTAGCAGACTATATTAATAACATTAGTGTTTCAGTCGACCATCTGCCAATTAGCTACCACACAGTAGCCAATTCCACCTTTCCACTTGATATTTTCCTTTCCTAGTACAAGTTTATAATCTGCGGTATTTGAGTAGTTTAAAGATAGATGCCTGCAGGGTCAGCAACTAATCTCCTAGGCGATCTTACACTGTCAGGTATTGACAATGCTGATGTGCCATGATTGTATTGGGTGACTGAAAATAGCGGGGCCAACCAATTAGTCCTAAGTAGTATGTACATTCCATGTGAGGGGATAAAAATCCTCCAGGTTTCAAAGACTAACAAGTAACCCATTTTCTCACCTTTCAGAAGTCAAATTTGTGTGATAAACTTAAAAATTTTTTTTTTAAAAATTAAAAAATTTAGGTGTAACATTACACTTTGTCCCATTACCACAGCAATCTTGAAATCTGGTTCTATGTGCTCAAGCTGTGATGTCCTATTCAAAGGTGTACACTTATTCGTGATTACTACCGCAAGAGCCCTTAACCTGGAACAGGTATGCAGGCAGTAAAGTCTGCAACCTCTGGATTAGGTAATAAAAGTACCCTTCCCTGGGCTTCCTTCCACAGTGTCTAGGCAAAAGTGATGTCACCCTCCCTACAGGCAGAACTCTGAGAATGTGGAGTAGCCCAAATGTCACGAGAATATGATCTTGTGCAATTTTCCACAAAATTTGGGCCACTTAGCATTCTCATATATCTTGCCACCAGGAGGATGAAGTCACTCTCTGCACTACAGAAGTCAAGAAAAAGTGGGTATATCTAACCACTCTATGCCCCCCCCCAGGTTTTTTTTGTGCAGTAGGAAGAAGGTGGGGGCCATATTGAATAAGTGGTCGTTGCCTGAAGTGCTGTAATGTTCTTGTAAATAAAAGTGCAACATGCAGTTTGTGGGAAAGAGGCAATATCATGGACCCAAAATAACAATCAGTGAAGCCACTATCTATTATAACAATATTAAATAGATATTACTATATCACAGGTCACCAATAATATAAATTGTTTTAGTTTGTCTAAAACACACACCTTTCAAGTGTTTGCCCAGTCACATTCAAGTGCTCATCCAAGCAGATACCTAATTTATATTGAAAACTGCTTGAATAAGCAGCAAAAGCGCTTCAACACTACAGAACCAATCCAGTTGAAAGTGACTAGCTACTACAAGACATGGATAACTAAGAACCTTCAAAAAAAATCACATTTTTGATTTCTTATTGAAGGTCACTCATCTCAATGTTTTTGAAACTGAGCTCACTTATACATTTGTGCACATGTGAAATTGAGACACCACATCACCACAATCTTCCAATGATGCACTGTGAATGGCCACAGGTGTTTTTGCAGCCTAAAGATTACTTAAAACCCCCAAACATTATATATTTTTTTTAAAGCAGACACCTTAGAAAGTAAAATGGTGGTAGTTCCAATTTGTGCAATGCTTAATGAAACCCCAAATTTCAGTAAAAAATACACAAAAGGTTATTTTTAGGGCATATACTCTACAGTGCTGTGGAAGTATTTGCCCCCTTCCTGATTTTTTTTCTTTTTTTTTTGCATATTTGTCACACTTAAATGATTCAGATCATCAAACAAATTTTATTACACAAAGATAACCCAAGTAAATACAAAATGCAAGAAAAAGACCAGGAGAGGAGGAAGGAAGAGAAGGAGGAGAGGGCCCTTATTCCCTCAGACCCCAGATACGGAAGAACTGATTGATGTCAGGAATGTGTCACAGCGGGTCTTGACTCCTTCCAAAACATCACTCTTGCCTAGGGGTTTACATTTTTGCCCATCACAGCATTTTGATATCTTTGGGACGTTGCTAGACATTAATAGGTGTATAAGAAATATCACTATTAGAAAACATTATTTGGCTTCAGATGTAGACATGCAAGATTGCGTTGACACTATTACTTTGCATAATAATGTATTTGATAGTTCTTCTTTTCAGGAACATTGCTCTATCAAGGATCTTATAGATTTGGCAGCGGAGGGCAATAATACGGGTCAGTCTGGAGACATGGTCAGTGAGGGTCTCAATAGGGTAAAAATAAAAAAAATCTGATTTTTATCCCATTAATACGCGCACCACTGGAATGGACAGAAACCAAATGTGTAGAAAGAGATCTAGTCCATTTGGCTACAACATGCTACTGGGACTCACATTGATAATCTCACTGTAGAGGACAGATCTGCCTTACGTGATTTACAAAATGACTCCTCTATAGTGATACGAACTTCTGACAAGGTTGGACTGGTAGTTGTTATGGATGCCAGTGCCTATCAGGAGGTGGCTATTCAAAAATCTGACCAAAATATTTACACTAGGTTGCGGGGGGATCCCACAAAGACATACAAGGGAGAATTATATAACTTGCTTCAAAAAGGGGTCTACCTCTGCGTCTTTAGCATTAGGGAAGTGGAGTCCCTCATCCCGGAGTGTCCAATCCTACCTACCTACCATCATCTTCCTAAGACTCATAAGGGCTTGGATCCCTTGCATGGTAGGCCCATTGTTGGCAGCATTGGTTCCTTGAATGAGAAAATGGGGCAAATAATGGATGGACAGTTACAGTCTTTAGTAAGTTCCTTGCCGAGTTATTTGAAGGATACGAACCATCTTTTAAATGCTATGAAGGAGGCAGTGTGGAAGCAGGACTACATCTGGGTGACATGTGAGGTTGCCAGTTTGTACTCTAGTATTCCACATCATCTAGCAAAACAGCCTGTATCCTTTTACCTAGAACACTATACCGAGTTACCAATGTCCCAATGGTTATTTTGAAGGTCCTTGAGTACTTATTAATGCACAATTACTTCATCTTCGGTGGGATTTTTTATCTCCAGCAGTGTGGGCCTGCGATGGGGCGAAAATTTCGCCCTCTCTCTCAAACCTATTCATGGGTTGGCGGGAGCGGTCCCACATCTATGGGGATGGGAATCCATGTAGACCATATATTCATACATTCTTTTGCTACATAGATGACCTGTTGTTCATTTGCGATAAACAAATAGGTGATCTAGAATCCTTTATGACATATTTGAACTTTAATATGGGCAATTTGAGATTTACAGCAGTGGTCATCAACCCTGTCCTCAGGGCCTACTAACAGGCCAGGTTTTATGTATTACCTTGAGGAGATTACAGACTACAATACTGCAATCACTGAGCAGCAAATGATATCACCTGTGATGTATTTCAGTTATCTTGCAAACCTGGCCTGTTGGTGGGCCCTGAGGACAGGGTTGATGACCACTGATTTACAGGACAGATGGAATCGAGTGAAATTTGTTTTTTGGACGTACTTTTGGTTGCCTCCCAGGACTGTGTGATCACATGCCTATACAGGAAACGTTTGGCTGGGAACAGGCTTCTCATGGCACAGTCCAATCATCCCAAACATACCATCAAAAGGATTCCAGTGGGACAATTCATCCGTCTACGATGCATATGTAGTAAGGACATTGATTTTGATAGAGAGGCTGGAGCACTGTATAATAGATTTAGACAGCGGGGTTATCCCATTTGGACACTGGAATGTGCATACAATATTGCCAATAGTAAGAGTAGGGAGGAGCTTCTTATTAACCATACAACAATCTCGATGTAAATACAATAATAAACCGGCCCTTGTTCAGTCTTTAGGGACTACTCTTTCTCCTAGTTTCTTTCGTTCCACACCTAAACAATCTACTACAGTACATGGTTACATTTTAAAGGCAGTTTTAGATGTGGGTGAAGGATTGTCCTTGTTGTCCACACATTCTTGGAGGTCATGATTTGACATCTAGTAGCAATAATAAGATTATTCATTTAAGACATTTCTTTCATTGTAACACCACATATGTTGTATATGTCATTACTTGCAAGTCCTGCATTATTCAGTATGTGGGACGTACCACCCGTAGGCTACGAGATTGTTTCTGTGAACACTTGAGTGATATTAGATTAGGTGAATCCACGAATGTGGCGAGACATTTGAATAACCATCATGATGGGGATGTCAATTTAGTACTTATTCAGGTTGTAGAGAGGGTTAAACTTTTAGCAAGAGGTGGAGATTTATTTAGACTTTTATGTAAGAGGGAGTTTTTTTGGATTTTTCATTTATGTACTCTTATTCCATCTGGGTTGAACTATGAATGGGATGTCTCCCATTATTTTGAATAACTCCAGTTCATTTAAAGACAATATATTTATGTGTATTCATTATGCAATATATTACACACATTTTTATATGCTCTTTATACTGATTGCACTACTCCCTACCCCTGTTTATCCATCCTACTGCAAAATATCTACACTTGCTTGGCCTATATGTACTTCATTCTTGTTTGTGTTCCTTTTTGCTCTCCTGGGGTTTCTTGTGCTCTTTTTCCATTTCTCTCTCCTTTTGGAGTTTAATTGGATGTGTGCGGTTTAGTGCGGCTAATAATAATGTTCTCCGCCTCTTTTTATGGGCATTTTTGATTATTCTAAGGTCCGTTAATGCTCTATTTATAGATGTTTTTATTGACTTTGGATATATTTTTGATATGTTGACATATATATATATATATATATACATATGTGTTGATATTTGATATCTGGTCCATGTGATTGTATATATGTGTATGTCTGTATTTTTATTGCCCTACACATATACAGCATCTCACAAAAGTGAGCACGCCCCTCACATTTTTGCAAATATTTTAATATTTAATTTAACCTTTTCATGTGACAACACTGAAGAAATGTCACTTTGCTTCAATGTAAAGTAGTGAGCGTACAGCTTGCATAACAGTGTAAATTTGCTGTCTCCGCAAAATAACTCAACACACAGCCATTAATGTCTAAACCGTTGGTAACAAAAGTGAGTACACTACTAAGTGAAAATTGTGTCAAAGTGTCAATATTTTGTGTGACCACCATTATTTTCCACCACTGCCTTAAAGTGGAGTTCCGCCCAAAAATGTAACTTCCACTTTTTGGACTCCCCCCCCCCCCCTCCAGTGTCACATTTGGCACCTTTCAGGGGGGAGGAGGGAGCAGATACCTGTCTAATACAGGTATTTGCTCCCACTTCCTGGCATAGATCACCGCAGCGCTTGCGGTGACCTATGCCACTACCCCGTCGTCCCCCGCTGTATTCTGGGAGACACACAGGTCCCAGAACACAGCAGGGACCTGAGAGGACGCGCAGCGCGACTCGCGCATGTGCAGTAGGGAACCAGGAAGTGAAGCTGCACGGCTTCACTTTCTTATTCTCTCACCGAGGATGGCGGCGGCAGCAGCCGAGAGCCGAAGGACGGATCGGCTTCGGCTGCCGATGTCGCGGGCTCCCTGTACAGGTAAGTGTCCATATATTAAAAGTCAGCAGCTGCAGTATTTGTAGCTGCTTGTTTTTAATATTTTTTTTTCAGTGAACCTCCGATTTAACCCTCTTGGGCATAGAGTTCACCAGAGCTTCACAGGTTGCCACTGGAGTCCTTTTTCACTCCTCCATGAGGACATCACGGAGCTGGTGGATGTTAGAGACCTTGCGTTCCTCAACCTTCTGTTTGAGGATGCCCCACAGATGCTCAATATGGTTTAGGTCTGGAGACATGCTTGGCCAGTCCATCACCTTTACCCTCAGCTTCTTTAGCAAGGCAGTGATCATCTTGGAGGTGCGTTTGGGGTCGTTATGTTAGAATCATGCCCTGCGGCCCAGTCTCCGAAGGGAGGGGATCATGCTCTGCTGCAGTATGTCACAGTACATGTTGGCATTCATGGTTCCCTCAATGAACCTTAGCTCCCCAGTGCCAGCAGAACTCATGCAGCCCCAGACCATGACACTCCCACCACAATGCTTGACTGTAGGCAAGACACACTTGTCTTTGCACTCCTTACCTGGTTGCCGCCACACACGCTTGACACCATCTGAACCAAATAAGTTTATCTTGGTCTCATCAGACCACAGGACATGGTTCCAGTAATCCATGTCCTTAGTCTGCTTGTCTACAGCAAACTGTTTGCAGGCTTTCTTGTGCATCTTCTTTAGAAGAAGCTTCCTTCTGGGATGACAGCCATGCAGACCAATTTGATGCAGTGTTCAGCGTATGGTCTGAGCACTGACAGGCTGACCCCCCACCCCTTCAACCTCTGTAGCAGCATTTATACATCTATTTCCCAAAGACAACCTCTGGATATGACGCTAAGCACGTGCACTCAACTTCTTTGGTCGACCATGGTGAGGCCTGTTCTGAGTAGAACCTGTCCTGTTAAACCGTTATATGTTCTTGGCCACCGTGCTGCAGCTCAGTTTCAGGGTCTTTGCAATCTTCTTATAGCCTAGGCCATCTTTATGTAGAGCAAAAATTCTCAGAGTTCTTTGCCATGAGGTGTGATGTTGAACTTCCAGTGACCAGTATGAGAGTGTGAGAGCGATATTACATGAAAAGATTTAATAAAATATTTACAAAAATGTGAGGGGTGTACTCACTTATGTGAGATACTGTACATATATATATATATATATATATATATATATATATATATATATACACACACATATACATACATACACACACACTCTAATGGTATATTCACATTATTTAAATTTGACATTTTTTCATCAGTCTATATGATGGGTAATCTTTCTTTTTTTCTATGATTACTCATGTCGCGGTTTAGTTTATTATTAACTTTGTTTTTGTAATTTGAAAATATATGTATATATTTTTTTCTTTCCTGGCCCACCTCACATCAGCACACAACGGGTTAACATCTCCAGATGACCACCTGTACCTAGCTGAATAAAAGACAGCCCCTCCCCCAACCAAGATGTTCTTTTTTTTGGGTCTGCTCTAGGCGACCTGTTGATTGCAGTTGGTAAGTTATTTGTTTGCTGCATCCCCCCCTGCCAAACCTACCCATCCATGTTCAGTCTCTCATGGAGTAGGAAGACCCTGATTGCTGAAGGTAAATGCTTCTAAAAACTGGGTGCCTTTTGTGCCAAGGCCACGGGCAAAATGATGCCTAAACAGCATTGACATTGTACAGGTGTGTATTTTAAGAGCTCTGCAATGTCATCATTGCCCCTCTCTTTGTTTTTTTTTTTTTACTGTCTTTTTATATACAGCACACTGCACTGCTCTCCTGGCTTTATTGTCAGTCAGAGTGGCTGTGAATCAGGTCACAGGGTGCAGGGAGATGGGCAGCACAGGATGGGCCAAGTCACCATGCAATGGTGTAAAAGGATCTTGGAGGTTTGCAGTCCTCCAAGCGGACTTCTCTCCCTCTCTCTCTGCAGTCCTGCCGGGTTAAAGGACTTATCTCAGATTCTGAGTTTCCTGTCTGCCTCTAGATGTGCTGTCCTGGCCCCCTTGCCATGCTGTGTACTTCTGTGGGTTTGACAGACTGACTGGTTTTTGTCTCAGACTCTGACTGTGTCTGCTATCTGCCTTTGGAAATGCTGTCTGAGTTTACCTGCTGCGGCTCCTGAACTGAGTAGAGGAAGAGACAGGGTACCATGTTTTTGGTGAGAGGTAATATGCTTTTTTTCCATATGTTTTGTGCAAATATGAGCTCGCCACACCTGTTAGTGGCACAGAAGATTAGCAAAGGTAGGAGGGGGCAATGTGGGACATAATTTTTTAAAAGAGTGCTCAAGGAAATTATGCAAATTAAGATGTTTTGCATTATTTTAGGAGCAGAAACCCTGAAAGCAATGCTCCAAAAAAACAGCAATCGTCTTATCCTGATCAGGACGACGACACCTAACAGGTTGTCACATTCATTAAGCATGTAGTCAATATACTCTAAAGGAGTTGTTTCCACTTACCCTATGAAGCGACAGGATCCAGGAAATTGGCACATGCGTTTATGCCAGCATGATAGAAAATGCCTTGCCAAACTCAGGGTGCGATTTGGGCCTACATACAGTCTGCAGTGGCAGAGAAATGAAATTGCACAGGTTGCCTCACAAAAATGTGGTTGTGCAAAATTCTAAGCCCTAAGGCGGCTATAGCAGAAAGTATACTGCAAATATCCACGCCACCCAAGCAACACCCATAAGGATAGAGGGTAAATTGCACATTCATGAAGAATGGTCTTTTTTTTAAATCGCTCGTTGATGAAGGACGACAGAGACCTTGTCAGAAGACCAATTTACAGTAACAGGTTCTCTAAGCTTTATCCAAATAGGATGGTTGATGTATGTTTATGCACTGCAATTCCAGGGGTGGATGCTGCCCTCTAGTGTCTAGGGCAGTGTTTCTCAACTCCAGTCCTCAAGGCGCACCAACAGGTCATGTTTTCAGGATTTCCACTATTTTGCACAGGTGATTTGATCAGTTTTCACTGCCTTAGTAATTACCACAGCCGTTTCATCTGAGGGAAATCCTGAAAACATGACCTGTTGGTGCACCTTGAGGACTGGAGTTGAGAAACACTGGTCTAGGGAAACAAGTGTCTTTGCCTTCTTATAACTCAGTTGCCTTCAGAGATCCTATGGATGAGAAAGTGGACTTGTTCACACCAGATGCAGTCCAGTGCGTTTTTATTCTGCATCAAGAACGCATGAACAGTGTCTAACTTTGATTCCAATTACTTAGTTCACACCAGTACAACGCATTCTCGTGCAGTCAAAAGTAGAATGTTGTATTGTTCCTTTATGAAACATCTGGAAAGTGGCAAAACGCATTGAGAATGCATCGAAAACACCCATACAGAAACACATCTGGAACACAGAAATTGTGGTGATCTGGCCATCAGGCTTGCACAGTGACAGATTTTGTCTGCCAATCAGCAATAGAGTTAACTTTGCTATATAATATTCAGAAATCGCATTATACTCAACACGGGAAATTACAAGATTTGGCACAGTATCTGGAAAGAGTGGAACTTGGCAATTGACTTTTGGTTGATGCTTTTGATAGACCTAGTACAAGCACTGGCGCACTCAGTCACTGCTATGAGAGCATTGTGGTTACACCACTGAAGGGCAGGCAGAACTGAACTTCGACACAAGCCTTTGACATTTACTATAATGGGAGATTATTGTTTGGCCAAACACTGAACAATGCAATTAAGCGAATGACAGGAGGAAAAGTCTGGACTGTGGCCACAGACTATTAAGAGGAAGCCGCAATCCTTCACTCAAGCCTACTGAACTTCAGATGGTGCAGGAGGCCAAATCTTATAGGACAGGCTGCAGATTTAACAGATCACAGTGGAGGTGTCTCAAAGTTTTGACGTGAAATTAAGTACAGAGCAAGCTGCTAAGATGGCTGGAAAGTCATTTTAAAGGTGCGTCCAACCAGTCTCTTCCAGTTGGGGCCAGGGGGCCTGAGTGAAGTTGATGATTGTAGCCTCCTTCTGGAGGGTTCCAATTCCAAAGTTGACCAGTGAATTAATTTCATTTATGTTTAACAGATCTCAGAGAAACAATTTGCAAGATTTTTATACTGATACAAGGAACATAGAATTATCTGGGGGCCCTTCTCCCCAGTTTTTCTAGTACTTAAGGCAGGAGCCTTCTGGTCTGTTTCAGTTTGAAGGAATCAAATGTGTTCATACACATCAAGAGGTTCAAGATGGAGTGAATGCAGACAGTCACAGGGACAGTTCAGCAGGAGGACCGGTTGGTATCAGCACCAGAGGCGTGTGAGATTTGCAGTAGCCAGATGTGACTTCCAGTTCAGGTGTCTGCCTTTTACAGAATTGGCACAGCCCCAGGAATCTTTTTGAAGATCCTGTTGGTAGTGGTGGTACCTTTGGCCAGGTGGTACATGAGGGCGTTTCAATTTGCCTTCTTTAGCCTATGAGCTGGGCTGTCTATGGATCAGAAAATCTTTGTGCCTATACAAATTCAACAAGAATTGGAATTTTGGACATCACCACTGCTTCTTTCAGAGGCGAGCCTTTTTCTAGCATTGCAAGCCTTTCAGGATCTTCAAGGAGACCCGAGTAAGGTTGACAACAATACAGTAGTAGCCTACATTATCTGACAAGGGGACACCAAAAGTCTTTTCTTGTTATAACTTGCAAAGAAACTTTTTGTGGGCCAGCCAACCACTTACAGTCTGTTAAGGTTGGTCTTCTTGCCAGGGAAGCAAATCCAATTATTGTTCGGTTAGGCAGAATATTTTTTTCAACAAGTGCCTCATACCAATATTGGCCCTATGGGGCATTCCAGCAGTAGTTCTCAGGGAGACTTCACTGAACATGCAGCTTCTAATATTTGCAACAGGATACCAATGCAAAGACTCCATCATACAAGATAGGTTCACAGTGCCATGGAATTTTCTGTTTTATCTTTGTCTCTGGTCGAACTAAATCTTTTATGACAGGGTCAGTAACAGCACCCCAATCCAGTGAGACTGCTTTTAATAGCCTGGCTATGGAATCGGCTACGCTAGAGGTGCAGGGATTCTCATCTGAGGTTGTTCAGACCTTGGTGACCAGAAGGTCATCCATGAATGCTACATAGGAGAGGATATGAAAGAAGTCTGTTTTGTCTGCTCAGCAAAAGCTCTCTCTCCTGTGTTCCCTGCTCTAGACAATCTTCTTGATCTTTTCACAGGCTGCAGATGGGTGCAAAAGCCAGTGACCAGATGCTTCTTCCAGATGACAATCTAAAATCCTTGTTCCCTCTGTGGGACTTGGGCTTGGATCTGAGAGCACCCGTTGCTCCAATAGGTTTTATTTCCATTGAATTACCCAACGGTAAAACTAGTTCTCCTGACAGCAACTACTTCAGTCAGAAGAATGTTGAAGATTGCAACACATTCCTGCAAGGGCACTTTGGTGTCTTTTTCTTTCTGTTCTTTTTTAATAAAGATAGGGATACCACGTCTATCTCCAAAGTTCAATTTTAAAGTTTTTTCCAGTTTCCAGGAAAAACGAGAAGTAGTCCCTCCGAGTTTTTACACAAGAGTCACTGAGTCATCCACTCTTGAGTTACCAGGGTGATTAGATTTGCATGCAGGAAGTAGGCTTTTATGCTCTGAAACAATTGCAAGCCTATTTGACTAGAGGGGTGGCAGCCGTTGGGGCAGTTTTGCCAGGATTGCTTGGAAGATATAGGTAAGGGCTAGCTTGAAGGTCCGGTGCGGCCTTCATTCAACCTTACAAACTAAATATGTGACCAGCAAGTTTGGGACAAGAGAGATCAGTTCTTTCTGGCTTTAGCAGCCTTCTTCGATTGTCAGTATTTCTTTTATTTTGTTCTCTCCTGCCCTATATTAGCTTTGGTATATCCCATTGTGTGCTGACGTGAGGTAGGGCAGGAAAATGGAAAATTGTTATCTAATACTTACCGTAATTTTCCTTTCCTGGACCATCCTCACATCAGCACAGGACTCCCTCCCTAGTGGCCTGTCGCAGGCTAAGTTATCGAACATCTTAGTTGGGGAAGGGGCTGTCTTTTATTCAGCTAGGTACATGTGGTCATGTGGGTCTCCAGAGGAGGTCTTAACCCGTTGTGTGCTGACGTGAGGATGGGCCAGGAAATGAAAATTACAGTAAGTATTTGATAACAATTTTCAATTTTCCTTTTCTCTTTTTTATACATATTCATCTATAGTTTACATACTTCTCTATTTCGTTTTTTGATATATTTTTATTTATGGTTTGTGCACTGTATTTGTACTTGTGTGTGTTTTATTCATTACATCATATATACCCTTTGTGTGTGTGGTGGTTTTCTTTCGTGACAGGTGATTAATTTCACCTGCCCGGCTTTGATTTGTTCCACCCGCATGCACTTTGCTTTAAATGAACATGCACACCAGGGGCTAGTTAGTAATGAGTAAGCATGTTTGTGTGAAATGCGTCTACTGTGCACCATGGATGGTTTGTATGTCATGCTTTTAATCTTCATGGATTTTCAATACACATCTTTATCTTCATTTCCTGGATGTGCCACCCTCTTTCTTTGCTTTTCAATAATAAAATTTGTTTGATGATCTGAGTCATTTAAGTGTGACAAATATGCAAAAAATAAAAAATCAGAAAGGGGAAAATACTTTTTCAGAGCATTGTACAGTGCTGTGAAAGTATTTGCCCCCTTCCTGATCTTTTTTTTATGTTTGTTTTTTTTGCATATTTGTCACACTTAAATGATTCAGATCATCAAACAAATTTTATTACACAAAGATAACCCTAGTAAATACAAAATGCTAATTTTAAAATTATGATTTCAGATATTAAAGGGGAAAAAGCTGTCCAAACCTGCCTGGCCCTATGTGAAAAAGTAATTTCTCCCTAATCCCCCTGCTGCATAACCCAAGTGCACTTGAGCTTGAGCTCATTAACTGATGGCCAGACATTCTCCTTCAGGATTTTCTGGTAGAGCTCAGAATTCATGGTTCCATCAATTATGGCAAATCGTCCAGGTCCTGAAGCTGCAAAGCAGCACCAGACCATCAGACTACCACCATGTATGATTGCTGTTTGCTGGTATGATGTTCTTTTTATAAAATCCTGTGTTAGTTTTTGATGCCAGATGTAACAGGACGCACACCTTCCAAAAAGTTAAACTTTTGTCTCATCAATCCACAGAATATTTGCCTAAAAGTCTTGGGAATGATCAAGATGTTTTTTGGCAAATGTGAGATGGGCCTTTGTATTTTTTGGTCAGTAGTGGCCTTCATCTTGGAACTCCCCCATGGATACTATTTTTTCCCAGTCTCTTTCCTATTGTTAAATCATGAATACCGACCTTAATTGAGGCAAGTGAGGCCTGCAGTTCTTTAGATGTTGTTCTGAGTTCTTTTATGACCTCCTGGATGAGTCGTCATGCTCTTGGAGTAATTTTAATCAGCCGGCCACTCCTGGAAAGGTTCACCACTGTTCCAAGTTTTCTCCATTTCTGAATAATGTCTCTCACTGTGGTTTTGCTGGAGTCCCAAAGCCTTAGAAATGGCTTGGTAACCCTTTCCAGACTGATACATGTCAATTACTTTGTTTCTCATCTGTTCTTGAATTTCTGTAGATTGCACCATGATGTGTTGCTTTTTTAGATCTTTTAGTGTGCTTCACTTTGTCAGACAGCTTTGATTTAAGTGAAGTCTTGATTTAACAGGTCTGGCAGTAATCAGGCCTGGACGTGGCAAGCGAAGTTTAACTCCGCTTTTTAAAAAATGTGTTTAATCACAGTTAATTCACGATGTAACATGCCCCGGTGGTCATCGGGGGTCTGATGCAAGTACTGTTTCACATATGGCCAGGTAGATTTGGATAGCTTTTTTTCCCTTAATAAATACTGCAATTTGTATCTAAAAAACAAACAAAAATTGTCCAGCGCTCTGGGTGTCACAATGACAATAGCAGCAGTCCAAGGTGAAAATTAATTAAAAAGTTTTAATAGATCCAGAATGTAAAAGAATTGGTGAATAATAAGACAATTGTCAAAATTAATACCATGATGACAAAGCATTGTGCACTTGAATGAGAAATATAAAAATATAAAACAGACAGAAAAGTCCAATCAGTAACGGATAGCCTGATCCGGAGATCCATCCAACTAATCTAGCCCCATGCTGTGAGTGAAAGGGGATGAAGGGGAGGAAAAAGCCCAAAGCTTGCAGCCTCTGGAGACTCACATACTCCCCACTGGCTGTGGGATACAGAGGGGATGGCTCACCAGTTCCAGAAGGTGGCTTCGTGCATGTAACTTGAGAACAGGCAATGATTCCACCGTGAGGAGGGAAGTCTGGCCGGAGCTCCGTGCCGAGGAGCGATGACATCAGCCCAGCTGGAGGGGGGAGGGCGCGGCTGCACACGAGGGAGCCGCCGGAGAGACAGCTGGTGGCGCTGGGCTGCTGACTCACCGGTCTGTGTCCCCTCTGGGTGAAAACAGACTCAGTGGGAGATGGTGTCACTCGGGGGAAGCCAGTAATAACATAAATAAAATCAGCCAAAAGTGAAATGATGTATAGAAGACTGTCATAGAGTCAGCTGATGACATTAAGCTGAAACCTCACATGTCTGTGCCTTCTCTGGAAGAGCCTCAATAAAGGGTGATGACACTCAGGGAATCCGATGGTAAGGGTATAAATAGCCAGCCAGGAGGGGAAGGATAGAGCCAGCTGTGTGAATGAAAAGTCTTTCTGTGGGCAAATTAAAACTCCCAAAAATGGCTGGATGGATGGATGTTCACCGTGGCATGATTCTGAGTGGGACCTCTGTCATAAGGTTGCCTTGACGACGCGTTTCGCGCATTAACGCTTTTTCATAGTCAAGGAAAGAAGGCAACTTCCAAAGTTTAAATACAAGAATGTTAAATGGAAAAAAAGGGGAGGGGAAAAAAAATGGAAAGCAGGAGCAATGGAAGGGGAATGAAATTGAAATGCGGGCGGGAGTAATTGGCCCATTGCAAGAACGGGAAGGGGGGGGAGGGCAAGGAGGATATTGTCTCCAGTTCAAAATCCCTGTTGCTCAATGGACTCGCAATGGAAAACATAAATAACACAATAAAACATAAATGGGTATTTACATCAGTTACATGAAATGGAATACGGCCATTCTTTATACACCAGACTTTGCTGAGCACATTGTCTTTTTTGGGCGGTACATCGATGGCATTGTGCTCATCTTGAGCGGAGGCCCGGATCTGTTCTCCTCCTTTGTGACCCATTGCAATTCTAATCCTCTTGGGTTGTCCTTTACCCACGTACTATACCCTCATGAGCTCGTATTCCTTGATCTGGTATTGGCTCATGATCAACATAGGATTTTTACAAGAAACCATGTCAAACCAACCAGTGGCAATTCTTACCTTCATTTTGGAAGCTGCCACCATCCTTCATGGAAGCGTAACATCCCAAGTGGCCAATTCAATAGATTAAGACGCAATTGCTCCAGAATGAAGGATTACGTCGAACAGGGGGCTACAATGAAAAGGAAATTCCAAGAGAAGGGCTACCCATGTGATCTTAGTAATGACGCCTTTCTGTGCCACATGAACCCCCTTCCCAAAGATAAGTCCCCGAAAGAAGACGTAGGAACCAACCAGACAGTTAGATTTATTTCTATTTTTAATGAGAATTTTAAGTCTATATCCGGAATTATTAAGAAACATTACAATATTCTATTATTGGATCAACGTCTAGCTCCGGTTTTTCCTGAGGCTCCACACGTGACAGTCCGCAAAGCTCGTACTATTAAGAACCTATTAGCACCCAGTAAAGTAACCAATAAATCATTTAAATCTTCACTTGACATCAGGTCTTATTTTAACGACAGAAAGGGGATTTTTCAGTGCAAGAAAAGGGGATGTCTCACGTGCCAATTTATTGCCCATGGCACCAAAACTATTACGACCAATCTAGGCAAAATTTACGAGATCAGGCAATTTATTACTTGCTCGACAGACTTCGTAATTTATGTTTTGCGGTGTCCCTGTGGGCTTTTCTACGTCGGTCGAACCATCAGGGCCCTACGGGCATGGGTGGGTGACCACCGTAGACTCATTTCTAAGGTGAGCGATGAACATAGCGTATTTTCTACGCTTTCATAATAAGGACTTTAGAAGTTTATGTGATTGAAACCATTCCCAAAGGCACACTTACCAGTAACGAGAGATTATCTCTGCTTTGCAAACGTGAGGTCTTTTGGATATACATGTTTGACTCACTTGCCCCCAAGGGGTTAAATGAGGAGTTGGAGACATGTAGCTTTGTGTAAAGTCTGGTGTATAAAGAATGGCTGTATTCCATTTCATGTAACTGATGTAAATACCCATGTATGTTTTATGGTGTTATTTATGTTTTCCATTGCGAGTCCATTGAGCAACAGGGATTTTGAACTGGAGACAATATCCTCCTTGCCCTCCCCCCCCTTTCCCCCCCTTCCCGTTCTCGCAATGGGCCAATTACTCCCACCCGCATTTCAATTTCATTCCCCTTCCATTGCTCCTTTTTTTCCGTTTTTTTTTTCCCCCTCCCCCCTTTTTTTCCATTTAACATTCTTGTATTTAAACTTTTGAAGTTGCCTTCTTTCCTTGACTATGAAAAAGCGCTAATGCGCGAAACGCACCGTCAAGGCAACCTTATGACAGAGGTCCCAATCAGAATCATGCCACTGTGAACATCCATCCATCCATTTTTGGGAGTTTTAATTTGCCCACAGCAAGACTTTTCATTCACACGGCTGGCTCTATCCTTCCCCTCCTGGCTGGCTATTTATGCCCTTACCATCGGATTCCCTGAGTGTCATCACCCTTTATTGAGGCTCTTCCAGAGAAGGCACAGACATGTGAGGTTTCAGCTTAATGTCATCAGCTGACTCTATGACAGTCTTCTATACATCATTTCACTTTTGGCTGATTTTATTTATGTTATTACTGGCTTCCCCAAGTGACACCATCTCCCACTGAGTCTGTTTTCACCCAGAGGGGACATAGACCGGTGAGTCAGCAGCCCAGCACCACCAGCTGTCTCTCCGGCGGCTCCCTCGTGTGCAGCCGCGCCCTCCCCCTCCAGCTGGGCTGACGTCATCGCTCCTCGGCACGGAGCTCCGGCCAGACTTCCCTCCTCACGGTGGAATCATTGCCTGTTCTCAGGTTACATGCACAAAGCCGCCTTCTGGAACTGATGAGCCATCCCCTCTGTATCCCACAGCCAGTGGGGAGTATGTGAGTCTCCAGAGGCTGCAAGCTTTGGGCTTTTTCCTCCCCTTCATCCCCTTTCACGCACAGCATGGGGCTAGATTAGTTGGATGGATCTCCGGATCAGGCTATCTGTTACTGATTGGACTTTTCTGTCTGTTTTATATTTTTATATTTCTCATTCAAGTGCATAATGCTTTGTCATCATGGTATTAATTTTGACAATTGTCTTATTATTCACCAATTCTTTTACATTCTGGATCTATTAAAACTTTTTAATTAATTTTCATCTTGGACTGCTGCTATTGTCATTGTGACACCCAGAGCGCTGGACAATTTTTGTTTGTTTTTTTGCTACTAATCTGTATCCACCAGTTACGATTGGTCTAGCTGCACTGGTTCCCTTCCTGTTCCCCCCCCCTCTCTTCTCCTGAGTTCAAGTGATGTAATGTTATTTTATATAATACATGTTATGTACCACAGAGTATGCTGATCATACTATATGTTATTCATCATATGCCCTAGGTGACCCCCTCCAGGTGCACACTCATTGGCGCTGGGTTATTATCGTTGCAATTTGTATCTACTTGTAATATTACACAAGATAGCACAATTTGTTTGATGATCTGAATAATTTAATTGTGACAAATATGCAAAAATAAAAAAAAAAATCAGGAAGGGGCAAATACTTTTTCACATCACTGCAAATGCAACAAATGACACAATGTTTTGGTAAAATATAAAATATAAGACTGTAAAAACTTCATTATCCAATATTTTGCAAAAGAGATGCTTTAAAAGCCCCTACAGGTCATCAGTTTATCGTTACGCAGGAGCTCTGGTGCGAACATTAGTGCTCACTTTTTATAGCATGCGAGCCGATATAAAACTTGTGTGAGGCAAACTGTACCTGGAATGAAATGATAAAACGAACAGGAGTTCGGCTATGTTGGCCAATTCGTTCCAATGTGAAGGATGGCAAAGTAGCTACTAGTAGCAGTACTTGTCCCAGAGGAGCTTACACTCTAAATCTTACTACCACGGTCATGAGTATGCCTCTCTACATTTAGTTTAGTCAGAATACAGTAAGCTACCAAATGTGTTTTTGTATTGTAAGAGTAAACTGAAGCAAACTTACAGAAACATTCAGGGAAACATAACTCAACAGAAGGTCCTTGAAGGAAATAAAAAAAAAACACTGACCCCCCGTTTTCAGCCTCTATTTCTCTATTTTTTCTATTGTTCAGTGAGGTTTTTATTCTGTCTGCAAACAACAGAAAGCGGTGTTCAATGTAAGCTGAGCAACAAAACATATGCTGATCAGAAAGGATGAACTCGTAGCAGCGTCAAGGAGATATATTCAGAGAGCGCTCCAATTCAATTAACAGTTAAAAGAAGACGACTGCTTCAGATGACTATTTACTGAACCGCTGAGTGCTCCCAGGAGCTCACATCAATTCCATTCCACCAAAATAATATCATAATTAATCTTTATTAGCCAGCACAACATCACATGCTGCTTTTGTGAACTGTAATACCTCAGCCTCCTAGCGCTAATCTATATTCAATATTTATCAGAAGCACAGAGCCTCATGATGGCCACTGAATCAATTCTAATTAGGAGGTTCTTCCTCTGTGTGATGGGTTAGATGTATTCCACCCCTACCCAACCACTCACCAGATTAAATCTTAGACACACTGAGAGCTCAGAGAATGACAAGACCCTGGTCTTTTTTCCTTCAGGCTTCTCAATCGCTCTGCCAATAGCAGGAGCAGGTGACCAGCAATAAGCGATATAGGAGCATGTGTGTGCCCGTTAAAGAGAAAGCCAGGCAGAATACAAAAAACAAAAACCAAAAAAAAAAAAAAACAATGATCTATGCCTGATTCTTTAGACTGCATTTCACATGATCAAATCACATAATGACCATCACTGGTCACTTGATCTCTGCTAAAGGGAAGCATCAGCCAATGAGCAGTTCGGCCTAGTCCCTTGATCTTGGCAGGGATCAATTGATTAAATTGCTGGGGCATCCTGGAGCAGTATTTCTTTCCTTTGTCTGATGTTATTGTAAATTTGTGCTAGCTCAAGCAGGACAAAGCAGCAGGTTCATCTTTAGTGTTTGTAAAAAAAAAAAAAAGAAACTGCATATACTGACATCGTTACAGGTAAGCTGAAAAAGTCCATTAACCTCCCTGGCGGTATGATTATTTCAGATTTTTGCGTGTCAAAGCCGTACAATTATTTTGCATAGAAATTTGGCGTTTTATATTGTAGGCCTGTAATTCTTAGCAATAATAAAGTTATATCTGTCCACCAAGAGTCTAGTAGATATCCCTGGTATGATGAAGTTTGAAACACAAAATCATAAATTATAATATAATAAATACTAGAAAAGGTACAATTTCTGGGGAAATTGTGAAAGTGTTCTTGCCTCTACAACTGGAGTGGGCGGAGTAACTGGGTGGGGTGGAGTGGCTTGAGTAACTGTGAAAAGTGTTAAAAAGCTTAATATTTTAAAAAGTATAAATAGTAGTAAAAAAGTTCCATCATTCGCTGAAAGAGCTGAACATTTTTTTCAAAAAGTAATTTTTTTTTTCAAAAATGAATTTTTTTTAATCAAAAATGATTTTTTTTTCTTCAAAAATGATTTTTTTTTTCAAAAGTAATTTTTTTTTTCAAAGGTAATTTTTTTTTTCAAAAATGAATTTTTGTATTTCAAAAATAATTTTTTTTTCGAAATTATTTTTTTTAAAGTAATTTTTTTTTCAAAAATAATTTTTTTTTTTCAAAAATATTTTTTTTTTCAAATATATTTTTTTTTCAAAAATAATTTTTTTTTTAAAAGAAATTTTTTTTTCAAAAATATTTTTTTTTTCAAAAATAATTTTTTTTTTTTCAAAAATATTTTTTTTTTCAAAAATATTTTTTTTTTTTTTTCAAAAATGATTTTTTTTTTTCAAAAATGATTTTTTTACTTTTTTCAAATTTTTTTTTTTTTTTTCAAAAATATTTTTTTTTTTACATGGGGCGGTCATAATGTTTTGGCTGATCATGG
The DNA here is from genome assembly GCF_042186555.1 of Aquarana catesbeiana. NCBI lineage: Eukaryota > Metazoa > Chordata > Amphibia > Anura > Ranidae > Aquarana > Aquarana catesbeiana. The sequence goes on along the minus strand of NC_133335.1, from coordinate 33,376,959 downwards.
GGTGGTCATAATGTTTTGGCTGATCATGGGGTTGTCAGCTTTTGTCACTTCCCACTCTAGTTTTGAACATTTCGCCATTCATTCCTATGGGACCAATTTCGCCGCAAAAACGTCATTTCGTGGACCATTCGGCAAAACATTCCACAAAGTAATAACACACCAATCGGGAACAATCCGCTCGTTTCGGTATATTATTTGTCTCTGTAGTGTGAAAACTGTGGGAGGAGTCTACAAGCATTATCAAGTCTAGCAGATGAAGTCACATGCATTTGGAGTGTCTCAGCATCTTGTGTTTACAACCACTGTTTCCTAGCAACGCTCATGCCCTGTTTATGCTTCCCAAATACTGCTTCATCAAAACTGCCCCATCAGAATTACCCCATCAAAACTGCCCCATCATATTCCTCTATTATAAATCAGTACATGGTGTGTCTGTCCCCTCCCCCGGGCTCTGTAATCAGAGCTGAGATGCTCCAGCCACCTTCCCCCCTGTGTATAACAGAAGCTTTGGTAACCATGGCAACAAAACAAACACTAACAGTACACTCTGATTAATGGCTAAAATTTCCTGAAATGACCTCTAAACAAATGGCCGTATTTTAAAAACTATACATCCTACAGCGAAGATCTTTATATTGTGAGAATCACAAGACCCAGACCTAGATTTTGATGTATAGTATGTCTCTGAAATATTAAAAATGAAGGCACAGTCGCAGTTTAGAAATTGCCCTTCAAATTTGGAGGGGGCTAGAGTGTAGTTTCAATGAATGTCAATGGACGGCGTGAGTTGCAAACAAATGGTCATATTGTGAAAACTATCAGGACTATGGCTTAGCCGTGGACATGTTTAGTGGCAGCAGGGATAGCTGAACGTTTTGATATAAGATTTGTGTAGGTGGGCTTGAAAATGAGGGAGTGGCGGCAGTTTAGAAATCATGTTCTGATTTTCCAGCTTTTGTCATCTCCCACTCTAGTTTCCCCATTCATTCCTATGGGACCAATTTCGCCGCAAAAACGACGATATTTCGTGAACCATTCGGCAAAACGTTCCACAAAGTAATAGCACACCATTCGGGAACAATCCGCACGTTTCGGTATATTACTTGTCTATGTAGTGTAAAAACTGTGGGAGGAGTTAGGGTGGTAAATTTGGCTATAATAATAAGAATAATATATATGTGAGATAACAGTAAGTGGTCTTGCTATGCAAGAACACTTAATAAATAATAAAAAAAAAAATATATAATAATAATAAAATAAATTTCCCCACGATTCACTAATCGCTCAGTTCTGCAAGTGTTCTAATTTATTATCGCTGTTTTCTAGCTGGTCTAAAGCCACTTTTGACGCAAAGGGACACTTTTTGGTTGCTATGGACAATCTCAAGTTTCCAGGCAGAAAGAACAGTATATATAATATAAAACTGCATGCAGGGCATGGGCCAAAGCATTGGGGACAAAAGTGATGTGAAATGATTTCATACAGTACTGTAATCTGTAAGATTACAGTACTGTATGTGTTATGTTTTTAAAAATTTTTTTAATTTGCCGCCAGGCTCCGCCAAGGTAAGTAACACTGCACCAGGATCCTGAGATATAATCCCGAGTGTGGCTCGGGGTTACCGCTAATGGTGCTGAAATTTAACCCTGAGCCACACTGGAATGCCGTCAGGGAGGCTACGTTCCACTGATAGAAAAAAAATTGAGAATGAATACATAGAAAGTATCCTACAGAATCCTACACTATGTAACTGTAGCCAGCTTTTCCCCTAGTATTCGCCCTGGATTCTGTGCTGTCACTTTCTGAATGTAGAGTGACTGAGCTCTAAATGCAAAGCAAAGCATCTTGGGACATGTAGTTCAGGAAACTGGGATTTTACCTCTAGCTGGACTGTCTTGGACTGTCTTGAACTACAACTACCAGACGGCTGGGAGAGCTTATAAAAAGGCTGTGCTAGGCCCAGATCACTGTCTTGGGACCCTGGCCTAGATCTGAAAGCAAGGAATCTGTGCCCGAGGGTGCTGTGGCCGCATCGCGGCCTGTGCAAGAAAGAGTCATCATGTGTATGTTCAAGGGGCATCCAGTGCCAGCATCATCTGGTTGATCGGTGGCAGCCTGGAGGCCACTCCTGCTCCACACACGTCAGATCCACCTGGCCCGTGGCACAACGCAAGTTCGGACGCCATCCCCTGAGAGATCGCTGTAAAGATCCACATCTTGTTGCTAACAGCACCAATCGCAGGGATCGGTGAGCGGGCACTTTCCCATCTTCTTCTGATTGACACTGAAAGCCGGCAGCGTTGTCTCTATTTTGGCCTACATCTGAAACACTTTGTGTCACATTACACGTGGCCAAGCAGCTACAGGGTTCATCCTGTCTCAGAATATCCCAGGCATACTCTTCACCCATTGCTTGCTAAAATACACCAGATTGAGCTGCTTTAAATTATTCTGTGCACAGAACAACCTTTAACATAAAACACCTTAAGTGCTAGCTGAAGATCTAAGGACTCCACTTCTTTAAAGGAACTACATCTAACCTCCCCCCTCTTTGCAGGAGATTTACATTTCAGTGCCAAAAAGGCCTTGTTTGACACTTCGGCTGGATACACACCTATGCAAATTGGATGCGGAGATTGTGACCGGCTCTCTATGGAGCCGTTCAAAACATCTCTGCAGCGGCTCCTATACGAAGTGCACAGGAGTCCAGTGCGTCTTATGGTCCATTTCAGGTCCGAATTCAGCCAAAAATTTAGGCTTAAATTGGACCTGAAACTGTGAATGGAGACGCACCGGACTCCTGCTGGGAGCTGCTGCGTGTTCTAGTGTATACCCAGCTTGCTTGGTTTATTTGATTTGTGTGTGTCTTTCATTATTTTTGACACTGATAAAAATTTCTGAACCCAGGGTGTCAGAGGTGGCGGAGGACTTGCAGGGTCGGCACAACCACTGGGGGTACTGATTCAACTAGCGGCCCTCACGGGAGTAGCGCTACATAACTATGGAAAAATAGAAAGTATCCTACAGAATCCTATACTCACAGTTGATCCAGAGAAAGGAAAAAACCCTATAAAGCAGAAGTCTCCAAACTGCGGCCTATGGGCTGGATGCGGCTCTTTGCCTGCCTTTATCCTGATCTTGGGGCACCATTACTTCTATTGTCACCAATGATGGGGCACTATCCCTCCAACTGATACCAATGATGGGGCACTATTCCTCCAATTGATACCAATTATGGGGCACCATTTCTCCCACTGACACCAATGATGGGGCACTATTCCTCCTCCTGACATCAATGATGGGGCACTATTCATCCCACTGACACCAATGATGGGGCACTATTCCCCCCCACTTATACCAGAGATGGGGCACTATTCCTCCCACTGATACCAATAATGGGGCACTATGCCTCCTATTGACCCGCAGGCAGTATGCCATTTTTGGCCCACCTATAGTCTGATGAACATTAAACAGGACCCCTACTATAAAGCATGGTTCAATGTGCTTCAGTGGGGAAAAACAAATTCCTTCTTAATTGCCCAGAAGGCAATCTGGTATTCCCTGGACCAACAATCTCTGGTATTATTACCCATTATCTATAAATGGTGATACACAGGTATATTGTGTGCATATACTGGCAGGAGGTTTTAATCCAGCTGCACTTTAGCCAAATCTTTTCTAATTGCAAAGTTGTGTGTAGAATTTAGCTGAATTAGAACTTGTCAGGTTTTCATTATCCTTTGGGGGATTCTTTTACGACGATTACCAAGAATTTAGAAAATATTTAAACCAGGTGTGATATTCCTTGATCTAGCCCCAGACGAAATTTGGCCCATTCAGCAGGAACCAGACAGATTTCGATCTATCTATGGCAGTGTTTCTCAAACTTTTTTGTCTTGCGGCACACCAAAAAGATCTAAAAATTTTCACGCCACACTTGAAAAGATTTACCAATTTTTGTGCTGAAGAACTTATTTATTTTTACATATATATTTAATTTTAAATTTAACGTGAAGGATGTCCATGCTTTGGAGAGCAAATCAGATTGAAGCGATTGTAACCTTCTTTGTACTTTTGTTTCCTTTCTTGCTTTTCATTTAACGGTTTCTATTTTAGAGTTCCATATTTGATTAAGTATTTCTCCATCGCTAAACAATGACCAAACTTTATTTATAAGCATCAAAGTTTTAATGGAACAGCCTCTATTACTGCAATATAATTAGAGCGATCCAGTTCTCCCGAGATCTCGCACAAGTCTCGCGTTACGAAAGGAACCAATGAATGACAGAGATTGCGTTTTTATATATGTTACTTTTTAACTTTTGCGACAATGACTTACTATTTAATTTTTCGATATGTTCCAAAACGCTAGCAATTTTAAATATTTTTCAAAACTCCCACGGCACACCTGCAAAAATCACACGGCACGGAAGACAGTTTCAGAATCACTGATCTATGGGAAGCCTGGTTGTACTGAAGTCAATATATAAATTAACATTAGTACAACCAGCCTGTAGGTTTTTTTTCTTACGCTCCTTATAGCCTCTAGAAGTAATTATTGTATTCTGATGGTGGGAAAACCTCCCGCTGTCACGATACATTAGCTCAGCAGGAGGGATTTCCTCAAACACTGATGTGTTGATGGGGGAATCAAGAGGTTTTCTTTCCTGGTTGAAGGAAAGAAAATTGCATAATTTATGGCTAGCCTTAGACAGAAGTGATCTTATTCAGGATCTTTTCGTTCTATATTCAGGCAGCATAGGTTTGTTGCTCTGAAAGTAGTACACAACCCAGGAGTCAAGGAGCAACATCTTCCACCTTGTGACAAACATTAATGGCTGTGTGTTGAGTTATTTTGAGGGGACAGAAAATTGACACTGTTATACAAGCTGTACACTCACTACTTTACATTGTAGACAAGTGTCATTTCTTCAGTGGTGCCACGTGAAAAAAATATAATAAAATATTTACAAAAATGTGAGGGGTCTACTCACTTTTGTGAGATACTGTATGTTAACCAAACGTTGCGGGATATTGTAGATTCTGTGTAGAAATTTGTCAGCCAAAGCTTAAAAAGTATCTAAACCGCTGGCAACAAAAGTGAGTACACCCCTAAGTGAAAATGTCCAAATTGGGCCCAAAGCGTTAATATTTTCTGTGGCCACCATTATTTTACAGCACTGCTTTAACCCTCTTGGGCATGTAGTTCACCAGAGCTTCACTCCGCTTGCCACTGGAGTCCTCTTTTACTCCTCCATGATGACATCACTAAGCTGGTGAAACGTTAGAGACCTTGCACTCCTCCACCCTCCATTTGAGGATGCCCCACAGATGCTCAATAGGGTTTAGATCTGAAGACATGCTTGGCCAGTCCATCACCTTTACCCTCATCTTCTTTAGCAAGGCAGTGGTCATCTTGGAGGTGTGTTTGGGGTGGTTATGTTGGAATACTGCCTTGCGGCCCAGTCTCTGAGGGAAGGGGATCTGCTTCAGTATGTCACAGTACATGTTGGCATTCATGGTTCCCTCAATGAACTGTAGCTCCCCAGTGAAGGCAGCACTCATGCAGCCAAAGACCATGACTCTCCCACCACCATGCTTGACTGTAGGCAAGACACACTTGTCTTTATACTCCTCACCTGGTTGCCACCACACGCTCGACACCATCTGAACCAAATAAGTTTATCTTGGTCTCATCAGACCACAGGACATGGTTCCAGTAATCCATGTCCTTTTGTCTGCTTGTCTTCAGCAAACTGTTTGCGGGCTTTCTTGTGCATCATCTTTAGAAGAGGCTTCCTTCTGGGAAGACAGCCATGCAGACCAATTTGATGCAGTGTGCGTCAGCCTGTCTGAGCACTGACAGGCTGACCCCCCCACCCCTTCAACCTCTGCAGCAATGCTGGAAGCACTCATACATCTATTTCCCAAAGACAACCTCTGGATATGATATATGATATATCCATCACTTTGCTTAAAGTGTTACTTAACCCACAACAGTAAAATCAGTCTGTATATGCAGTAATTCATACTTGTTATACTCACTGTGGAACCTAAGGGGTTAATCTTTTGCATTGTGTATAAAGGCTATTTGATCCTGTTTCTCTGATCCTCCTCTTGATCCACTGTCTCAAAAAAAAAATAACCTGATATTTACAGAACCAGTGGACGGGCTTGCACATGCTCAGTTTGGTGTGTATTGCTAGAGCGTTTGTTTTCTTGGGAGGGTGCATGTGATCAGCACAGGGCCAATCAGCACTGTCCAGACAGAGGATCAGTGCAGTATGAAAACTCCTCCTACAAGGTTTACTAGGAAATGATAGAAGTCACAAGATTGCTTTTTACTGCTGATGAGAAAAGGTATTTAGCAGTTTATATTTACTAAAATAATTGCATTTCGATGTTCTGTGTACTGTGGGAGACCAGATATAGTGAATGCAGGTTCTGGGTTTAGTAAAACTTTAAAAGGAAATCTATAGTCATAGCACACACTTTCATTATAAAACATGTAATAATAATATACATTAAACAATTAGGTAACATTGTAATAATTAAAAATAAAATCTTTTCAGGTTGTGAGCTCTGCCTGTCTGCTGGCTATCTAATTCCACAAGTTCCTGTACTTCCTGCATGCTTTGCACTTTCTCCTATGCGGTTTACTTTCAATTTCCAAGGACTACATATTCAATGGTACCTTGCAGTCTTCAAGCAGGGAATTCCTGTATAGACTTTCTATCTTGAAACTCCTCCTTTCAAAGCCGCTGCAGTTTAGTAGGCAGGCTCTAGGAATTCTGCAACACAGCAGTGCTTATTAACAGGGCACAGTGAATAGAGTTCAAGTAAATGTGTGGGGATCATCATAAATAATGATTAACACTTCAAGATCATTCACAGTAATAGGAGCAGAATAGGAATTGAAATACAATGTGGAAATATACAATATAACATTTTGATCATATATATGCTTTAAATTAGTAAATGGATTTTTGGAAAAGGGAGGTGGATGACATTATGGAGGCGGAATGTTGGATCCATGTGGTTAAAAATAAACAAGATAAATTCAAAGATATCTGGGCTGGTTGGATGTACTATTCATACAAAAAAACAGATAATTAATAACCTGTCCAGTATGGGTTAATGTTCTCATGTTGGCTCATAACTTTTTACTTTGAGTGTAGTCTGTGTAATTTTATTTTATATTATCTTTGGTATTTGTCACAAGGCATACACATTCCTTTAATGTCACTGAATAACATGTATTTATTTTTCTCTATTATTTTTTCCCTTTTTAATGAATGGCATTTCTATCTGCAGCCTCTTCACATTGTACTGTATAATAGTTTTGATTTGACTCGGATTGCCTATTTTTCGACCCTGTGAAAGGTGCTCCTTACAACAAGGTTGCTCTTTGTACTATATTCGTTTACTGAAAATCCATGCCGGTGACGAGTTATAGCAGCACATTGTTGGATTATTTCCTTTGTGATACCTGTTTGTATCAGTATGTAAAAACCTAATAAGAATTGATTATAAAAAAATAAAAAATAAAGTTTTTCATGCTCAACTCAAAAAAAAAAAAAAATCCAGGAAGGATATTAACATGCTTTACTTGTTAAACTGGCCATTTTAGACCCAAGTTCTAGTGAAACAAAAATTAACTCTGGCTACCATAAAAGTAACATCGTGATTAAAAGGTTTTGAATAAAGAAAACACTGTGTAAATAACTGTAATTAAAGGGGTTGTAAACCATCGTTTAAAAAAAAAAAAAAAAAAATTTCATACTTACCTCCACTGTGCATTTCGTTTTGCACAGAGTGGCCCCAATCCTCCTGTTTTGGGGTCCCTCAACAACGCTGGTGGCTCCTCTCCGCATCGAGTGTCCGTGTTGAAGAAGTGCTCTCCTTGGTGGACACCTATGCGGGCGCGCTCCCGAGTCCCGCATCTGTGCCCATTCACACAGAATGCAGGATTCGGCCCCGCCCCCGGCGCTGCATCATTGGATTTGATTGACAGCAGCCGGAGCCAATGGCTGCGCTGCTAAATCCATGCAATCCGGACATGAGACACCAGCTAGTGCTGGTGTGCTTGTTCCCGGCTGGAGAAAGATCGGGGTCGGGTAAGTAAAACGGGGGCTCGGGGGGGGGGCTGCAGCACCACAGAAGGTTTTTCACCTTAATGCAGGTGTCCTCAAACTACGGCCCGTGGGCCACATGCGGCCCGCCGAGGACATTTATTCAGCCCACCCCACCCAGGCCAGGCCTCGGGGCGGGACGGTTGTAACACAGCGGGAGACTGCTGTGTCACGGAGCTCACTGTTAAAAGTTCGGGCACTCTGTGATAAAAGTTCCGCCCTCCTCCTAGACCAGCTAGTGTGATAGAGGCAGTGTTCTGTCTATCACACGAGCTGGTCTAGGTAGGAGGAGGGTGGGACTTTTATCACATCGCGCTCCGAACTTTTCGCAGTAAGCCGTGACACAGCAGCAGGAGATGCCCAATGTGCACACACACTGACTGGTGAGACATTGTTTGGCACAGTAAGGCTGTGAGGGGGGGCTTGCAATGATGGTGAGGAAGGGCTTGCAATAATGGTGAGGGGGGGGCTGGCGGGCACTGATTAGGCTGCGTTGGCGAGCATTGATGGACACTGATCAGACTGCATTGATGGGCAGTGCAGTCTGTATGTCTCTGTGTGGGCAAAGTTATTGCTGGTATATTGTTTTTGTAGCGCTGTGTATATATGTGTATATTTGTATTTTCCCATTGAAATACTGGTAAGTTTGTTGATTTAACTTTACTTGTTCTTCATTTTAAATATTGTATTTGTTCCCATTTTGTTTTTTCACTTCAAAATAAGATATGTGCAGTGTGATTAGGAATTTGTTCATAGTTTTTTTTTTTAAACTATAGTCCCGCCCTCTAACGGTCTGAGGGTCAGTGAACTGGCCCCCGTTTAAAAAGTTTGAGGACCCCTGCCTTGATGCATAGAATCAGGGCCGTCTTTAAGGCAGGGCAAAAGGGGCAGCTGTCCTGGGCCCTGTCATTGTTGTGGGGCCCAAAGCAGCTGCCTCATTCTTGCCAACTATCCCGGTTTAAATTCCCTTGTCCCTTGAGGTTTTAGTCCCGTGCTGTGTCTCGATATCTCAGTGTGAAGTTGGTACTAATGCTGCCCAGCTCTGCCCTACTGTTGTGTACAGATGACTCACCTGCAGACCCTGTGTTTACATGGAAATACCGGTATTGATATGTAAATAGCGGTGGCATTCATATGTAAATAGCGGCAGACCGGCAGCATTCACATGTAAATAGAGGCAGTATTCATATGTATGTCATGCCCCCTTGAGGTCATATCCACCGTCACCTATACTGAATGCTGCCCACTGAGGAGATAAAGGGGCATGCTTGAAAGTCCTGCCTACAACTGTGGTCATCAAGCCTAACGATCACACTCCTTCCAGCACTGTCACTGATCCCAGGAGCCCTAGGATCCATAGAAGTTTTCTGTCTATTAATGGGTCCCCTCACCTCCCCAGTCCATGGTGTGCAGGCAGTGAGGAGATGATGTGCTGTAACCTCTAGCAACCAATCAGTGAGCCATAATGTGTGCTGTAACCTCTAGCAACCAGTCAGTGAGCGGTAATGATACACTGTAACCTCTGGCAAATGGATTTTGAGTCTAGCTGCTATTTATTGCATTTCTCAGAGCAGGTGGACAGCAAAACTGCATGGAGGGGGGCGGCCCAAGAAATTTTTTGCCCAGGGTCCAATCAATATTAAAGATGGCCCTACATAAAATGCATTAAGGTGAAAAACCATGAAGGTTTACAACCCCTTTAAACTAATTGGCATTAGTCCCCACAAACCAGTTTCCAGATACACAAAATTATATCAGGAGATTATTTTGCTTTGAAAAGGAGCTTGCCCTTAGCTACTCCTGCTACTAAAACCCAAAAGAAACAGCATCAGAATATAAAAAGTTATGGGGGCCTCCTGGTCTTATTTTCCTTACTGCATTTTGCTTAAAATTGTTCCCCTCCAGCTGTTGATTGAGCACATACAGTATAGTAGTTCCTCAACAGCTGATGAACCGTTTCTTTGTGAAAAAAAAAATACGGTGCCAGCTTGGTCCTACATGTTCCATATGTTGAGTTTAATATTTGGCAAGATTTATGTTTTCTTTTCATCCTTATTTAAAATCTCATGACGTATACTTTATAATACAGTTATGAAATCCAAGTAGAAGCCCAATAAACACCCCAGGGAAACTTATGTGGTATATTCTGGCCACAGAAAAGCCATATTTGGTTTGTTCCCTTAACAGATGGATGAGTTCACGGTTTGTACTTTGCAATTAAGTGTACCATTGTTCTGCTAAAGCACAGCTAACATAATTGCTATACAAGCCGTTTTGGAAATTGCAGTTAAAAATACCCAATTTTAAGTCTGCTTCCAACCATGTTTTTTTCAGACCTCCAAATACATTTCAAGTCCAGTTCTAGCCTGAACTCTTTACTATGTAGCCAGGTACTAGGCTACAACAATATGGGGAAGGAGACATTGCCTTCTATTCTTCTCTCCCTCTGCTCCCTCTGAGATACCGATGTTATGATGCATCATTTTCCTCCACCCAGCAAAGGGAGTGCTAAAGCCATGAAAGTCCACAGACTTCTTTGCAGAGTGTGGAGAATCCTGGGAGTTGTATTTTGGGGAGATGGCAGCCTTATGATGATGCCAATCCTTACACTACAGGGATCAATAGAGCCTGTGCAGCAGGAGGAGTAGGAGAGGATTTTTTTTCCTAAACATTCGTTCCTCTTGGCACCAAGGGTGTTTGAGAGAGAGCGCACCTCTGTCTGAATATTTGCCTGCCAGCGGGAGAAGATACCAGAGGAGATTTGCGCCTGAGAGTGAGGACACCCAGGGGCAGTGCAACACTGCCCATTTCACGGCACCCGCACTGCTGTTGCAGGGAGAGTGGAGCGTTCACTCATCCCTGCTTCCCCGCGATCACTGGAGGCCATCTGGGAGAGACCAAGGGGGGTCACCTCTTCTACAGTGAGAGGTCACCACAGCATCCCAGGGACTGGTAAGAGGGCTATTCGCCAATTGCTGATACTGCTAGAATGGACTGAGCCCACTGAGAGCAGGACACCAAGTGTACCCAATCCATACTGCATTTATTCCAAACCTAGACTGCACCTATACCAACCCTATACCGCACATGTGTCAAACACAAGGCCCATGGGCCGAATCTGGCCCTCCAGGCCATTTCATGTGGCCCTTGCACCTCTCCTGCAGCTGCGGTACCCACTTATGCAGCCGTGGCAGCAGAGAGGACAACAGAACTCCTTCTACAGATCCTGCTCCTCTCTGTGCAGCCGCAGCACCCTCTTGTTTCCATCTTCCCTGGCCTCAGCATTCAGCAGACTCTGGCAGCTGACTCCAGCCCTCCTCCAGACCCCGCACTTTGCTTCCCAGCTCTGCCCCCAGCAGCACAAGGTAAGGGGGGAGGGTTGTGCATTGTGATGTAAGAGTCGGGACTTTTGACTTCTGATGGTGAGGGGGAAGGCTCTTAAAATCTGATGTAAGGGGATGCACAGTGCACTGGACATCTAGCCTTATGCCCCGTACACATGATCAGATTTTCCGACAACAAAACCGTGGATTTTTTCCGAAGGATGCTGGCTCAAACTTATCTTGCATACACACGGACACACAAATGTTGTCGGAAATTACGAACGTCAAGAACGCGGTGACGTACAAGACGTATGACGAGCCGAGAAAAAGGAAGTTCATTAACCAGTGCGGCTCCTTCTGCTTGACTCAGAGCATGCGTGAACATTTGTGCGACGGACTTGTGTACAGACGATCGGACTTTCCGACAGAAAGTTTTGTTGTTGGAAAATTTGAGAACCCGCTCTCAAACATTTGTGTGCAGAAATTCCGACAGCAAATGTTTGACGGAGCATACACACAGTCGGACTTTCCGACAACAAGCTCACATCGAACATTTCCCGTCGGAAATTCCGATCGCGTGTACGCGGCTTTACAGATACAATCAACCCTTTGAGTGCTACCATAATGCTGATGCAGCCCGTGATGAAATTGAGTTGGACACCCCCTGCTATACCGCATTACTGAAACTTTACTGAATCTGAACCAGATCTACCAGAGACTATACCGCACCTATATTGTACCTATACTGCATGCAGGTTACTGCATGGGACTGTTACTGCATGGGACTGTTAAGTGCACCAATGCTCTTAAAAGGGCCCCAATAATAGCAGGCAAAAGAACATTTGAAAGGACTGCCCCTTCCATAATTATTATGCAAGTCCCCTTTGTTGCATTGCCCCCCTCCCCCTCTTCTTTTGGACAGTGCATACCTAGTCGGTCTAAGACTGGTAGCGCCACCATAAATGCACTTTGGCAGTATAGTTCCAGTACGAAGTAAACTTCATTACTCTTCACTGCTGCACTTGATTTGGCCTTAATGCTGATCTAGACGCCAAATGTCATCTTATGCCTAGTCTTTATGGTTAATCATTTTGTATGCTAAATTGTGTTGTTACCATTGTATTGTAACTGTTTTATGCTTGCTTAGTTATCGACCATATTGGGTCACAATATATCAAGTTTGCCTTTATTACCTGGTTTTGTGTCTGTTTCCCTTGATATGGCACTACACTTGGGTACTAAGTATTACCCTCAGTGGTTTCCTGTGATATTGTAGGTTTATACACTTATCCTGGTTGGTTAGAGTAGCTGAGTTTTTTTGAAAAAAGGGCGAGGAAAAAAAAGCAGAGGATCCATCCTAATCAACATCTACTACAGGGGTAGCGCCACAACTAGTTTTGAGACTGGGGATCTTTAAGAACCCCTGTGAGGGTCCACTGCTAGTTTCGTTCCCAAATGATATTGGGAAAATATTTGAACCCATGAAAGGGTTTTCACTGCTTGCTTTGTTGCTATAGGAAAGATGACACACTGAGAGGAAGAAACATGATGTTCCCAGGACAGGAATTAGGGAGAACGTCTATCAGTGTCATATTGCATAAAAACCAAATAGGTGTTCCAAGACGTTCTACTCCACAAAAAGTTGACGTAGAATGAGCAAAAGGAAAAAGCCATTTCTGTGTCTGAAGTATGCTTCAATGCCGTTTCAGATGGGCGCCTACCCAGAATTGTAAAAATAGGACCAGACAGGTCAGTTAAACATGCCATTGCATTTATATCTCGGGGTGCAGAGTTAGACAGGTTAGCATTCCCTGTCAAACTTGGCTATTGAGTTCAATACAGCCGCACCACAACTGGGAGTCAAATGCTCAACTCGTAGTTGCAGTGCAATGTAAAATTGCCACTTGGCAATGGAAAAAAAAAAACAAAAAACACACAGGATTTCAGGAGGCAGCAGTAGCAGGTCTTTTCAGAGGGCGCTAAGCAGTACCGCAAGTCTGAAAGAAGCCTTAAGGTGTATCATTTAGAAGAAACTATTTTTACATTTAACAACTGAGATAGCTTGTAGTCAAAATTTCCCAGACTCTTTGCGTGTTGTACCTGAAATTACTTGCTTTTTTTAGTCAAGATCTCCAGTTAAGATAAAATTGCAAGTCACCTTAAATTAAATAACTTCTCCTGCTTGCTAAGAACTGGTTTCGTAAGCATTTAGTTAATAGGGTACAGTTCAATATTGGATGGAGCAGAATTATATTCTTTGCTTGCTTGTAGTTTAAGTACAGAAAAAAGGGTACAGTAAAACTGCATGGTGGAGCCAAAAAGCTAGTTCAGTAAATTAAGTGTGTCTTATGCCGCGTACATACGAGCCAACTTTAGTCCGCCGGACTTTCTGACTAGGTCTGACGGTCTTTCCGAACCAACGGACTTGGCCACACACAATAGGTCTAAGTCCGTTCTTAAGTCCGTTCGTTTTGAACGTGATGACGTAAACGGGACTAAAAAAGGACGTTCAATAGCCAATAGCTTAGCTTGCGTCGTATTTGGTCCGTCGGACCAGCACACAGATGAACAGTGTTCCCAATTTTAGTCCGTCGGACTTTGAGTCCGTAGGCACAGATTTGAAACATATTCTATTTCTAGGTCCGTCGGATTTTTATCCCGAAAAGCTATCGGACTAGCCCACACACTATCGGATTGTCCGCCAGACTAATCCCGTCGGACCTAGTCCGCCGGAAATTCCGCTCGTGTGTACGCGGCATAAGAATCCCCCTTTAAAATAAATTCTATACCCAGGCCATGGAAACACCAATCATTAACAAATGATAATGATTGGAGATGCCTACCCTGAAGATAATAGTGTACTGTTTAAAATATTTTTCTTAGGGCTCAGCATAGGGATGTTACAGTGCCATGGGAGCTACCATCTTGATTCCTTTGAGATAACCAGGGGTGATGAATGATCAGAGAACCCAATGGCAATGAACGGGGATAAGTACACTGCAGATGGTACTGTACTGTTCAAAATCTATATCTCAGGACTTTGTAGATGGCTGCAGGAATACCATGGGTGCCAGCATCTTCGATTCCTCCATGAGAACCAGGGGTTGATTGCAGATGCCAATTTCTACCTGTTCTCTCCAGATCTCATGCCTGCTCATTTACAAAGTGCCTCCCGGAGTAACGGGATCTCTGTGCAGCACTCAGGAGTGCACTTCAAGGCTGGTACTGTGTTATGTAGGCGAATAGTCAGATCAGACCAGCATGCTCTCAGAACAGCCTCTGGTTACACAGCACTGCTTGTCAGGGGTGCAGAAACAACAACTTGATTACAGGTCGGACAGAGTAACTTAAGGATAAGCGATTCTGGCTGTGAAATGCCAGACAGAATTACATTTCAGTGCCTGCACAGTCTACAGTCAGTGTTACATTTATGTTTGTAAAGCACAAACATTTTTATTTTCAAACCCCAGCCACAGCTTTGCTTTATATTGGAAGTTTAGCCAAAATCTAAACCTACTCCCATTCTAGGCCTATTCTATCTAACCCTGTAAAGAAAAGATATGTATACTACACTTACCAATTCTGAAGCCACATGATCAGCTGTCAGTGGCGGCTTCAATGTAGAGGAGGGACAGCCGACTATGGACGCCCCATAGTAAGTCTATGGGTGATGTCATACCCCAGGCATTTGGAGCCCTTGTCAGTGACTTCACCTCTAAATAGAACAGATCATGATGAAATCGGACCAGATTGACTTCAGAATAAGCAAGTGTACAGATCTTTTTTACAGGATTGGATAGATTTGGGGGGGGGGGGCTCGGCGTAGGTTAAGCGTTAGATTTTGACCAAGCTTCCACTTTAGGCTAAAACTTTTTCAGTTTTGTTATTGAACAGAATACAAGACAGCTGTTCCATGCATATCTTCACAACATTATTTATCATTCTTCAGGAACTCAATAAAAGGAGTGCATTACATCGCCAAAAGAGGGACTGGATTATTGATACGTTCACACTCCGAGAAGAGCTTCCTGGACCCTATCCAATGCTAATTGGCACGGTAAGCCTTTGTGTACTTTGGAATGTTTATTAGTCCAAGTAGTTATTACACAAGCAGCTACCACTGTACTTAAGCCCAGTGCACACCAAGTCTTTTTTCATTCAACCCGTTGGGTTGAATGAAAAGAAACCAGAGATCACCATACCAAGGCAGACCAAAGAACAGATAGCTGTACACATGGGCCAAAATGTATCCATTTCATGCTGAAGCGACCATTTTCTGCCGATTTTCAGCTCATGTACTTGTACTCATGTATGTACTCATATTTCAGCAATTACTTAATGGGACAGTGAATGGAACAATGACTAGGTAAAAAGTGGATTATCCCAAAAACCATGTTTACACAGTTAATATAAAAAAAAAAAGAAGAAAGGCGTAAAGAAAAGATACAAAATGTCCATCAAGTTCAAACTCCCAAGATGTCAGGAACAATGAATCAGAGGGAGACAGAAAATGCAGTAAAAGTCAGTGTAAGCCAGTAAATCAGGAAGCCAGAGATCAGCGTAGTCGGAGACAGCAAACAGGATCACGAACCAGAAGGGACGTCATCCAGGCAAGTCTTTAACAGGAACACAGCAGATAATCCTCAGATATGTTGACCAAGGCGAAGGCATGGGAGAATGAATCAGGCAGTTTAAATAGCCAGAAGGGGGATGGCTGACGAGCAGGAAATGATCACCAGGTGAGGCACTGTGGAACAATGAGGAGTGCTGGCAATTAACCGACAGCTGAGCGCTGAGAAGGGAGGGCTGAGCCCATCCCTGACACAAGATTCCAGTTTGAGAAAGAAACAAAAAACCCTCTTCGGGAAAGGGGAGATTCCTTCCATACTCCACAGGTTGTTAAAGTGGTCGTAAAGTCACGAATCACAAATCCTGGAATCCCCTCTGTAATAAAACGATATGCTGTACCTGTGATTTTTAGAAAATATGCAGTGAAATACCTTATTTCAGAGGGCCTCTGGGCATTCACAAAACTTCAGCTTCCCCAATCTGAGGACTACAGTGGGAGGGGCTAAGATTTCCCATTGACGTCAGCCAGGAGGAGAGGAGGAGGAGGAGAGCGGGAGGAGGTCACGTGAGCGCACAGCAGTGCTCTGATATAGGGCATTTTGCTGCATAATTTCCAAAACACAGATACTGCACAGTATATATTTCTGTAACAGAGGGGCTTCCAGGATTTGGGATTAGCGATTTTACTGCCATAGCGGGAGGAGAGGGGAGGGGCGGGAGGAGATGGCTGACACACAGACTCCTGAGCTGACACGAACAGGGAGGGAGGGGGAGAGACTGCAGGCTGACGGAGGCACGTAAACTGCCCACAGTAATCATGGATCAGCAACCACTAAGGCACACTAAAATCCGGTACACACTACAGTTTTTTTTGTTGTGCAATCCAGCAGGTTGCACCAAAAAACTGTCCTCTCTCCCCTGCTGAGCTGTTGTGTTCTGGCAGTGGGACGGCCACCCTGCCAGAACACTCCAATCAGCCCTCTCTGCCATTGGCTGAGAGCACTTATCAGGAGTTGGTCGGCTGCTGGTTTTCCAGCATGCACGTCCGACCAAAGCAGGTTTTTCTTGGTTACAACCACTTTAAAGCTGAACTCCACCAATATACTGAAAAAGAAAAATCGCACCCAACCCTCTCACCCTGCACTGCCAATAGTCAGGACAGCCATCAGAAATTGTTGAGCCCCTTACACAGCTTTAGGCCTTGGCCCCTCCCCCCTGAGCCTGACCACCAACATTCCCCAGGGCTTGCCCATGGGCCATCCTACCGAATCCGCACACCTCACCTGTACGCACTCAGCCCCCCCTGCAATCCTGTATATATGTCAGCCCCCCCACACACCTGTATATATGTCAGCGCCCCCCACACCTGTATATATGTCAGCCCCCCACACATGTATATATGTCAGCGCCTCCCACACACCTGTATATATGTCAGCGCCTCCCACACCTCTGTATATATGTCAGCGCCTCCCACACACCTGTATATATGTCAGCGCCTCCCACACCTCTGTATATATGTCAGCGCCCCGCCCCCCCCACACACCTGTATATATGTCAGCGCCCCCCCACACACCTGTATATATGTTAGCCCCCACACACCTGTATATATGTCAGCGCCCCCCACACATCTGTATATATGTTAGCCCCCCACACACCTGTATATATGTCAGCACCCCACCCCCCCCACACACCTGTATATATGTCAGCGCCCCCCCACACACCTGTATATATGTTAGCCCCCACACACCTGTATATATGTCAGCGCCCCCCACACACCTGTATATATGTTAGCCCCCCACACACCTGTATATATGTCAGCGCCCCACCCCCCCACACACCTGTATATATGTCAGCCCCCCCACACACACCTGTATATATGTCAGCCCCCCCCACACACCTGTATATATGTCAGCCCCTCACATACACAAACCTGTAAACACACAAGGCTCTGGCCCCCTCCCTGTGCACAAACAGTCCCCCTCCCTTTTCCTCACAGCCCCTAATTGTAAAGAAGGTCTTCCCACTTAGTCCCAGACGGTTTTCACAAAGCTGACATGTTGCTGAGAAGCTCAGTACAAATCACACGAGGGGTGCACATACACATAGTAGCCAGAGGTGGCAGTAAAGAGCTCGATGTCTGAACTCAGTGACACGACAACAGCAGAAGCTGTGAAATCATTTCTGTACTGCACAGCACGGCTCCGCCTTCACCCGTCCTGCATTCTTCTGCCCCGGGCGGGCCCCCGGGGCCCCTACAGTTGTGACGGCTGTACCCCCATGATGGCGGCCCTGTCAATAGTTAATGGATTGGTTCAAAAAATGTTTACCTTACTCGTCACTTCCACAGCAGGCGGTGCTCTTCTCTACTTCCCAGCCCAGCGCAATGCAATTCAAAAACACATAACTGCAGTATGGTATAAAGGAGTCCCTTCCAACACATATCAAATCACTTTTAACCCACACAGGCATGCTGCATTTTTTCTGCACTGCATCATTGTAAGCTGCTTGCTCTGGGGGCACTCGACAGGAGAGAGGGGCCAGGAGTGCTGGTGGGGACCCGAGAAGAGGAGGATCAGGGCTGCTCTGTGCAGAATCGCTGCACAGAGCAGGCAAGCAGGACATGTTTGTTTTTTTGTTTTTTTTTTTAAATTGACTTTAACTGCTTCAGCCCCAGAAGATTGGGCTGCTCAGTGACCGGGCCATTTTTTTGCGATTCGGCACTGAGTCGCTTTAACTGACAATTGCGTGGTTGTGTGATGTTGTACCCAAACAAAATTGACGTCCTTTTTTCCCCACAAATAGAACTTTCTTTTGGTGGTATTTGATCATCTCTGCGGTTTTTATTTTTTGCGCTATAAACAAAAAAAACAGCGACGATTTTGATAAAAAATACAATATTTTGTACTTTTTTGCTATAATAAATATCCCCATTTTTTTTTAAAAAAAGCTATTTTTTTCTCAGTTTAGGCCGATTATGTATTCTTCTACATATTTTTTGTTAATAAAAATCGCAATAAGCGTATATTGATTGGTTTGCGCAAAAGTTATAGCGCCTACAAAATATGGGATAGATTTATAGCATTTTTATTATTATTTTACTACTAGTAACGGCGGAGATCTGCGATTTTAATCGTGACTGCGACATTATGGCAGACACATCGGACAATTTTGACACATTTTTGGGAACATTGGCATTTATTCAGCGATCAGTGCTATAAAAATGCATTGATTACTGTAAAAATATCACTGGCAGTGAAGGGGTTAACACTAGGGGGGCGATCAAGGGGTTAACTGTGTTCCCTGCTATGTGTTCTAACTGAAGGTGGGATGGGACTTGCTAGGGGAAGAGATAGATCGTGTGTTCATACTTTGTATAAACACACGATCAGTCTCTTCTCCCCTCAGAGAACCGAGATCTGTGTTTACACACAGAGATCCCGGTTCTCGCCGTGTCACGAGCGATCGTGGGAGCCCAGCGGTCATCGCGACCGCCGTGCACTCGCATCAGCTCCGGGGGCGAGTAGCGGGCGTGCTCGCGCCCCTAGTGGCCACAAATAAATCGGCGTAACGTGATGGCGATTCGCGCAGCCGAGCCATGTTGCCGCAGTACAACTGCGGCAAGCGGTTAATATCACTTCAAAGAAAGGAAAAACACTCCAAGTATGACTTTAAAATACTACATTTTTCTGTACTTTCCATTTTTTTATTTCAGTTGGTAACAGGCCTTTTTTAATGTTTCAGTATGGTTCATGACCAACTGGACAGTTATAGGTTTGTGTGTGACAATACAGAAGACTCCCTCCGAGCCAGTCTTTTCTCGGGCAAACAATAGGCTCTTAATACAGCCCAATAAAGCAAATGACCTTTTCTTTAAAAGAAAGGCTGGTGTTTTCTTTGTAAAATTCTTGTTCCTGGAAAAGTCGCCTCTGAAAAGGATACCAGTCTGGTAAGGGGTGGCACACTGGGAACTGGTAAAGGGGCTTTTGTACTAAAATGTTAAAACTATTAAAAAAGAATTAAAAGAAACCCCTACACACACTGTCAGTCAAGCTAATTTTATGTGGGACAAAAAAAAAACCCCAAACACGAACGTAATGATTTAATACCACGTCTTTGCAACAAATCACCATGAATATGTGAAGGTATCCGTGCTACAACATACTATAATAGCAAATGATGTAAAGGAGGTCCCTATCTGTGATAGGCCTCACTTAAATTCTCTTGTTACCTAACCCCCATATAATATAGCCCTCTAACCAATAACTCTTCCTTTACCCAGGAGTTACCCCCCAAAATTATCCAATGCTCTCTCAAAAATACCATAGTCGAACGACATTTGCCAGAGACATCCCATTCTACCCCCCCCTCTCCCACCGCCCCACCTTTCCCAGTCCTCCCCACCCCCCCCCACCCCCCATTCCCTACGCTCCCCATCTAGACACCCACGTGGGCACACAATCTTCCCACTTCACACAGTCTTTGAACACCCAACCCAAAGGTCAAACTTAAGACACACATGAAGCTACTCTAACCACCCACTAACCATGTCCACATCCATCTAGAGCTATATACAAACTACATCCTACATCTGTCATATTCCTTTCTCATGTTACAAGACCTGCATATCGGTACTTCAAACGAATATATGATAGACTTTCCTCGGAGTGTCTGTTATCGGCCAGTTATGACCCAATTGAAGGTTTAGGTTGAGTCCTTAACCCCTTCCACAAATGATCCAGTGTGGAAGTGATTGTCTATATTTGCTGGGACATTTCGTTACTATGTATCTCTTAACTGTTTAACCAATGATTAAGATTTCTGTAATGATTTTCTATTTTTCAATAAAGTAAATTTTTTGGAAAAAAAAAAAATAGCAAATGATGAAGCAGCCAGCACAATTTGTTTGATTAGCAAATAAAAATACATGAAAAGTCCATATGCAGCTCTAAAGAACAAATAAAAGGCTGTCCATAAGAGTTTAGTGAAAGGAAGAGATGAGACCCCAGCACCTGCTTCAGTGTGTGATTGAATTTACACCATGGTGTGGTGTGCTGCAATCTCCTTGCCAAAAGAAGAGATAAAACAGGCATATAACCAGGATCTGTATATCAGCACCAGCATCAGGCACCAGGTGGATGGCTCCACGCCGTGGTAACACTGAACACCCTTTTCACCAAATAGGACTTCATTCAAAGACATCCAGTTTTCCAGTTCGTTATGCTTAATCTCCCATTCATGAGGACGATACCACCTTTTCAACGGCAGCAGCTCTGCGCTCGGCTTGTTTTCTGCCTCAAACTGGTCTGGTTTGATGCAAAAAACAAGCCAAGCATAGAGCTGCTGTTGAAAAGGTGGTATCGTCCTTAAGAGTGGGAGATTAAGCATAGCGAACCGGAAAACTGGATGTCTTTGAATGAAGTCCTAAGGGATAGAAGCAAATTTCCCCATCGGTGTTACCACCGCGTGGAGCCATCCACCTGGTGCTTGATGCTGGTGGAGTAGTGGACCTCTTGGCAGGCTCTATTGGTTTTTCTTTTTCCCTTTTGGGGTACCATATACATGGCTATATATGAGTTTTTTCATATACTTTGCAGCCTGACCACCATGGTATGAGTTGGTAAGCATCTTGCGATTAACCATACTCCCCTGTGCCTCTCATGAAGAAGTGAGAGTTGTCTTGCGAAACGCATCAAGATTAGTTGCACGGTTGCTTCAGATTGATGGTGGTATCTCTATGGCATTTGTAGGTCCTATCAAAAAGGTTTCATGTGATACACTATGTTATGCATTGATGTTCATTAACAAGTTGTTATATTGTATGTGGTTTTTAAATGTATGTGAATACATTTTTCATATTTTTTATATATTTTGTTTGAGGTGTGACTCTTTAAAAGTCCCGTGGGCTAAATATTTTTTTGTTGTGTGCATACTACTTTGGAACTGAGGCACTACCTCTACCCATTTCATATCAGCTCTTTTTGTATGTCTATCTACAGTAGATCACTCTACTCTCTCCTCCCATCAGCATACTTCTTTGCACCTGAACTGATTGCCTTCTCCTGCTTCTTCCTCTCACACGCCAGCTCTGCTATATAGGGACAGCAATGTGCTGATACCAGGCCACATTCAGGCAAGGCCGTAAGAACACTGCTTGCATTTCAAAATACATGTAATGATGTATTAAGATTACAAAGCTTTTTTGTTTTTTTTCCATCTGCTTAGGGTTCAGCTTTTGCCATTTGTGTGGTCTATTCAATAGACAGACATTTGTTCCATCTGTTTAAGTGATCAATTGCTAGTCGTCTCGATTAATGGGTAGTGATTTTAGCAGGGAGACTGAGCTATTAAATATCACGTTTACAGCTCTAGCCTAAACCAGTGGGAAAACACTGGGCTGAGATAAAGAACCCATTTATTTGCTAGTGAATCTTTACCAAAGACAAAGAATGAATAACTGTCCTGCGGTACAGCAAACATCATAAATAACTGCTTCTACTTGCACTATGCCTTTGCAGACATCCCATTAAAAGGAGCTTTATGGTGCTACGATAACTTACCACCAGAGTTGGTACTCCGTATATGTTCACAAGTCTGTACACAGGCTTCCCTCTCTACCCGAGACTTCCCCTTATTCCCTATTTTAGGGAACCCACTATTTTCTCCTGGCCTTAGATCTTAAACGTTTAGGACCCTACACCAATCGGGCCGTGGTCAAGCATCCCATTTTTTGTGGCCTTCTATAGCCTCGTTGACAAGGGACACAGGCCCCTCCAAGCTCCCCTTTTGGAATGCCCTCCAATTACACTATTTTCTACACTCCATACCAAATCCTCAGAGTTTTAGCCGTCATCAACTTTTGATGAATACTGTTCAGATGATGGAACTCTGTCGCAAGTTTTATATACAACTTATAATTTACTGAGCACTCCCTCTGTACAAGTGCCCTTATTTTGTATGAGAAAATGGGAAACTGAGTTAAAAATCGTACGTTTACGTCGGGCCAACAACAACACGTTATGAGATTTTCCCTAAAATTGTCAGTCTGTACAAAAATTCAAGAAGCCAACCTTAAAGTTTTGACGGGGTGGTATCATACTCCTCATATGTTACACAAATGCTATCCCAATACAACGGACCGTTGCTGGAGATGCCAGGAGGGAAGAGGAATGCTGCTCCACATATTTTGGTCCTGCCCTAAGCTGACGCACTTTTGGGCAGAAGTCCGAAAAATTACTCAAATTCATGGGAATACAAGTTTCCTGACAGTCCAGCCTTCTTCTTGTTACGCGTTTCAACCATTCCTGCAAAAATAACTCTGTTATGCACAGTACAGGTTTACTATAAAGCATACGATCACAGATCAAACTGAAGCATCACCAGGTGCTCGTGTGATATACCCTTTTGGACAGAGTTTCCAACAAACTCCTAACAAACATGCTCCTTACATTCCAAGTCTGTGACGCTTTAAAGTGCATCTAAATCCAAGAACAAAAGGTTATGTTTTTCAGCTTACCAGTCCTCAGATGTGGTGGCTGCAATCGCTTTTTTGGGGCTTTTCCCCCCTTTATTTATACCTGGCGATCCTGCTAATAACATACTTCCTGTCCTAGAGAGACAACACTATATTTATGTTGGGGTCATGTTTTCACCCTAGGCTGCATATGCTTTGGACTTCAACACCTTCCCCTCTCCAAATCTCCATAGCATAGCAGGAGATATTCTTTAGCTTCTACACCTAGAGGTAATCCAAGCAAGGTTGACAAGACTCCTTTGTCAGGGCTGGGCTCAGCCCTTCCTTCTCTGAGCTGGCTGCTCAGCTGTCGGCTAATTGCCAGCTCCCATCTCTCTCCACAGTTACTCAGCTGTTGATGATCCTGCTCGTCAGTCCTGCCTACTTAAGCCGTCCAGTCCAGAGGAGCTCTGCCTTTGCTTTGGTCACATCACAAGAAACTATCTCCTGCGTTCCTGTTTAAAGACTGGCTTTGCCGACATCCCTTCTGGCTCCAGATTGTGCTTGCTGTTCCTCTACATTGATCCCTGACTTTTGGCTTGGCTGACTATCCGTTCCGGTTACTGAACTTTGACTATGTTTTGACTACGTTTGTTCTTTATTACTTTTATTATTAAACAAGTGTGATTTAACTGTACTTCTGTCTCGGTCTGATTTCATGGTTTCTGACATCCTTGGCAGAAGCACTGTGTTGGCAGCTTACTGTAGGTAGTTAAAATTTCACCGATTTCACTAAATGTCTGGCAGAGTCAACAGGTATTTTTTGTAATGGATTTGTGAGAAAAATCCTGGACAGCCGCACTCAAAATAATAATAATCGCCTTTATTAATAAAAACAAAAATACATGCCACAGCAAGAAGTATAGGGACGCTGACGCGTTTCACACTAGAGTTAGTGCTTAATCAAAGCTATGATTAAGCACTAACTATAGTGTGAAACGCCTCAGTTTCCCTATACTTCTTGCTGTGGCATGTATTTTTGTTGTTTTTATTAATAGAGGCAATTATTATTTTGAGTGCGGCTGTCCAGGGCTTTTCTCACAAATCCATTGTTACAAGCATTGCCGGCACCTGAGGCTTCCAATTTGGAGGAGAGGTTCCGGATTGACTTTCTTAGAGTGGTGATTTTTCAGGTATTTTATGCACTTATTGAACAGATATAGCAAAATGCTTTCAATTACATAGCAATCACACCAAATGGGAGCAGGGGCATACCTAAAGCATTTGGCACCCGGGCAGATCCTTTACCTGGCAGAGATGGTCAGAGACTGCAGATATGATACAAGAGATGGTCAGACTGCAGACATGATACAAGAGATGGTCAGAGACTGCAGACATGATACAAGAGATAGAGCAGCCCACGCTGTGACTTCAGAGTCATGCAGCTCTGTAACGTCACCGCGCACCCCGCCCCCTGTCCAAGTCTTTGTTAAGCCTGTCCAACTCCCGAGTCCTGCCCGACATGCCTGCCTGAGCCCAGCCTGCAGTTCCAAAGTTGGCGTGCTGCCATATTTTTTAAGGGTGGCCGCTGCTTCACCTGCAGATACTAGATCGGGAGCCTGTAGCGGCCCGGCAAACCCTGGCCCACCGGGCAAGTGCCCGGGGTGCCCTATAGCCATTTCGGGCCTACCTGACACCTCCCAATGTGTGGCACCCGGGGTGGACCCCCCTTCCTTGTTGGTATGCCACTGAATGGGATTATGGGAGCAAGTTAAAGCAAGAGAGAAGTTTATTTCTAGGGTTTGCGTACTCTAAGCTCCGACATGTAATGTATCACACACGGCCACCCCTAGAAATCTGTGAAAAATAGAAATATTCCTGACAAGAGTTAACATCTTAAAACTAAAGAACGCACACAAAGAGCCTTTGGCATTGATAGGGGGTTTATGGGATTTTTCGATAGTAAAACTTGTTCTGAACATGCACTGCTGTAGATTCCCACACTATGAATGGGTCAAGTGCGGTTAATTAGGGATGGGACATTAACAAGCAATGTTATAAAATGACATACATGCTTTGTAGCTAAATGCCCCTGGAAATTATAGAAAAATACTGTCATGTGCACACTAACACCCAATTACAGCCATGTGCCATGATCCTTGGGTACAGATTACTGGTACTGAACAAACTTATACTTACAATTAACAGATGGTATGATGGATATTCATATTCTGTGCCGCCACACCTCAAAACAGCCTACAGCTTTGTAAAAGAACACCTGCTGCTTGCTGTAAATCACCTTTCATGCGGTTTCACTTGATCCTAAATGTAAAAGAAAGAAAAAAACTAAACATGCTAAATTTTACTACCTTGTTACATATGTATTAAGTTTGAAGCTAATTCCACTCTTATCTTTATGCTTTTAAAATGTTGATTGCTGCTTTTGTGTTTGTGCAAACACCACTCACTATTTTTACAGTTGATATATTCCAGTCATGCTAACAATGTACGAAATTCGGCAGTAGCTGCAAATAAAAAAAAACAAAAAAAAAAAAAAAACAATAAAAAAAAGTACACACATACACATACCTGTTCGGCAATATAAAAATAGATACAAAAAGAAAGAATGTTTTTACAGATGAAACAAAACTGCCGACCTTTGCTGGATGACTGGTTTACAGGCATGTCACTGAAAGCTTATTGGCTATGTTAGTAATAAGCAAGTCTGTAAGCTGGTGTAAAGCAAATATGGCCTGCGGTTTGGGCTCAATTCACTGCCGTTGAGACCATCAGTACAGGCAGTGGGTATCTGACCACTTGCCGACCAGCCGCCGCAGTTATGCTGCAGCAGGTTGGCTCAGCTGTGCAAAATCGCCGTAGTTGTACATCTGGCTCGTACATGGCGATCTTTGGGCACGCACGTACACCGATTGGCCAGCGGGGGAACCAATCGGTGGGTCCAGCGGACTCGCTGTCCGCCGCCCGCCTACGATTGTTCCCCGCAGTGACAGAACGGGGATCTGCCATAGTAAACCAGGCAGATCTCTGTTCTGTCAGCAGATGACACACAGATCTTGTCTTTCTGCTATGCAGGAAGAGGGATCTGTGTGTTGTCCCAGGCAGCCCATCCCCCATACAGTTAATAAACACAGGGAGCACATTTAACCCCTTAATCGCCCCTGATGTTAACCCCTTCCCTGCCAGTGCCCTTAGTAGTCAGTGCACATTTTTATGTCACTGGTTCCCAAAAAAAGTGTCAAAAATGTCAGTTAGGTGTCCAATCTTTCTGCCGCAATCCCGCTGAAAATCGCAGATCACAGCCATTACTAGGGAAAAAAAAAAAATAAATAAAAAAATAAAAATGCCATAAATCTATCGCCTATTTTGTAGACGGTATAACTTTTGCGCAAACCAATCAATATACGCTTATTGAGGGTTTTTTTGGTTTTTTTTACCAAAAATATGTAGCAGAATACAAATTGGCCTAAATTGATGAAGAAATTAGTTTTTTTTTTTTTAATTGTTGGTCTTTTTTGTTCATAGCGCACAAAAATAAAAACCGCAGAGGTGATCAAATACCACCAAAAGAAAGCTCTATTTGTGGGGAAAAAAGGACATCAATTTTGTTTGGGTACAATGCCGGTGTAATTTGTTAGTTAAAGCGACGCAGTGCCGAATCGCAAAAAAATGGCCTGGTCAGGAAGGGGGTAAAATCTTCCGGGGGCTGAAGCGGTTAATCAATGCATTGCCACTATGCACAAGTGTGAAAGGTCTCTAAAAAAGCTGAAAAAAATGAACATTTAACCAAAAGGTTAATCAAACTTATAAAAAGGAGTAGGATATCTGGTGAATAAATGTTATACCTTTGTCTCAAATCTATTATAGAGAAGAAAAAAAATATATATAGAAGTACACCGAGTAATGACATTATGAATATAATCTTGCTTGACTTGGATTTTGGTTAATGGGCCATGCTGCCCCCAGGCTGTACTGGAGAGTTGCATATGCCTTGTGGGCAAGCTTGGCAAGTGCAGATCAATTAAGGTATTTTACGTTTGCCTTTGCTTAAATCTTGTGACTGGTATCCGGCAGGTGAAGTTGGAGGAAGGATTTCAGCTGCAGTACAAGCTGCAGGGGAAAGGAGTAGACGAGGATCCCAAAGGACTTTTCCACATCGACGAAGACACTGGATCAATTTACGTTCATCAGAAAATTGACTATGAAAAAACCCCTCTGTTTCAGGTAAGTCATTTGTTTTTATAAGGTGTGGAAAAAAAACATTAAAATAGTTTTTTTTGTTTTTAAATTTGGATTTCATAGTGAAGAGTTTCCCTTTAAGGCCTCATGTACACAGGGCATTTGTCCATCTCTCCTCGACGCCTTTCCTCTGGTCAGCAGTGTTTTGGCAGGAAAAAAAAAAAAAAAAGAAAAAACGCTTGATGCTCGTAAACGTGTTTGGATGTGTCAAGTGCTTGAGCATCAACTCATTTCAGTGGCCAGAATAAATGATTCTGCCCAATTAAATTAATTCTGGCTACTGAAATAAATGAAGGCTCACATGCTTGAGACGCCTAGCATTAGCACACGTTCAGATGCATTTACAAGCGACAAATGTTTTTTCTGCCAAAATGCTACTGCTCCTAGAGGTCTTAATTGGTCCGACTTGTGTCAGTCCGACTTTTGAAAAAGGCTCCTGCGCTACTTCGGTCTGATTTCAGCCCATAGAATTGAATGAAAGTCGCATCCAAGTTGGATTAGCATCTTACCTGATCCAACTTGTGACATGCAAATTGTGCTCAGAGGCAATGTTAGCAATGCAAAATGTATTGGGGGGAAAAAAAAAAAAACAGCATGCGCCCCCCCCCCCCCCCAAATTCATACCAGACCAGACCCTTATCTGAGCATGCAGCCCGGCAGGCCAGCAAAGGGACGATGACAAGTGAGCTCCCCGAACCATACTAGGTCACAGGCCCTCAACATGGCTGGGGAAAGTGCTTTGGGGCAGGGTCTCCCACCCCAGAAGCACCGTGTTGATGGGGAGAAGGGTCTCTTCCCCACAACCCTACCCATTCACCCCAAAAAAAAACAGTTTAGTGTAACAAAAAAACATGAGGCAGTTTTTAACAAGTGTCTCCTGATGTAGATCCAACATCAATCACAAGGTCTTCCTCCGCCGCAAAAAAATATAAACATTCCTCCCTCGACGAATGCTCCCGCCGTTCTGGCAGCTCCCGTGCCTGACAGTCCTTATATAGCTATGGGGCGTGGCCATGCAGTGATGATAGGTCCGTGACATCACAAGAGGGCGGGGGCTCAAAGTTATGTCACCGCATGTCCCATAGCTATAGAAGAACTGTCAGACACAGGCACTGCCAGAAAGTCGGGAGCACTCGTCGGTGGGGAGGGGCTTTTTTTTTTTTTTTTAATCATGTCAGTGGAGGATGACATTGTGATTGATGATCTACATCGAGGGACATTATACATTTTCAATAAATACTTGTCAAAAACTGCCTAATTTTTTTAATTGTTAGACTACACTGTTTTCTTTTTTTTTTTTTTAGGTGAATGGGTAGGGGTACTATGTAACCCATACTCATTTACATGGGGGGCGGGATCTGGGGCTTCCAGATTCTGATAAGCCCCCTGCCCACGGACCCCAACAACCACAGACCAGGGTTTTGGGGAAGAGACCCTTGTCCTCATCAACATGGGGACAAGGTTCTTTGGGCTGGGGGGGCCCAAAGCACCCCCCATGTTGAGGGCATGTGGCCTGGTATAGTTCAGTAGGAGTATAGTTCGCTTGTCCCCCTCCCCTTCCTGGTCTGCCAGGCTGCATGCTCAGATTTGGTATGAATTTGGGGAGGGGGGCATTTTTTTTGTAAATTTGGTGTGGAAATCCATACCAGCCCCAAGTCGCGCTCGTCTCAGTTTGGATCCTGTTCATTAAAGTTGGATCAATGCTGGACCAAAGTCGCAGGGCAAAGCCAGATTGGAAGTCAGTCACACGACTTTTGTGTCGAAGCAGTGTGAACCCGGCCATAAGGAGATATTTATAAACTGGTGCACACAAAATCTGGTGCAGCTGTGCATAGGAACCAATCAGCTTCTAACTTCAGCTTGTTTAATTGAGCTTTGACAAGAAAACTTAGAAACTGAAACGTGTAGCATTCACGGGGTCCAATTCTTGTATCGGAGACAGCAGTAACAGGGGTTTCAAACTTTCCCTTCTCTACGCAAAAAAAAAAAGTGTTACGCTCCCATCAGAGATTTTCTCTCATGTCCTGTCCTGGTGTTACAACTGTAGCACTCGTAGCTGGATGCCAGGATGTGCAGCTGGCTCTTTCATTCTCTCCCCCACTAAGCTGCTGGATCTGGCCTTTTACCCTGCCAGGCCATCAACTTTATTATCTTATCGCTATTAGCAGGGATTCCACTTGCCTCAGTATATTCTTCTGGCCGTCATGCTGCCGCGGAGTGCGGGGGGGGGGGGGGGGTCTCTTCCTTGTAAGGATAACAACACTCAGTCTGCATACCCAGACCTTTTTGATGCCCTTTTGCCTTAAGACAGCGATCCCATTGGCACAATTAACCTGTGCTGTTTGACTAAATATTCTATAACCATCTCACCATCCAACATCATATGAAACCCTCCTTTCCTCTTGCACCCCTGAAGAAGGATTAAACTGTATCCCGAAACGCGTTGGGTGTAAGGAGGTTTCTTCATATATACCCTGTTGTATGGTGATAGTAATCGATTGTTCAGACAAAGCAATATTTCGTTTTATTTTTAATCTTGTTTAATCATTAATAAAATTTGTTTATTATATTACTTTCTATATTTTTTGTACACTTTTACATAAGATAATATCAGGTGCCTTAAAAGTCCACTTAGGGGAACTCCCTTTTGTTTTTGTCTTGAATACTGGATGTGGCACTCTTAAGCTTAAGTTAGCCATTCGCCTTCCCTTCTCTACAACTGTAATTATGGGTGGGCAGGTTTATACATAATAGAAGAAATGGCCTGTAAGACTACAGCATAGTCAGTGTGGTTGGACTACCAATGCAGTCTGGAAGACCATAGGTCTAGGAAGAAGTGTGAATCACCTCTCACCTCATACCAAAACCATAGGAAAAAATATATTTGAAGAGATGCCTCAGGGATTTTGTGGGTGAGAGGGGAACAGGGGGTAAAATTGTAGTAAATAGTGAATATGAGATTGGTATAGATCAAGTGATCAAAAATATGTAAAAATATATACTTTATTCAAAAATAAACATAAATTGGAAGTTTAAAAACAATGGATATATCATGCAGCTACTGCACTATATCATTATAATGAGGGTTCTAATATGAGGAACACATGCATACATGATACATTTTAGGGATCCAACATGTTTCGGAATATAATGGATGGAATTCCTTCTTCAGGGATTTCCTGTGCAGTTGTATTATATAGTCTGAAAAGTGCATGAATAAAACATACCAATCATAATCTATCAATAGTATCAAAATACAGTGTAATGAGCATACATAGAATAGGACTTGGGAAGAGAAAAACAGAAAAATAGTTGGTAATAGTAAGGAAACTTACTAGTTCACACCGATTGTAATTGTTACATGGACCAATGACGAGTAGCCCTCCAAATTCTGATCCCCCAAAAACTATTTTTCTGTTTTTCTCTTCCCAAAACACAAAAACAGTAGGAGGGTCTTAAAGGGGCACTAAATACCAGGATTGCATTACATACAGAGTTCAGAGCTGTGGTGAGCAGGCACCAAAAGGGTCTGAGCCAGAGGTGGTGGAACTGAGTTCCACCAAGTTCCCCCTGGCAAAAAAAGCCCTGACCACTACTATTCCTTTTATATTAGCTTTTAAAATGTACAAAGGCAGCAATTTAGAAATTGGATGAAAGGTTTAGCACTGGGAAACACTTTTTGAAAGATAAAAAGTGCATTTTATGTGCACAACTATATAGATCAGACCAAAATGAGGGACAAATGAGGGGGAAGAGGAACAGAGGAACATTGCTCCAAGTCAGGGACAGTCCCTCGAAATCAGGGACAGTTGCTTTCTCCCATTGCTACGAAAGGAAGAATCACTTTGAATGCTGTGGCACAGTGCACAGATGTACCTGCAGGCACAACCGATCCAACATCCACCTGTATTATCTCTCAACTGATGGGTCTATAAATACACATGCTCCAATTGGCAGTGCATGCTTGTTTATGCTATGGAGAATGACAGCATGAGAACACGAATCTTGAAAAAAACGTGGAACCTTTATCTTGTTATCAAAAGGTTCAGGAAGAGGTTGGGTAAAACCACAGGTGGAGAAGAGTTTTTATAAACCTGTGCACAGGAGTTAGTACCAGCGTTTTTTGTTTTCTGCCACGCTAAGCACCGACTGTACTTTTTTTTTTGCTTCGTATGAAGAAAATATCGCGTGGATTTAAGTTTTAACGCCCCAATTAAAAACGATCATCTTTCCAACAGATAATTGCTCGCAACTTTCCATCTGGTGTAGTCTCTGTTCTCGACAGCTGCTACGTTATACCTCAGCACTGCTACTGCCTTTGACAAGCTTGCTTAAACTGTGCTGCCTGCCAAAGTTCTCAGCAAACTTTTTTTTTCTTTTTTGTTTACATGCAGTGGAAGTTCAACGCCATCAACAAAACTTCCATGAAAGTGGGTACAAGACTCGGCATTCATCTGAAGATCCTGGACATCAATGATAATGCCCCAGAGTTCAAAAACAAGACTTTTTACGTCTCCGTTAATGAAAGCGCTGTGCAAGGTACAGTATGGATAGAAGACCCGATGTACCATCTGCTCGCTGTTGTCAGGTCAGCTCATTTGCTCTCCCCGGCTTGCTGCTAATTGCACAGCTAGGCACAAATTGCTATCTGATGTAATGGTAATAAACTGTGCCTGTCAGGACTATACATCAGCTTATTTGCTCTTGGAAAACAAAAATGTCTTTATATTTTCCTAATAGCAGTGAGTAAATAAACACCTAGTCTAATGGGGCGTACACACGGTCGGACTTTTCAGCTACAAAAGTCCGACAGCCTGTCCGACAGACTTTCGACGGACTTTCGACGGACTTGCGGCGGACTTTCTAACGAACAGACTTGCCTACACACGATCACACAAAAGTCCGTCGAATTCTTACGTGATGACGTACACCGGACTAAAATAAGGAAGTTGATAGCCAGTAGCCAATAGCTGCCCTAGAGTGGGTTTTTGTCCGTCAGACTAGCATACAGACGAGCGGATTTTTCGACCGGACTCGAGTCCGTCGGAAAGATTTGAAGCATGTTTCAAATCTAAAGTCCGTCGGATTTGAGGCTGAAAAAGTCCGTTGAAAGTCCGGAGAAGCCCACACACGATCGGATTACCAGCCAGCTTTAGTCCGTCAGCGTCCGTTGGACTTTTGTAGACGAAAAGTCCGACCGTGTGTACGCGGCATAACTATTAAAGGAAACCCCAATGTTTTCAACTGTATGAGGCATATTAACCACTTAAGGAACGGAATATTTTCCCCCTTCCTGACCAGGCCATTTTTTGCGATGTGGCACTGCGTCGCTTTAACTGACAATTACGCGGTCGTGCGACGCTGTACCCAAACAAAAATGACGTCCTTTTTTCCCCAGAAATAGAGCTTTCTTTTGGAGGCATTTGATCGCCTCTGCGGTTTTAATTTTTTTTGCGCTTTAAACAAACAAAAAAAACATTTTTTTTTACCTTTTGCTATAATAAATATCCAAAAAAAATGTCTTTTTTAGGCCAATATGTATTCTTCTACATATTTTTGGTGAAAAAAAAAAAAAATCGCAATAAGCATATATTGATTGGTTTGTGCAAAAGGTATAGCGTCTACAAAATGAAGAATAAATTTATGGCATTTTTATTATAATTTTTTTTTTTTTTTAATAGTAATGGCGATGATCAGCGATTTTTAGCGGGACTGCGATATTGCGGCGGACAGATCGGACACTTTTTGGGGACCAGTGACATTTATATCAGTGCTATAAAAATGCACTGATTACTGTATAAATGACACTGACAGGGAAGGGGTTGACACTAGGGGGCAATCAAGGGTTCCCTAGGGAGGTGTTTCTAACCGTGGGGGGAGTGGACTGACTGGGAGTAGAGCGAGATCGCTGATCACTAGGAACAGCAGATCTCTCTCTACTTCCCTGTCAGAACGGGGATCTTTCTGTTTACATTGATAGATCCCCGTTCTGGCTCTTTCGCGCAATCGCGGGTGGCCGGAGGACATCGCGGCTGCCGGCCATGCGCATCAATTCCCCCGCCGTGCAGCGCGTGCACGCCTGCTATAGCTGTTTAAAGGGCTGACGTTAGAGTTGCCACCTCATCCCTTTAAACGCGAACACATATGAATTACACAGGTTCTGAGGCTAATTAAATGCAGATAAGGCACCAAGTGAGTTTATTTACCACCTTAATCAGCCACAGAACCCGTGTAATTAATATGTGTTCGGGTTTAAAGGGATGAGGTGGCAACCATAGCTGACGTACAGCTATGGCGATTTGCGGGAACGAACAGACCTGCCGCAGTATAATGACATAGAAGACAAAATGGAGTTCAGTCGAAAATAAATAGGATAACATGAAAGTACAACACAAAATCACATCTTCTAAAACCAGGTCAGCTGATGTACCCATTTTACTTTCTATTTCACAATTCAAAATGCTGCCTAGGAGGTGGTATAGCTCCAGTAAAAGGAATGTTGAATACATATCTTAAAGTAGAACTTTAGGTGTTTCCCGCCCCCCATTTTGGACAGAGTAAGGGAGGATTATAACCCCTTACAATTATTTTTTTGCCCATCTGTGTTCCATTGGGGAGATTTACCTTCACTTCCTTTCCCATAGCCAAAACAGGAAGTGAGAAGAAATCCCTGCAAAAGGAATCCCTCAGTCCCCATTGGGAGGTTTCCCCCCCATTATTTTTCTAGGGACAACCCAAAATTTGGGATTTTTTTACTTTGCTTTCAATGATGATGGTAAACAGGACAAATAGAGAGGATGAATCTCCCTAACCGAGACACAGACAGCAATAAAAACCTAATAGGTATTGTAATCCATCCCTATTTTACCAAAAAATAAATAAAAAATTCCCTTTAGTTATACTTTAAAGGGAGTGCTGTCAATTTAAATGGAATGGATAGTAAGCTTCAGCACTATGTGAAGCTTGTTAGAAGCCCGCTAGTAGCTGACAGCCCTCCCTGCAAAGCACGCAACAAAAACACACTGATTGCTTTGCAGCGTGCTAAAAATAATTAAGACCGCCAAGAAACTTTTTGGCCCATGGATATGCATTGTGGGACCATTTAAATCGTATGGTTTGCGCAACATAACACACTTCTAGACAAAAATGTGCACATCAATGTGTATTTGAACACACATGCGAATAGGCCCTTACTTCACAGCATACGGGATTCATGCAGCCTGATGAACCTGCAAAGCTGGCAAAGTGGCAATCAAGTTGCATGCCCAGGACATACAGTGCATCCGGAAAGTATTCACAGCGCTTCAGTTTTTCCACAATTTGTTATGTTACAGACTTATTCTAAAATTGATTAAATTCATTATTTTCCTCAAAATTCTACAAACAATACCCCATAATGACAATGTGAAAGAAGTTTGTTTGAAATCTTTGCAAACTTATTAAAAAAAAAAAAAAAAAATCCCACGTACATGAGTGTCAATACTGTACTCAATACTTTGTTAAAGCACCTTGGCACCAATTACAGCCTCAATGATGCTACAAGCTTGACACGCCTATTTTTGGGCAGGACCTCTCAAGCTCCATCAGGTTGGATGGGGAGTCTCGGTGCACAGCCATTTTCAGATCTCTCCAGAGATGTTCAATTAGGTTCAAGACTGGGCTCTGGTGGGCCACTCAAGGACATTCACAGAGTTGTCCCGTAGCCACTCATTTGTTATCTTGGCTGTGTGCTTAGCATCGTCGTCCTGTTGGAAGATGAAACTTCGCCCCAGTCTAAGGGCCAGAGTGCTCTGGAGCAGGTTTTCTTCAAGGATTTCTCTGTACATTGCTGCATTCATCTTTCCCTCGAATTAGTCTCCCAGTTCCTGCTGCTGACAAACATCCCCACTGCATGAAGCTGCCACCACCATGCTTCACTGTAGAGATGTTTTTGGCCAGGTGATGAGCAGTGCCTGGTTTCCTCCAGAAATGACGCTTGCCATTCAGGCCAAAGAGTTCACTCATTGTTTCATCAGACCAGAGATTTTGTTTCTCATGGCCTGAGAGTCCTTCAGTTGCCTTTTGGCAAATTCCAGGCGGGCTGTCATGTGCCTTTTACTGAGGAGTAGCTTCCGTCTGGCCACTCTACCTGATTGGTGGAGTGCTGCAGAGATGGTTGTACTTCTGGAAGGTTCTCATCTCTCCACAGAGAAACACTGGAGTTTTGTCAGAGTGACCATGTGGTTCTTGGTCACCTCCCTGACTAAGGCCCTTCTCCCCTGATTGGTCAGTTTGGCCAGGCGGCCCGTTCTAAGAAGAGTCCTAGTGGTTCCAAACTTCTTCCATTTATGGAAGATGGAGGCCACTGTGCTCACTGGGAGCTTTAATGCTGCAGAAATGTTTCTCTACCCTTCCCTAGATCTGTGCCTCGATACAATCCTATCTCAGAGGTCTACAGACAATTCCTTGGACTTCATGGCTTGGTTTGTGCTTGGACATTTACTGTTAACTGTGGGACCTTATATAGACAGGCGTGTGCCTTTCCAAATCATGTCCAATCAACTGAATTTACCACAGGTGGACTTCAATCAAGTTGCAGAAACATCTCAAGGATGATCAGTGGAAACAGGATGCACTTGAGCTCAATTTGAGTGCCATGGCAAAGGCTATGAATACTTATGTACATGGGATTTTTTTTCGTTTTTTATGTATAATAAATTTGCAGATTTCAAACAAACTTATTTCATGTTGTCATTATGGGGTATTGTTTGTAGAATTTTCATTAATTTAATCCATTTTGTAAAAGTGAAGCGCTGTGAATACTTTCCAGATGCACTGTATGACTATTCGTATAGGTCGTGTAAATTGACGATCTATCATGATACATGACTAAACAAGGGGGTGCAAGGGGAAGCAAGCACCTGTCCATAAATTTAATAACTTCCCTGCACATCTCTGGCGCTCTAGATTTTTAATGTGTGTAATAACTGCCCTGAGAAGGAGGGGGGGTGATGGAGGGGGGAAGAGTTGGGTAAACGGGTGCCGTAAAGCTTGGTACCATTTTGGTGGTGATCCGAGGATCTAACAAGTTATGCCGCATACACACGATCGGATTTTCCGATGGGAAATGTTGAATGTGAGCTTGTTGGCGGTAAGTCCAACCGTGTGTATGCTCCATCGGACATTTGTTGGCGGAATTTCTGCCAACAAATGTTGGCTAGCAGGTTCTCAAATTTTCCACCAACAAATGTTTGGCGTCGGACTTTCCGATCGTGTGTACACAAGTTCGTCGCACAAAAGTCCACGCATGCTCAGAATCAAGGGCGAGACGAAGCGCTCGGTCTTGTAAAATGAACGTTTGTAATGGAGATATCACGTACGTCTTGTACGTCACTACGTTCGTAATTGTTGGCCAACATTTGTGTGACTGTGTGTATGCAAGACAAGTTGGAGCCAACAACCTTCAAACAAAATTCCACGGTTTTGTTGGCGGAAAGTCCGATCATGTGTACGGGGCAATCGACAGTAAGGACTCAAGATCCAGAGATTGTCTTGGGGTTTTCAGCTGCACCACTTGGTAGAAGCAATAGAAGGAGAGGTATTAAGATTTAGAACATGATAGCAAGATACCAATGTCAAAAGTTGCACCTGTAAAATGTATTTTCCCATTGACAATTTTAGGCAAAAGTATTATCAATAACAGAATGAGCATTGTTCAGGTTAAAGTGTATGGATTGTTCTGTTTCTATAACCTTTTAAGAAATGGTAGTAGCAACAAAAACATAAAAGTAATAATCATAGGTTGCCACTCTTATTTACAATACAACGACCATGCAATTAAAGAAAGCAAAGAGAAATAAACACAAACATTGACTTCTAGTTCCTTTGGCAATTTGTCTCTAGTTATCTGTATAGCTCTGGAATAGCAAAAATGATAGTTATAATAATAGTAGGTTGAAGAAATAATTAACCACTACGAGCTGACAATATGAAGATAAAGAACCCAAAAGTAAAAGCAGAATTGCTTAAACAGCATGTATAAAGTAACTATTTACCAAACAAATTCTTTTCAGATTCTTTTTAAATTCATCAAGTCTTGAGGAAAATCTGGTGTTTAAAAAGTACAACTAGGGGGCTAAATATTCATTCTTTCATCTGCATATAGAATATATTTATGTTCAGAAAATATCCAGTGGCCATTTTAATATTAATATTTTTTCTCATACCGAGCATGGCTGTGGAATTTCACAGCTAGGCATAAAAGGCAGCAGAATGAATAGTCATTAGTGACACTGATGGCCTTGTGTGTCTGCTGGTTTTGGGGCCTGAGGACTGATATGTTTCCCTTAATAACAAAGAGATGTGTCTGTTTTAGGTTATACAGTCTTCACAATGCTGGCTTACGACAAGGATGATGAACACAGTCCCAACTCACTGGTTAGCTATTTCATGCTGTCTCAGACGCCCACTGACCCGAATGTGGAGTTCACCATAGAGAAGGACAAGGGGTTCATCTCATTCAAGGGTTGTCTAAATTATGAGGTACGGCACCACAGATGCAGATTGCCATTTCACAGCACTGCCAAACAGTTTATTATAATACCTTTAATAAGTATAGCTGGAAACCAATGTAAAACGAAATGGTATTAAGAAAACCACAGTGTGCATGGGTCTCCTATTTAATAACATGGGAGGATCTTCATCTTTCAAAGTCACTTGGTGCTAGATCCCTGCCCCCTGTTTGCAAAACTTGGAAAACTGAAATCCAGCAAAAATGCATGGTTTTCCATATAGTAGTTATTGGAGAGTTTGCAGCACCAGTTAGCTCCAGCAAGTGGCACAGCAGAGAATCTGTGGAATACATACTGTGAGAGGAGGTGTCCTTTCTGTGTTTTTATAGAGAAAAAAAAAAAAAGTCACAAACACCTCCACACAGGCTGACCTTTGAAGCAAAAGTTTAATTTAGCAGCATTACTTGCTTTTTTAAGCCCAAGTATTGGCAGCCTAGACCAGGGGTCTCCAAACTTTCTAAACAAAGGGCCAGTTTATTGTCCTTCAGACTTTTGGGGGGCCGGACTGTGGCCAGCAGAAGTGGAAATTTTCCTGGCATCAATGAGAGTAAACATCATCATGTTTGGTATTAGTGGGAGTAATAGTACCCCATTGTTGGTATCATTGGGAGGAATAGTGTCCCATTGTTGGTCTCAGTGGGAGAAATGGTGCACCATTGTTGGTGTCAGTTGGCAGAATAGTGCCTCATATCAATGGGAGGAATATGCCCTAAGGGCTAGATAAAGGCAAGCAAAGGGCCAAATCTGGCCCACAGGCCGCAGTTTGGAGACCACTTGCCTAGACAATCAGATGGCTGTATACTAGAGCTGCACAATTAATCGTTAAAAAATCGTGATCTCGATTCACCTCCCCTGACGATCTCTCCTGCAGAGGTTGCCAATTCTTTCATATAACAAGTGGAGAGACTTTATCTGCTCACTCAGCTATCAAAAGAAAGCATCGGGGCAGTCTGCCAAGTCTTTAACTTGATACATTTTAACTAAGCTTCCTTCTTAGATCAAAGGGAAAGAACTTTTGTGTAAATAAATAAGCCAGGCAGTCTGCCAAGTTTCCAACAATGGGTAAATGCAGGAAGTTTAACCACTTAAAGTCTAAATCTTTTTCTGACACTTCTTTCTAAAGTTAAAATCAGTATTTTTTGCTAGAAAAATTACTTGGAACCCCCAAACATTATATATATTTTAGCAGAGACCCTAGGGAATAAAATGGCAATTACTGCAATATTTTATGTCACACTGTATTTGCCCAGCGGTCTTTCAAATGCAAATTTTTGGGAAAAAATACACTTCAATGAATAAAAAAAAAAAAAAAAAAAAAAAGACGAAACAGTAAAGTTAGCCCAGTTTTTTTTTTTTTGTTTTAATGTGAAAGATGATGTTACACCGCGAGAATCGTGATCTATCTTCTAAACAAAAAAAAATTGTGATTCTCATTTTAGCCAGAATCGTGCAGCTCTACTGTATACCTCACTAAGGTGAAATAAGAGCAAGCACCACAAGGTCAGCTCACGTTCCCTTTGATAGCTAGAAATACCTCTGATCCAGATTTGACTTTTTAACTATACTTTTTATTTTATAGCCAAGTCCCCTCCAAGGAGATAAGCTGTGCCACGAGAGTGTCTCAGCCACCAAAAACCTTACCCTCATTGAGGGGGTGGTGGGTTTGGATTAGCCCACAGCAGGGGAAGGTCCAGATTTTGAAAACAAAGTAAAACCAGCTTCACAGCAGAGCACATAAGAGGCTAAAAGATTTAAAATAAATGTTATCGTGCCGTAATCAATTGTTTTCAAAAAATCTCTTTCAGACTAATAGAAGGTACAAGCTGATAATTGAAGCAAAAGACAATGGTGTGGAGAGACAGCTGAGCAGCACCTGCGAGGTCCATGTGACTGTGTTAGATAGAAACACCAACGCTCCAACATTTTCCTCACCATCTGTACGTACTTAACAAAAAAACAAAGATGTGGATCGCTGTGCTAGAATCAACCTGTGTGTCTGATTAATCAATGTTGATTGCATTTACAACATGTTTCTCAGCATGACTGTAGACTAACACAGTAATTGTATTAATGAACAACAGAATAGTCATTTTGCTTCCTCCAGCGTTACATTGATTTTTTATTTTCTTTCCGCTTTGGGCAGTGATCAGTTAAACAAAGGCCATTATAGTCTGGTTCTGTTTTTATTGCCCCTTCTTCTCATAAAGCCAGACTTTATGTTTTTATGGGCAAACTGCCTGCATTCAAAAAAAGGTGTGTAAAAATGAGGATCTAAAAACAAACACCTGTAGATTTGGAATGCTACTCTGTATGTAGAGAGTGAAAGTCAATCTATTTTTATTCTGATCAAAGCTATAAGGTTTGTATATACTGGGTCCAATACCTTAAAACTGGAGAAAGCAAACATTCAAAATTCTTGTATACTTTTCCCCAATAAAATGAAAGGTAATGATAAAATGAAAGGTTGACAAGTTGTTGATGACAAGTTTTTCTCTTTTGCTAAATTTTGTTTTCTCCAATTTTATTGCATCAGCCTCACAGTCATCACAAAAGTAATGTTTTTTTTGGTTACAAATGTCCGTGGAGTTATAATTAGCGAAAATACATTCACACTGTGTCAGATGCGTGTGCTGGCTTAGCTAGCTTGCCTTTTAGAACTGGAGAAATAAGAAAAAGAAGCATATGAATCTAAAGAGAGGAGACACTTTCACATAACACTAGAAAAATATTCTGCATATTTATCTAATCCCCTTATGCTGAGCACATTTGTTTTGCACATAATTTAGATGCTTAATTTAAGGATAGATATCACAGTTTTAGGGCTGCAAGGTATCTACAACACATGCAAATAGGGTAGCTTTGCTTTTTGGTGCAGAGTTACCACCATGGTCACTAGTTTCCAGATAAATGTATTATTGCCGGAGTGATTGACTGTATTTTGTTTGAACAACCCAAATATCTGTTCCTCCAATTAGTCCAGTTAAGGCATGCCAACTACTTAGCGTTTGTAAAGAGTCTTTCTTCCCAACAGCTACAGACCTCCGTACCGGAACATGAAGCCAATTTGACCATCTTGAGATTTGGAGTAACTGACAACGATACACCATTTACTTCGGGGTGGAGAGCCGTGTACTCCATTATTGAAGGAAACGATGATGATAGTTATACGATAACAACTGACCCACAAACAAATGAAGGCATTCTTACTGTGGTTAAGGTAAGTTTAAAACTAGAAAATTCTGTGAGGACTTAAAAGTAAGCTGTGAAAATGTGAAATAGACTCCTTCGAGAGTTGGTTTTGTCCAGCTCAGTAGATTGCTTTAAAAAAGGCCTGGATTCGTTCTTAAATGTACATAATATAACTGGATACTAATATTTATAGGTAAAGTCAGGGCAGCCATCATAAATTTTTGGGCCCATTACACAGTTTTAGACCTGGGCCCCTCCGCCTGACCACCAACATTCCCCAGGGCTTGTCTATGGGCCATCCTACCGAATCCGCACACCGTCCACCTCACCTGTACGCACTCAGCCCCCCTTCAATCCTGTAAATATGTCAGCCCCCCCACACCTGTATATATGTCAGCCCGCCACACACCTGTATATATGTCAGCCCCCTCACACCTGTATATATGTCAGCCCCCTCACACCTGTATATATGTCAGCCCCCTCACACCTTTATATATGTCAGCCCCCCTCACACACACCTGTATATATATATGTCAGCCCCCCACACACCTGTATATTTGTCCACCCCCGCAAAACCTGTATATATGTCAGCCCCCTCACACACACCTGTATATATATATATATATATATATATATATATATATATATATATATATATATATATATATATATATATATATATATATATATATATATATATATGTCAGCCCCCCACACACCTGTATATTTGTCCACCCCCGCAAAACCTGTATATATGTCAGCCCCCTCACACCTTTATATATGTCAGCCCCCCTCACACACACCTGTATATATATATATATATATATATATATATATATATATATATATATATATATATATATGTCAGCCCCCCACACACCTGTATATTTGTCCACCCCCCTCACACACTTGTATATATGTCAGCCCCCCATACACACACAACTGTATATATGGCAGCCCTCCTCACACACACACCCCTGTATATATGGCAGCCCCCCCATACACACACGCATCTGTATATATGTCAGCCCCCCTCACACACCTGTATATATTTCAGCCCCCCCACACACACACACACACCTGTATATTTGTCAGCGCCCCCCCACACACCTGTATATATGTCAGCACCCCCCACACACACCTGCATATATGTCAGCCACCCCCCCCCGACACACCTGTATATATGTCAGCGCCCCCCTCACACACCTGTATATGTCAGCACCCCCCCACACACACTTGTATATATGTCAGTGCCCCCCCACACACACCTGTATACATGTCAGCCTCCCCCCCACACCCACTTGTGTATATATGTCAGTGCCCCCCACACACCTGTATATATGTCAGTGCCCCCCCACACACCTGTGTATATGTCAGCGCCCCCCCACACACCTGTATATATGTCAGCACCCCCCTACACACACCTGTATATATGTCAGCCACCCTCCCCACACACACATCTGTATATATGTTAATGTCCCCCCCCACACACACCTGTATATATGTCAGCGCCCCCTTAAACACACACCTGTGTATTTGTCAGCCACCCCCCCCACACACACACACCCCTGTATATATAGCAGCCCCACATACACAAATCTGTACACACACAAGCCTCTGGCCCCTCCCTGTACACAAACAGCCCCCCTCCCTTACCTTCACAGCCCCTACTTGTAACTCCCAACCTGGTCCCAGCTCGTT
The DNA here is from genome assembly GCF_042186555.1 of Aquarana catesbeiana. NCBI lineage: Eukaryota > Metazoa > Chordata > Amphibia > Anura > Ranidae > Aquarana > Aquarana catesbeiana. The sequence continues at coordinate 33,333,788 of NC_133335.1, read as the reverse complement.
TTTACAAAGCTGACGTGTTGCAGATCACTGTCACACGAGGGGTGCACATGCACATAGTAGCCAGAGGTGGCAGTAAAGAACTTGATGTCTAAAATCAGTGACACGAGAACTGCAGAAAGTGTGAGATTGTTTCTGTACTGCACAGCACGGATCCCTTTTACCCGTCCTGCCTTCTTCTGACCCGTGCGGGCCCCTCGGACCCCGGGCCCCCTTACAGTTGTAACGGCTGTACCCCCCTGATGGCGGCCCTGGGTAAAGTTGATTCAGGTAATATTCGATTGCCTCTCGGGGGATCAGGAAGAAATTTATTTCCTTGCTGGGGCAAATTGGCTCACGCTTGGCTGGGTTTTTTTTTGTTTGCTTTCCTCTGGATCAACTGTGGGTAGAGGATTGTGTATATGAGATTGTAAAAAAAAAAAAAAAAACAATTCCCCCAGCCCCCCCCCCCCCCTTTATTGCTTAAACTAAATGGACTTGTGTCTTTTTTCAACCAGACTATGTACCATTTCTTGTATATATAAAACAGTTTGCTCATATTCAGCAGAGCAAGTCACAGATTTACAAAATGGTTTAGGCTGGTTCCACACTGGTGCGAATTGGATGTGGGTTTCTCCGCATTCAATTCCCATAAGAGATTGTGACCGCCTCTTTATGGAGCTGGTTCACATATCTCCATGGCGGCTGCGGAGCGGCTTGCACAGGAGTTCTGTGCGTCTTTGGCTCTGTTTCAGGGCCGAATTCAGCCCTGATTTGTCCCTGAAATGGAGAACAGGGATGCACTGGACCCCTGCTGCGAACCACATCCGGGAGCAGTGTGAACCCAGCCTCAGAAAAAAAAAAAAAATAGGAGTCTGGCAGAAATGTACTAAGTGTGAAAAAACTTTGTTTTGTGGAAAAAAGTTACCCTAAAGGAGTCTTCTTTAGTGGCATATTAAAATACTGTATAGCAGATCTTTTTTTTTTTTCAAATATAATATTTATTGAAGCCCACAACAGGTGAAAACAGGTCACTACAGACATTATGTGAAATCAGGTATAACATCAGACAATGCATTGACATAAAGATCATAGAACAATTAAAATAGAGTAGAGTGATGTAGATATTCTGAACAGAGCCTCTATCAATAATGACAAGATGGTTTAATGCAAATGTATTCATTGTTAGTCATATATATAAAAAAAGTGAAAATGAATAGTGAGGTAGGATCCAAATTTGTCTCATATCTTTCTTCTCTTATTTAAAAAAACAAGGAACAATTAGATGGAGAGATGAGAGGGGGAACACGAAGGACAGGAAGGGAAAGGAAAAGGGGGGGGGAAGGAAGGGGTCGGGGTTACATTAGCTCCGGACAACCAAGGAGAACAGGTCATGAAATTCATTCATGTCATTATGTTCCAAAGAGGGCTGTACCCTCTGTAGAGAGGACAAACTGATTCCAAAGCCCCCACGTTTTCGAGTATTTTACTTGTTGATGTCGCGCAGTGAGAACCAGATCCTCCATTCTATTAATATTCTCCACTTTATGGAGCCATTCAGCAGTAGTTGATGTAAATTGTTTCTTCCAATGGAGTGGGATACAGGATTTTGCAGCATTCAAGAGATGGCGTACGATGGATTTTTTTATATGGTTTGGCTGAAATGGTAGAGGCGTGCAACAGGAAAAAGGCCGGATCACCGGGAATCTTGTATTCTGTGAATTTTTGGGTAACGTCTCTAACTGTCGCCCAAAAATGTGTCAATTTAGGACATGACCAGAATACGTGGAGCAATGTCCCTCTATCCCCTAGGCATCTCCAGCAGCAGTCACTAGTAGCAGCTTAGTATTTATGTAAGAGGTGAGGAGTTAGATACCACCTTGTTAAAAGTTTATACTGTAGTTGGTCTCTTGAATTTTTGTACAGATCGAGGATTTTAGCGAGAATCTGAGAATATGTTGTAGCTGGGCAGGTGAAAATTTACGTTGCAGTTCTATTTCCCATTTGTCTACAAAACAGTAAGTGTGGTTGTGTGGTCGGACAATTCAGTAGGGAGTATGTTTTGGATAGGACCTGTGTGAGTGTGCCCTCCTTGGATCAATACTCCTCAAAGATCGTCAGTGGAAGATCAAAGCCTTGCGGGTTAGGCAAGGTATGGAGGAAATGCCGCAATTGGAGTGCTGTCCAGAAGGGCAGTTGAATGGGGCCCGTAGCATTCCCCAACACTTCTATGGAAGGCCATCTTCCCCCTGTTAAAAAATGGGATGCCTAAACTCTACCTAATTGTTGCATAGTTTGAAGTGTATGGGGGTCAAGACCAGGGGGGAACCGTGGGTTTCCCATAATAGGGAGTAATGGGGAGTCTGGAGAAGAGAGGGAATTATGTCTGCTAACCTGTAAGCTTATCTGGAGTGTCGTACCCAGTAGAGGGTGAGGTTTCAAAGAGGGATTTATATGGTCAAAACACCATAGAGCTCCCTCTGAGTTAGTTTGAGCCTGCTCTATCTTTACCCATAACGTAGAGCAGCAGTGACGGCACCAATCAATAATTCTACCAAGGTGAACCGCTTGATAGTATTGCCTTATATCAGGTAGGGCTAGGCCACCATATTGTTTGGGTAAGGACAGCAAATGGCGAGGGAGGCGCGTTTTTTATGTGCCCATACAAACTAAATGAAGAGAATGGACCTGTTTAAAATAGGAAAGAGGTATTTTAACTGGCAAGGCTTGGAATAAGTAGAGGAATTATGGTAGGATGCACATCTTTAGTAGGTTGCATCTGTCAAACCAAGAGTGTAGGCCTTTATGCCAGCAGTCTAATAAACGACGGGTTCTGGCCAGTAGGGGGGAGGAAGTTGAGTGCAAATGTGCGGTCAATATTTACAGGAACATAAGTACCCAAATACTTTAAAGCTGTGTCCATCCATTTAAAACTGAAGCTCGACCTCAACACTGATAGACGAGCAGGAGGTATTCAGATTCCCATTGCTTCCGATTTATTAAAGTATATTTTTAGGTTGGAAAGAGATCCATAGAGTTCGAATTCCTGGAGTAAATTTGTGAGCGATATGGTAGGGCTCGTCAGAAAAAAATAAGTTGTCCGCATATGCTGAGATTTTATATTGGGTATTCCCAATAGATAAGCCCTTTTTTAATTTTTCTTTATTTTACACCTTCTTCCCTCTTTTGTGTCTATAACTCCCCCCTCCCTTTCTGCTTGGATCAGTGGCAAGGGAGACATAAGAGTGTCTAATGGACTAATGGACTAATGGACCCCTGATTTCTTCATAAAGAAAACTATTCATTATGATCACCTGGGGGGGGGGGGGGGTCTTTTCGGCTCCTTTGAGATAGTCGTAAATAGAGGAGAGAAAAAAAAAAACCAGGAAAAATACATAAAATAGGAAAGTATTATGAAATATAACATAAATGAGGAAAAATTAGGAAAAATAAAAGACCTCCCACCCCACATGCAAACACATACATAACTAATTAGAATACATGATGATTGCACAGTATATATAGCAGCAGGGCTTTTTTTCAGCAGGAACATGGGGGAACGCAGTTCCAGCACCTCCAGAACTGAATGTATGTAATGGCAAGGGGTGCTGGGGTGTGCTGGAGGGTCTATTGATGCTGAGAGGATCTGTTTTTGCAGAGGGAGGGGGGTCTATTGTGGCTGGGGTGGGTCTTATGTTGTTGGAGGTATGCCATTGCTGAGAGGGATCTACTGTTGAGGGAAGGTCTATTGGTGCTGGCTGCTGGGGAATCTATAGTTTCTGGAGGGAATTTATTTTTGCAGGGGAGTTGCTGGTGAGGGATCTATTGTTGCTGGTGAGGGGTCTATTGTTGCTCAGGGCGAGTATTATGTTGCAGGGAGTCAATCATCTCTAGGCGGGATCTATTGTTGAGGTAGGGGGCGAATGCTGCTGGCTGTTGGAGGGTCTATTGATGCTGGCTGTTGGGGTGGATCTGTTGTCGCTGGGGTATCAATTGTTGCTAGATTACTATTTTACTGCCTTTCTTGTTATCATTAACAAATTCCATACAAAATACTTAGCACCACAAAATGATACTTGGTTCTCTATTCTCTAAAAGGAGTAATACTGGGAGGTGGGTAAGGTGTGAAACAAAGGAATGGTGCTCGGAGGTGGGTAGGGGGCGGAGTCAAGGGGTGACTTGGAAGGGAGGAGTTCCTACACCCATTCTCTGAGAAAAAAAGCCCTGTATAGCAGCGCATGCCAGAAGGTAGAAGAAAAATGTAAGAGCCCTCCTTTTAGTAAAATGTTGAATTGGCTGCAATCATTTTGAATCTGTCAGCTATTTACAATTACTAAACAGCATGTATGAAGGAATCTGCACAGCTGGCTACTGTATACAGACACTGCAATCAAAGCTGTCTGAAGACCTGAACTGTGAGATACAGTCATTGTTCAGCAAATATTTTTCCACCCAGCCACATTGATTTGGGTTTGGGTGGTCGACTATCACCCGATTCAGCCAAAATTCAAGCCTTGTATGGTTGGCTTTAGGCAACAGTAACTGTCAGAATACTGTTGTCCAAAGCCACTAGTCAACATAAAATATCTTTTATTGTCCTAAATTTACTCAACTCAATTCTGGCTGGTTGCTTTATCAATACTTGATTAAAAATAAATAAATAAAAATGCATCCAATTCTTATACTGTATATCTGAACCCAGCCTTACTGCACTTTTCCTCAGAACGTTAAAAATATCACCATATAATATATGAAACATTAAAGCCCATTTTCTTTATTGACAGCCCTTGGATTATGAAGAAAGAACCAAAGACGTCCTTTCCATATCAGTTTCAAACGAGGAGCCATTGTATAGCTGCAAAGTCAAGCAGAAGCCTAGCAAAGGCCTGTGGGCCATAGAAACTGGCAAGGCTCTGACAGGAAAGTCAGCGTCACTGACTGGTTCAATAAACATAGATATCCAGGATGTGAATGATGCTCCAGTATTTAAGCCACAGACAATCCTAGTCAGTTTGGTAGAGCATTCCATTAAAACAGGCGATACACTGACAAAATTGGAAGCTAAGGACCCAGACATAGTAGCACCAAATAAAATCAAGTAAGTAAAAAGGGGTAAAGAAAAACTGGACTTCTAAAAAAGGCATATTGTAGTCTCTCTCAGATGTCTATTACCGTTTGCACACCACCAAGAGTGTAAGGTTGTGTATACAAATCAACAGTCCACAAATGCAAAAATCCCACATAACACAACCCTTCTCAGTCCTCTTTCTGTAACAGCCTTTCAACCTAGGTGCCCAGGGCACTCAAAGTACCTGGAATGCCTTGGCAAAATGCCTGAAAATTGCATACAAGCCAGCAGGTGGATAAAGCCTGCCTTTCAGTTACACGAAATCACAGGTTTTCATTGTGCACCATTACAACCATCCAGCCACCTGGCATCGTAACAACCAATGATGTCATCAATTGATATAAGTATGTCAGGAGCCCGACAATTCAAGGATTCTTTTGAAAAAAGAAGGTCACATGGCAAGCTGTTCTAGGCACTAGAACATTTACCACAGACACAATGTATGCCTCCGAAGCAAACAAAGTATGCATAGTTTTACTATGAATAAAAAGCATTCTTTTTATTCTATAAATTTACCTTTTTAAAATGACACTAAAATGGTTGTTTCTAGTAGAAAGAATGGTTATTTTTGCACATTTTTTAATGCAACATTGAGAAAAAAAAAAAAAAATGAAGAGCAAAAAATATGCAGAAAAAAAAAAAAAAACCAACTAGGGCTAATTATGGTTAATTAGAAATACATTTGGTTACAAATTGATTTACTTAATTAACGTTTCTTTAAGTGAGGTCTTATGCCCCGTACACACGGTCGGACTTTGTTCGGACATTCCGACAACAAAATCCTAGGATTTTTTCCGACGGATGTTGGCTCAAACTTGTTTTGCCTACACACGGTCGCACAAAGTTGTCGGAATTTCCGATCGACAACCACGCGGTCACGTACACCACGTACGACGAGACTAGAAAAGGCCGGTTCAGAACCAAGCGTGGCACCCTTTGGGCTCCTTTTGCTAATCTCGTGTTAGTAAAAGTTTGGTGAGAGACGATTCGCGCTTTTTCAGACTCGTGGCTTTCAGATCGTTTTCTGCCGTTCAGTTTGTGCTTGTGGGTTTGTATCTGCTCTTCAGTGCGTGCAAGCAAGTTCCGCGTGACTTTAGGTAGTCATTGTATTCTTGTTCGTTCGTTACTGGTTTTCAGGTCGCTCTTCACAGGCCTTGCTGTTCTTCAGTGCGTTCTGTTACTTCGTTCTGAGCAGCCGACCGTTTTCTAGCCATGTTTCGTATGCGTACTCCTTGGTAGAGTTCGTGCTGTGCGGGGGCTTGGTGTTGGGGTCCTGACCTTGACACAAGTCCAGTCCATGAACAGGGTGGGGAGGAGTTCATGGACCAAGAATTGGTTGCTCCAGCGTGACCAGTTCTCTCATATTCCTTTGCTCCGTGAGATCCGTGAGAATAATCCTGATGATTTCAGGAACTTTCTCAGGATGACGGACCCCGTGTTTCACCATTTGTTGGCTTCGCTGACCCCCTATATCAGCAGGCAGGATACCTGCATGAGGCAAGCCATCACTCCGGAGCAGAGGTTGGTCGCTACCTTGCGGTATTTGGCCACAGGGAGAAGTCTGCAGGACTTGAAGTTCTCGACAGGCATCTCCCCCCAGGCTCTGGGAATCATTATCCCAGAGACCTGTTCTGCCATCATACAGGTCCTGCAGAAGGAGTATATGAAGGTAAGATTTTTATCCTTTTATATCACATTTTATTGTATTGAATGTTTGCTAATATATTGTATTTCTTTCCTCATTCCCTAATTACCATGATTGTAATATGCTGTGAATGTCCCCTTTGTCCTCATGCATGCTGGATTTTTATGTAATTATTATTTTATGTCCTTCATACATATTTGCCCTTCAATAACCTCCCCAGCATGGTCTTTCCTGGCCTATATTCACCTCATGTAGTCACTTAACAATGTATTTTATCAGCTTCATAGTAGTGCTTTACCCCAAACACCCCCTAAAATGTTCGGAAATGTTATTTTTGATTTAAATTCAGGCAGAGTACCAGAGGCTTTTTTTTGTGGTGTCCCCAAATTTTTTGTAACCCTCCCTCCCCCCAACTGCTAAGTCAGCTGATCCCAATTCTCTATGTATCCACAATCATCTATCTGCTGACTTTGCCAAACCCATACACACTATACCCACCTCTTTACTGGTCAGATTTATGGATGAATTCCCCAAAGCATGTAGTGCAAGGGCCTGCCTGTCTACTTTCCAATGGTACTGTTTAAAGTTTTTGTATCCTATTATTATCTTGATAGGTAATAGCAGAATGTTCAAATGTGCTCAAATGTGTACAGTGTGTATTTATATCTTTGTATTATGACACTTCTTACCTGTCCAGTGGTCTGCCAATAGTGTAACTAAGGAGGGGCTGTTCCAAGTAATACCCTGTATTTAGGCATTCATCTCTCAATGAAGTGAAGAGGGTTACCTGTCCAAGAGTTCCCCCCCCTATAATGTTAGAAATGGCCCATGAGAGGGGGGGAGGGGGAATATGATAGGTGTACCTTATACTTTGTTGTTGTTAAATTCCCCTTAGTAAATGCTATCTGGAGGTTGCCCCATAATGTTTGTGTATAATCTGCTTGCCATGTATCTGTGAAAAAATAGTAATGTTTATTGTTTTTTCCTCAACAGTTTCCTTCCACGCCACAGGAATGGCAGACTGTGGCCTCCCACTTTGCCCAGCGGTGGGACTTTCCTAACTGCGGAGGGGCAATTGATGGGAAACACATCCACATCGTCCCACCACCCAACTCGGGGTCGTACTATTATAATTACAAGGGGTTTAATAGTATAGTGATGTTGGCGGTGGTGTCGGCTAATTACGAGTTTTTGTATGTGGACGTGGGGAAGAATGGCCGGATGTCTGATAGTGGAGTGATCGCCCAGACGGAGTTCTACAGGCGTCTCCAGAATGGCAGCTTGGACTTGCCACCTCCAGAGGACAATGTTGAAGGTCTCCCATTTGTGTTCGTTGCTGATGAAGCATTTGCGCTGGGGGACCACCTGATGCGGCCATTCCCGATGAGGACCCTCACCCCGGAACAGAGGGTTTTTAATTACCGGCTGGCCAGAGCCCGAAGAGTGGTGGAGAACACATTTGGAATCCTGGCCAGCCGGTTCCGATTATTTCTGACACCCATCCATATGGCGGAGTATAAACTGAACCATATAATACTTTCCTGCTGTGTTCTCCATAATTTTTTAAGAAAACATTCAGCCAACTATGCTGGCTCAGTTGGGCCTGAGGCCGGAATCCCAAATCCATCAACACTGACGGCGCTTGAAAGTGGCCGTCCTGGCTTGCCCTCCCTGAATGCCCGTGATGTCCGGTTACGATACCTGGAGTTCTTTGCGGGTAGGGGGGCTATCAATATGCCAGACAATCTGTGACACCTTTTTCAAATAAAAAACAACCAAAAGAAATTCTTGGTGGACATTTACTGCTTGTGTTTGTTTTAGCTGACCCTGACAGAAATGTGTTGAGTGCAGAAAATGTTGTGATTGGTTAACCTTATAAAAAACAGTGTTGGCTAGTACTTCCTAAATGCAAAAACACATTTCACTACAAGTGCACTTGCAACTGCACTGAACCTGCACTTGTAGTGCAAAGTGTATTTGCCCTTAGGAAATAACCCCCATTTTTGCATAAAACAGCAATTACATCACCCCCAAAGTGTTGTAGTGTTGAGACAATAATCCACACATTCTTGAGTAAGGCACTTTTTTATATCTGCACAATCACATGTGCATTTACCAAAGGTTTTTAAAACAAACCAACATGTTTGTTGTATAACAATGTTTGCAGTAGCATTATCAAAAATCGAAATATCCATTTCAGATAAAACAGGCCTGTGTAAAACCAACAAGAAAGCCAAAAAACTTGAACTTACAAAGTTCACATTAGGTAAAACCTGAAGGCTATATCAGACATCAGTATTTAGGAACTGGGTTTGATATAGCGTTCAGATGGGGGGAAATCACCCCTGGAAAAGCCAAATTTGGAAGATGCACACCAATTTACGAATGTCAACATGTGCTATCTGCCATCAGGGGGGATCAAGGGATGTGTTTTGGGGGAGCAAGCCCTTCCTCAACGCTACTTTATAATTGAGGAAGGGGTTGCACCCCCAAAACGCGTCCATTGATCTCCCGTGATGGCAGATAGCACATGTTGGCACACTGTGTGCATCCTCCAAATTTGGCTTTTCTAAACATTGAAAAAATTTTTGTAAGATTGGACCACGATAAAACAGGTGATTTTGTGGGGTTTAAATTCGCCCCAAAACATCAATGATGTTATTATTTTTTTTAATAACATCACTGATTTGTTGCTGGATGTTTTGCAATTGGAGATTACACCCCATGATCTCCCCGATCAGTATCTTGGCACTTTCAGATGTAAAGCGTTCTGGATCACGATCACCTAAAAAGAGATAAAGAACAAAAAAAAGTCTCAAAAATCTGCCACCATCCATCTCTTTTACCTGAGCCTGTGGTCGCAGACACTCACCTGTTGTGGTGCCAATCTCCACCACATCTTCTTCTTCCTCCTGCTCTTCTTCTTGGGTTGGTATTTCCCCTTCTTCCAGAGGTGGGGGGTCTCTGGTCTCCTGGGATGAGGGGTGTCCTCCGAGTCTTTTCTCCCCTATGTAAAACAAAAATGGTATACTTAGCACACAGATATTTGATGGCAGAACTAGAAATAGGAAACATTGCTCGGAAGTGGGGTACAATTGTCTATTTTAGCCGAGTTCCAAGATGTATTTTTTTTATTGCCTTTGTCAAGCTGCAATACTTTACCTGTTTAGTACAAGCTTCACAGATGTAGCCCCCCCTATAGTATACACTGGAGCACCTGTGTGGCCCCCCTAATAAAAATGGTGTTCTTGTGTCCCACACTAGTGCTCCAGTGTCCAGATGTGAAAACAGCTGCTCAGTGTCCTCTCCTTACACACAATCTAGTTGGCATTTCATTCTAGTAACAAACCCATCTACACAAACAAATATTTGGCATCCAAGTAGGCCCCAAAAAATGTGTGAAAATGCATATGGCCTAAACAATGGTGTTCTAGAGGCCGAAAGAAAAATGTTTGATACGAACGAATAATGGGCCCATGAACATTAAAGTTGCCCTTTTTAAACGTTACAATTAATAAAAGCATATGGAGCAGAACGATCGTAATAAAGACAGAAAGAATAGGAACACAGCACAACTACTTACTTTTTTGCAGCACTCTCCGGATCTTTCGGTACTGCTCTGGCTCTCTCAACTTCAGGTCCGACCACCGCTTCCGGAGCTGATCTTTTGATCTTCGGACCCCGAAATTCCTCTCAAGACTCCTGACCACTTTCGCCATGATCTTGGCCTTTCGGATGTTCGGGTTGGGGTAAGGCCCATATTTTCCGTCATAGTCGGACTTCCTCATGATGTCGACCATCTCCAACATCTCCCCAAACGACATATTTGTGGCCTTAAAACGTCTCCTTCTGGATCGGGACGTGCCTGGATCCGGGCTTTCCTCCTCCTCGTTGCTAGAATTAGCACGCACCTGCTGTAACTCCGCCATCATGCTCTTCACCCACTGCGCCGAACGAAAAGGGGCGGGGAATAGACTAGAAAGAACGTCAGGGGCGGGCGGAGTTACACGCATGCGCAGTGTGTATAAAGCGTAACACGCATGCGTATTACATACGATCTGTGAGCGGAGGAAGGAGCATTGGACGCGCCGATCGTAAGAACGAAGGTAAGAGACAAACTTGTGCCTATACTGCTTCTAGATTGAGGCCTATATTGTAACAAGATTAGGAGAGTTTTGTGTGACATTAGGCTTTGTCTTGTGTTGTGTCTTGCAGTGAACATGGATATCTTAATGAAAGACAATGACTTCATGTCAGTATTCATAGATATGCTAAGGGAGCTGCCCTGTCTGTGGGAGATTACCCACCCCCATTTCAAGAACCAAGCAAAGAGGAAGGCAGCACTGGAGCAATTGTGTGAAATTGTGAAGCAGGTGACCCCCACGGCAGACATCACCTATTTAAAGATTTTCATTGGTGGCCTGAGGAGCACATATCTAAGGGAGCGCAAGAAAGTCCAGGATTCGCAGAGATCCGGAGCAGCAGATGATATCTATGTCCCCAGCATGTTGTACTACAACAGGCTGCATTTTCTGGCAGGCGCCAGACTGAACCCAGGTCATCCCTCTCCAGTCTTCCTTCCACGCTTCCTTCCCCCCCGGCTGAGGCTTCTGACGCCCAACCTGGGCCTTCCAGGCCACATGTGGAGGAGCCCAGATTGAGCCAGGTATAGCATTCCTCTAAATATTTCTGCTTGTCCAATCAATGATGTTAACTAGATGTTAGTTGGGAGTACTAATTTAGGATTGTGATTGATGATGCAAAAACTAAAACCATGTCCCTTTTTCATACACAGGGAAGTCTCAGCCAGGAGGTGGCCGGGCCGAACCGGCTGGCTGATATCAAGGTCCCTCCACCCCCCCTGAAAACAGAAAGTGGCAGTAGGAGGAGTACCCTAGAGGAGGCTGCCATAGCATTCTTTTGGAGGGCTACAGAGGTCCTGGGAGCACCCCACACCATGCAGGAGAACATTGCTGCCTTCATAGCATATAAAATGCAGAGGATGGAGGAGGGCCAAAAAGTCATGTGTGAGGCCCTCATATCGGAGGCTCTGGAGAAAGGTATGAGGGGCCAAATTACACCTCACACACATCTTGGGGATGGTCCTCCTCCTCCTCCTGCAGGTCCTCCTCCTCCCTCTCCTCCAGGTCCCCCCAGTCCTCCTCCTCCTCCAGGTCCTACTCCTCCTCCTGCCACATCTCCAACTGCACAGCCACAGCCCGGAAGGAAGCGTGGAAGGAAGACCAGACAGTGATTGCCCTGGGTTCAGTCTGGTCGGCCAAAAGATGCAGCCTCTTGTGGTACCACAGCCTGGGGACACAGATGTCATCTGCTGCTATCCAGATCTCTGCGAATCCCGGACCAGACTGCCCTCCCTTACATATGGACTCCTCAGGCCACCAATTTTGATGTTGAAGAATTGATGTCTGCCGTGGGGGTCCCAGGCTTCGCTAATTTCTCCTGTTGATCCAGTGTTGCCTTCCTCTTTGTTTGGTTCTGAGCCCTTAATAAAGGATTTTTGTTTGGAATTATACTCTCCTATGTGTTTTACTTCAAAAATGACAGTTGGTTTGTGAGGATTCAGGTACATTTCAAATATACAATGTGAAATGAACAAGGGTCACCAACACCAAACAATCTCCTGGAGATTAAATAATAAAAGATATCAATGGTGTTGGGGTAACTTGACACACAATGCACACCCAAAAATATTCTGGAGTAAAAATAAAAATAACATTAAACAAAGATCAGCCTTGGAAAAAATCCAAACATTAAAGAAAAAAAAAGGCTTAAAATCCCAAAAAAATAAAAAATAAAAAATATAAAACTGTCAGATGTGACAACTAATAACAATATATTCAGGGAATCCCACTAAAAAAACACAAATAAAAGTTTGTGAGAAGTGTGTGTGAATATGAGCAGCAAAACGACTTCATTCTTGTCACATTATAAAGAAGAAGAGAGTGCGCTGTATTAAACCATTTTTAACATTGCAGCGTGACAAAAGTGCTGTATCAATTGCGAACGCTAAATTTACCAGAACGAGCTGTCCCGTGTCGGAATTTCTTCTGAGCATGCGTGGCACTTTGTGCGTCGGAACAGGCCACACACGGTCGGAATTGACGCGATCGGATTTTGTTGTCGGAAAATTTTATCTCCTGCGCTCCAACTTTGTGTGTCGGAAAATCCAATGGAAAATGTCCGATGGCGCCCACACACGGTCGGAATTTCCGACAACACGCTCCGATCGGACATTGTCCATCGGAAAATCTGACCGTGTGTACGGGGCATTATACAGATCAAAGGTTACAACAGTAAACACTGTGTAACAAATTGTTTGACTGATTTACTCAACACTTGCAGACTATTTGCAAAATGTCTTTTTACACATTAGTGGCTTGTATTTTGACAAGCACTCCTGCTATGCAATATGTAGCAATTCCCAGCTGTCATTTTTACAGCCGGTAGTTGCCAGGGGAGTCAGAATTAGGATGTAGGACATTATTATGTTTTTTTTTTTTAAGTATCTTCTATGTGTAAGGTCCTTAAGTGGATAAAGAGGTACACAAACCTACCAGCCGTTGGCAGAAGACATTCCTGCAAAGTTACACAGCACTATCCTCTGGAACTTTGACATCTGAAGAGTCTTCAGTCAACAGGAATGAAGACTCTGCTGATGTCAGCAACTACAAAGCAAAGCTGCCGAAAACCATGTGACACCTAGTAGGGATGCACCGATACCAAGCATTTGCACATGTATTGGTACTCGCGTAAATGCTCCCGATACCGAAACCGATACTTTTGCGTCAATACGAAATTAATTGGCGCAAATCATACTGTAAAGAATCACATGTGATTCGAACAGGAATGTGGCGCGATTCCTATCTGAATCAAATGTGATTTCCCACACTGCGTGTGTGTATAAAAAAGGAAAAATCGCCATCTAGTGGTCAGTTTATTAAAAATGTTAGAACTCATAATATATATCTGGCCAAATGCAAAATCTTCATAGTTGTCCCGGTCCTGCCGATGATAGCAAATCATGACCGCTGGAGGTGCTCACAGGGCTGGAGGAGATGTAAAGGTGGTCTGCCCCTAAGCTGACATCACTTCCGCCCTATACCCACAGGGTCCCAGGGCTTCTCCTCCAGCGGTCATAGTTTGCCATCATCAGCGGAACCGGGAGAACTATGAAGATTTTGCATTTAGCCAGATAGGTACTGTGGGTTATGGCACTTTTAATAAACTGCCCACTAGATGGTGCGTTTCCCTCTCTACACACACACAAGCAGTGGGGGAAATTGCATGCGATTCTTAGCAGCGCAATTTTTGCCAATTTTTTTTTGTATTGATGCAAATCGCACTGCAAAGTATCGGTAATTGGTATGGGCAAGTACTTGACAGAAAGTTTCAGTACTCGTACTCACCGATTAAAAAAAAAAAAACAGTATCAGTGCAACACCAACACCTAGATCACAAGACATCTTTGTCATAGGACTTTTAAAGTGGACCTGAATTGTGGAAGTTGTGCCCAGTACCTCTGATCTAACACAGCAGATATGCAGCTATTAGTTTACAGAATAGGAGTACGTAGCCACAGGAAGTGCATTAATATTATTCAGGGGGAATTCAAGACAAAAATATAAATATTTCTGGTTAGGTACAGTTAACATTTGTAGATGTTCCCTCTAGGGAAGTAAATCTTGAGTTTTTGGGGTTGAGTTACTAAAAGCAAATAGACTTTACTTTGCAAGGGAATATTCTTCAGAACTTAAAGAGGAAGTAAACCCTGATGAGCTTTACTTCCTCTTTTGCTCCCCGCAAGGCCTGCAAATTAAAAGCATAAAGGGCTAGTATGCATCTCATAATAGCCCATTATATGATACTTACCTGCAAACTAAGCCCGCGCTGTCCCCTGTGCAGGCCGCGCCCATCTTCGCCCCTCTTCCTTCCGGGGCCGCGGACTCTGGCTCTGTGACTGGCCGGAACTGCATGACGTCACTCCCGCGCATGGAGCCGTCAATCGCGCACTACAAGTGAAATATTTCTTAAACGGCGCACGTTTAGGAGATATTTCCACTATCTATAGGTAAGCCTTATTCTAGGCTTACCTATAGATAAAAGACAAACAAAAGATAGATAAAATTAACACAAAAGGGTTTACAACCACTTTAATAAATGAGCTGAAGCTCTGCTGGACTTCCATCATCCAATCATGTGCATGGAAAAACGTATTTCTTTTTAGTTTTCCTTGCACAAAATATTCTTTGTAAAGTGAAAATGCATCGCCTTCACTAAGCTCTGTAGAAGACTCCTTTGCAAAGTGAACAGCCTTTAGTAAATCAAACCCTTTGAGTTCAGGTCCACTTTAAGTACTTTTTATCACTTGGTCTAACACTTCTGTTTACCATCCCTATTGCATCCCTGGTTAGTGTGGATCTTAAAGTGGTTGTAAACCCTAAAAAGAAAAAAAAGAAAAAAAAAAACCCTGCAAGACAAAGGCATAATGAGCTAGTATGTATAGCATACTAGCTCATTATAAATTACTTACCTGAGATTGAAGCCCCCGCAGCGGTCCTTGTTCACCGATCCAGCAGATGACACCACTCCCGGGGGTTACATCCGGGTATCGCGGCTCCGGTGCTGTGATTGTCCGGAGCTGCAATGACGTCACTCCCGCGCATGCGAGCAGGAGCCGCCGGCAACGGCACAGTCTGACTGAAGCAAGGGCACCTACGTGCCGTTGCTTCAGTGCGCATGTGTCGATGACGTCGGCACATGCAAATACAGGGGTATCTCCTAAACCGTGCAGGTTTAGGAGATATCCAGTGTAGCTACAGGTAAGCCTTATTATAGGCTTGCCTGTAGTAAAAAGTTGTTGTAAAGGGTTTACAACCACTTTAAACCTTAGTTTGAGATCCGCTTTAATTTGTAATAAGAATGCAGCCTGCATCAATCTGTTAGAAAGACTGTTGATTCAACAAAAAAAAAAAAAAAGGAGTCTGAGTGTAGTATACGAAAGCTGAATGGCAAATGGACTTCAAAAAACACAGCCAATGTAATGAACTCATTTTATTGTTGTCAATGGACATCTGTAAAAAGCCCACTCTAGAATAGAATGCCTGGTTTCTGTATTCGATATAGATTTGTCCAACCCTGAGATATAGCAGAGGAGAAATTCATTTTAACAGTCTACACGAGAGAAAAAAAAAATAATTGTGAAAGCAACCTCATTTTCAGTAATGACCTGATCTCGTTAAGTATGCCCTGTTTCTATAAAGTAAAAGCAGCACTGTGACCTGGCAGGTTTGCGCAACCTGCCTGAAATAACTCCTAATGTTCTACTCATTTCTAAGGTACCGTTTACTAAATGACACTGGAGACTGGCTGTCTATTGACGAAGACACTGGCGTCATCACAACCAAGAAAGAACTGGACCGGGAGTCACACCATGTAATCGACAGCAAATATATTGTGAAAGTTCTGGCCGTGGATGATGGTGAGTTTGCATAAAAAGGTCAATTTCATCTTCAGGCACTGCAATTTAGTTTACTGAAATTTTATAAAAGCATCTATTTTAACCAGATGATTAAAGCCGATTGGTGGATTTGTCAGCACTTATTAGTGAGTGATGAAATATGTGCAGTTCTGGATGACAATGGATTTGTGAACTAATATATGGATGGAACACTTTACACTTAAATACAGAATATAACACTTTCTGTGTAAGAAAGGCTCTCCAATGTTAATCTGCATTACAGGATAGATAGGAGAGAAGAAATTGAACGAGTTAGGTCACGTTTCTCCCATCAAACATCCCACGGGCAAGTGCAGTAACCTATTGCAACTAATCAGAATTTAGCTTTCATTATCTTGATGCGGATTAAGTTGCATTATGACTGCTTACCATGGTTACTACACATGTTCAATGGATTTTGCAGTGTTTTAATTATTAGGCTACTCAATGTGTGACCCGTCAAAAAAAAAAAAAATATGGAGGGGGGGGGGTTATGTCACCAGTAGGTTGATAAAATTTGCATCAAAGAGGGCAGCATTTTGGCTAAGTAGTTAGCACTATTCTATTGCAGTACTAAGATCTGGAATTCAGGTCCCAGCAAGGCCAGCTGAGGGTTCCCTGTGTTTGTTTGGGTATCCTCTAAGTCAGGGGTCTCCAAACTTTTCAAACCAAAGGCCAATTTATTGTCCTTCAGACTTTGAAGAGGGCCGGATTGTGGCCAGCAGGGGGCAGAAAATGTCCTGAGCCCAGCATCAGTGAGAATAAATATGGCCTCGAGGTTGGTGGTCACTCAGTAGGAGGAGGAGTAGTAGTGCCCCTATTCGTAAGAGGAATAGTATCCCATCATTGGTATCAGTGGAAGAACCAGTGCCCTATTGTTGGTGTCAGTGGGAGGAATAGTGTCCCAAGGGCCAGATAAACGCTAGCAAAGGGCCACATTTCGGGGACCCCTGCTCTAAGTCAGTGGTCTCCAAGTTGCGGCCTTTTGCTTGCCTTTTTATCTGGTGCTTGGGGCACTATTTCCACCCACTGACACCAACAATGGCCATTATTCCTACCACTGACACCACAAATAGGGCACTATTCCTCCCTCTAATATCAAAGATTGGGCACCAGGACAATTTCTACCCTCACTGGTCACATTCCGGGCCCCACTGGCCCTTTGTTTAGAAAGTTTGGAGAACCCTGCTCCAAGTGATCCTGTTACCACTTATATTCCAAAAACATGCTGGTAGTTTAGCTGGCTCTGCAATGTGACTGTGCACAATTTACTCTGGCAGAGATATTGGACTATAATCTGTGTCAGGGACCAATGTAAATGGTTTTATGAATCCTGTAAAAGCCTATGAAATATATACAGCTTATATACAAATATGGGCCTGCTGAATGTATACGTACTTTACATAGTGGATCCTAATAGCCACACCAATGCTAGCACAGCTATCAGGGCCACCCATGCCGGGAAGGTCATCAGGGATTATTCAGAGAAAAGGGATACTCAGGTCCTCTGGGTTGGGATTTGGGACTGTTTCCTGCAACAAACAGTAAATGTCACAAAGTTTTCCAGAATGCCAAAGCATTTTGTGAGGAACAAGTATACAAGTATGGAAAAAAAAGACAAAGACAACTTACCTTTGATAACTATTAATACCAAATAATTAGTTTACTCCTATTAACATGTCTTTTTTGTGCTTCTCAATGATAGAGCTGCCAGGCTCTGACTTACTGTGGATAAGTGCCCAATTTTCTAAATCTGCTATATGATAATAAGACTATTACTGCCATAAAATGTACTGTATTTATCGGCGTATAACACGCACTTTTTTCCCCTTAAAATCAGGGGAAAATCGCGTGTGCGTGTTATACGCCGTTCCCCTGCGATCCTGACCTGTCAGAATTAAAAATCGCTGACCGCGATTTGAAAATGGCGCCGCCGGCGCCGAAATACACAGTGCCGGTCCTCGGCTCTTCTCGGCGGCTTTCGGTTTCACTCGAGCGCCGCCCGAACCTAGCCGAGTATACTCGGCTAGTTTCGGATAGCTCCGCTCACCGTCCGAGTGGAACCGAAAGTAAACGAGAGCCGCCGAGAAGAGCCGAGGACCGGCTCTGTGTATTTCGGCGCCGGCGGCGCCATTTTCAAATCGCGGTCGGCGATTTTGAAGCTCACAGGCTTCAGCAAGGCTGGACTGGGGCAAGGCTGGACTGGGGCAAGGCTGGACTGGACACTGGGGAAGGCTGCACTGACATGGCTGCACTGACATGGCTGCACTGACATGGCTGCACTAGCAAGGCTGCACTGACATGGCTGCACTAGCAAGGCTGCACTGACATGGCTGCACTGACATGGCTGCACTAGCAAGGCTGCACTGACATGGCTGCACTGACATGGCTGCACTGACATGGCTGCACTGACATGGCTGCACTGACATGGCTGCACTAGCAAGGCTGCACTGACATGGCTGCACTGGCAAGGCTGCACTGGGCAAGGCTGGACTGGGGCAAGGCTGCACTGAGAAGGCTGCAATGATGGGCATTTAAATGTAAGTTTTTTTCCCTTCAACTTCCCTCCTAAAAGTTTTTTTTCCTTAAAATTCCCTCCTAAATTGAGGTGCGTGTTATACGCCGGTGCGTGTTATACGTCGATAAATACGGTATTTTTCCACAGTTGCTCTGTTAATTTAATGTGGTCAGTTTAGATGCATATTGGGCTTTTATTTATTTATTCTCTAAATATAGAATCTTTAAAGATCTTTTAAATATGTATTTCTTTCTGTGTCTAGGGGACCCCCCAATGACAGGTTCAGCAACTCTGCTTATAAACCTGAAGGACATTAATGACAATTCCCCGAATCTAGAAAGTGCTTATCTAACAACATGTGAGAATGAAGAGGAGGCTTTTCTTGTAACGCCCATCATTGACAAGGACTTGGAACCCTATGCCGGCCCATTCTATGTTAACGTGTTGGACAAAGACCATGACAAGAAGCCACTCAAACTTATAAACTATGATGGTAAGAACAGAATATGCAGCTGTATAAGTTAATATCACACCAGTTTACCAATGACACACCATAGTCTACCACTGGAAGTCAAAGAGAGTCTGGGTATCGAAAAACTAAAGTAGAATTTTCAGCAAGTACATATTTTGAGTTAAATAAAAAACAAATTATGCAGCGCTCCTTACGCCTATGTGTAAAAATCTATATAAGCAATAAGTGAAATAAATAAAAGTGCAAAAATGCATAAATGATCTAAATGCAAAAATAATAATCATATAATCCAAACAAGAATGAGATAAACTCATATAAAGTGAAGTGCGATTCCACCAAAACACATAAAAGATGTGCAAAAATTCATAAGAGCCTGTGACTCACAAATGTGTGTAATGTGGCAATGTTGTCTTTCAACTGCACCAAAAGCAAAAAAACTTTTATTTTGTTTATGGGCAGAGTGGGGAAGTGTTAGAACCCCTTGTAAGCTCTTATTGCCATCTGTGTCCCCCCTGGGGTGATTTACCCTTTCTTAGTGGTCTGATGACCATTGTCACGGCACAGAAAGTTAAATGTGCAAGCCTAATTTTATTTGCCACCAGAAGGAGAACAGAGGAGGGAAATCATTGAATTGGGGCACACGTCCCTGTGTATGGAAGAGTGGAGTTCCTCTCACTTTCTTTTACTTTTTTGGGAAAGAGCAAAGGGAGAACTCCAAAATGGAGCATACACCAAAATTAAATGTTTGGCTTTAGATTGCATTCATTTGGCTTTTCTGAATTTCACATGCTTGCTGTCATATGTTCCATTTTGTCACAATGACAATCTTTGCTTTGAAAATAGCATTTATTAGATGACAAAGGATATCCAGGGCGATTCAGGTTATCTCGATAGAGAGTTCAAAAGAAGCTGCCTGCCTTAAGGCTCACTTTGTCTGAACAGGGCCATATGGCAGAAGCCGGTTCTCACTTGTTTGTGTGCGAGTGTAATTTAAACCTCAAGCTATTGAGCACTCCAAACAATATACTTGTTTTTAGCCCATAACAAAAATATATACCCCACTATAAACATTTGTTACATTCAAATCAGAGCCGTCTTTAAAGGCAGGGCAAAAGGAGCAGCTGCCCTGGGCCCTGTTATTGTTGTGGGGCCCAAAGCAGCTGCCTCATACTCGCCAACTATCCCAGTTTAAATTTCCTTGTCCTTTGAAGTTTTAATCCTGTGCTGTGTCCCAATATCTCAGTGTGAAGTGCAGGTACTAATGCTGCCCAGCTCTGCCTTATTGTTGTGTACAGATGACTCACTTGCAG
This sequence comes from Aquarana catesbeiana, assembly GCF_042186555.1. Lineage (NCBI taxonomy): Eukaryota > Metazoa > Chordata > Amphibia > Anura > Ranidae > Aquarana > Aquarana catesbeiana. Next base: position 33,313,222 of record NC_133335.1, on the reverse strand, counting down.
GCCCTGTGTTTACATGTAGATAACCGGCATTCATAAGTAAATAGCTGCGGCCAGCGGCATTGATATGTAAATAAAGCCGGCATTCACATGTATATCATGCCCCCCTGCAGTGAGGAGATGATGCGCTGTAACCTCCAGCAACCAATTAGTGATTGAGTGATTAGTGATAAGTGAATCGATGTGGCGCGGCAGCCGGATTATAATTCCCGCCTTCTGGGGCCTGCAGCGCCTATGATGGACGTCACTCGTACCGCCATTGAACCAGTGGGATGTCCATCATAGGCGCTGCAGGCTCCAGAAGGCGGGACCTGCTATGTGACTCAGCTGCACTCAAGGGCACTCGGGGCTAATAATAGAACAGTGCCCACCCAAGACCTGGGGCTTTTTGGGGACCCACTCGGGGCTTCAGCCACTCTCAGCCCCCTCCTGCCGACGCCACTGGTTTTGCCCCATCAACTCAAATAACAGAAGATTGTGACCGGCTCTCTATGGAGCTGGTTCACACATCTCTGCAGCGGCCCTAGTGAGAATTACACAGGAGCCCTGTGCGTCTTTTGGTCTGTTTCAGGTCCGAATTCGGCCAAAAATTCAGGCTGAAATCGGACCTCAAGCGGTGAATGGAGACGCACTGGACTCCTGCTGTAAGCCACTGCATTCTCCAGTGTGAACCCAGCCTAAATATAAAAAAAAAAAAAATACAAGATCAAACAGCTAACATACAAAACCATCCACAACTCTGCCCCAAGCTACATAACCAATTTTGTCTTAAAAAAATCACTCAAACCATTCTCTCTGCTCCTTAGCTTATTACCTCCTTCCTTTTACTTTTGTGACTACAGGATTTCTTCAGAGCCCCGCTCTTCCTCTGGAACTCCCTACGCCAATCTGTTTGCCCGTCTTCTACTGTCTGCGTTTAGGCGATCCCTGAAAACTCATCTCCTCATAAAAGCTTACTCCAAAACTCTACTTTTAATATGCTTTTGATCACTTCCTTTTTACTTGCCCTTTTCTTTGGATGGTAGGCTCATCAAACCGGACCCTCTTCTACCAAGTAGTACTGAAATGTACTGTCTCCCTTTATTTACACTGGGCAAATTGTTAGAACTATACGAATATTTAATGGTTTACAAGTCAGTTTGCAGAAGTATATGTGTTTCTAAGATACAACAAAAGTGTGAGCTGAAAGAATTACAGCAATTAATTTCTTCTGACATGCTTGACACATCGCAAAGTGTCGTCAACTCTCCACATAAGTGACCTGTCACATTATTGGAGCTAATAAACAGCAGGATACTGGCTAACAAACCTGAAGATCAGGTTGTTAGAAGAATGAGACGCACTTACAAACTCTACGTTATACCCCGCAGGCAGGCGACATTGTGAGGCCCACGCTGGGGAAAGATTCACTGACATGAACGAGGGGGGTCTGTTTACCACTCTTCCCTATTGCTGCTATATTCACTTCTCAATAACAAGCCACAGAGCTCTTCATTCCTTACCTGCCTTTAACCACTTCAGCCCCGGAAGATTTGGCTGCTCAATGACCAGGACAATTTTTTGCGATTCGGCACTGAGCCGCTTTAACTGACAATTGCGCAGTCGTGCGACGCTGCACCAAAACAAAATTGACGTCCTTTTTTTCCCACAAATAGAGCTTTCTTTTGGTGGTATTTGATCGCTTCTGCGGTTTTTATTTTTTGCGCTATAAACAAAATAAGAGCGACAATTTTGAAAAAAAAAAAAAAAAAACACAATGGGGGTTATTTACCAAAGGCAAATCCACTTTGCACTACAAGTGCAAACTACAAGTGCAAAGTTCACTTGAAATTGCACTTGGAAGTGCAATGTCTGAGGGGGACATGCAAGGAAAATAAAAAACAGCATTTTAGCTTGCACATGATTGGATAATAAAATCAGCTATCAGCTAATCAGAGCTTCCCCTCATTTCAGATCTACCCTTTAGATTTACAGCGACTGCACTTCCAAGTGCACTTTCAGTGCAATTTCAAGTGCAGTTTGCACTTGTAGTGCAAAGTGGATTTGCCGTTCGTAAAAAAACCCAATATCCTTTACTTTTTGCTATAATAAATATCCCACATTTTTTATGACAAAAACTATTTTTTCCTCATTTTAGGCCGATATGTATTCTTCTACATATTTTTGGTAAAAAAATAATTATATAAATCGCAATAAGCATATATTAATTGGTTTGCACAAAAGTTATAGCGTCTACAAAATAAGGGACAGATTTATGGCATTTTTTATTATTATTTTATTATGGCGGCGATCTGTGATTTTTATCGGGACTGCGATATTGCAGCGGACATATCAGACACTTTTGGCACATTTTTTGGGACCATTAACAATTATACAGCGATCATTGCTATAAAAATGCACTGATTACTGTATAAATGACACTGGCAGGGAAGAGGTTAACACTAGGGGTGATCAAGGGGTTAATTGTGTTGTCATGACCTTGCAGTAATACATTCATGACCTGTCTGTCTCTTACCTGGTCTGTGTATCAGCCTTGAGGCTTGTACTGTCCCACCTGCATGCTTAAGTAATCTTCCCTCTGTGTGGCTCCACCTCAGCTTCAACAGGAACCACTATTTAACACCGTATTCTCCAAGCCTGCCTTGCTGTGCAATATTGTGTGTTTGGCTTCCTGTTTCCTGCTTGCCGTGTGCTCTAAATTTGTCTCAGTTACCGATCTTGGCGTGTTCTCGACTATCCCTGTCTGCTTGTGACCCTGACTTTTGGCGTGTTCTCTGTTATCCTTGTCTGCTAGTCGCCCCGACATTTGGCTACCTCCTTACTATTCCTTGCTGTCCTGGGCTGCTGTTTCCTCTCCATCCTCCTGTAGCCTACCATGAGCATGAGCTGGGAGACCCTGGGGGCCGCGAGCTGGAGCCAGTTGCAGCCTAGTCCATCCTCACCAGTAGAAGCTCTGGTGAACACCTACTGGCTCTTAGACTCCGCGCCCTGGGGAATCTATGCTCTAACTCCCTGTGGGATCCGTGTTGGTGCTCCAGGAGACCTGCCTTCCTGAACCACCCCGAGTTCCATCTGCAGCAGTCAGCCTTAGGGTCCACTATCTTAGCGGTGCACTCCTGACCCCAACGGGGTGCATCTGTCACCTGGATACAGGCGACCTGACGTGTTCCCTGGGTGTGTTCTAACTGTAGGGGAGATGAGACTGTCTAGGAGGAGAGAGATTGGTGTTCATACTTGGTACAGTATGAACACATGATCTGTCTCTACTCCCATGAAAGAACCCGGGATCTGTGTGTTTCCACACACAGATCCCGGTTCTCGCAAGGGTTGCCACTTTTTCTTCCAGCCAAACCCGAACACTTTAGAGGCGCACAGTAATTTTTAATTTTTTTTTTGTATCCACTATAGGATTGTAACAGACCTAGGACACCTTTGGGCACTCCAAAGATAATAGTAATGTTGTACACATAGTGACCCCTCACCTTCCCATCAGGCCCTGTTCCAAGCCACATTCCTGTCTGAATATTGTGTCTGGGTTTCAGGTGGACTGAAACCCAGACACAAGATTCAAAACCTGGACTGTCCGGGTGAATCCCGGACAGGTGGCATCCCTAGTTCTCGCTCTGTCACGAGCGATTGCGGGAGCCCGGCAGACATCGCGCCCGCTGGGCGCTTGCATTGGCTCCGGGCACGCACGCACCCCTAGTGGTCAAAAGGTGAATCGACGTAAGGCAACGTCGCTTCGCCCAGCTGTGCAATTCTGCTGCAGTAAAACTGTGGCGGCTGGTCGGCAAGCGGTTAAGCTGAAACTACAAGTTCTACAAAATCACGGTTTTACCAGTTTTCAAAAAACATAAATTTAGCTCTTTTGACACTTGGTTCTTAAAATGTTAAATATTGATATATAAACTACAAATAAATCTATACATGCATACAAATTATAGAAAAGGAACCATTATGGAGAAAAAAAACCCAAAATTTTTTGCTGCCACCATCCCAAATATATTATGTAATTAACCGCTTCCCGACCGCCTGGCAGAAGGGCACGTACAGGCAGATTAACGTACCTGGACATTGCCCTTTAAGAGGCGGCTCGCGCGCGCCCGCCGGGAGCTCCGTGACCGCGATCGCGGGTCCTGCGGACCCGATGTCCGCGGGGATACCCGCGATCGTCTCACAGTGAGGAAGAACGGGGAGATGCTGATGTAAACAAGCATCTCCTGGTTCTGCCTAATGACACTGTCACTGATCTCTGCTCCCTGTGGTCGGGAGCAGCGATCAGTGTAGTGTCGCACACAGTCCCTCCCCCCCATAGTTAGAAACACTCCCTAGGACACACTTAACCCCTACAGCAACACCTAGTGGTTAACCCCTTCACTGCCAGTGACATTTTTACAGTAAGGGTAATGGTAAGTTAGAAAATACTGAAAATAATGAAAGTTTGTTCTGGCATTTTAGGTGTTAATAGCTTTGAGTCTCTGGGCTCAGCTGCACTAAGATAGTCCGACAGGGGCATTTACTTGAATGGGTCGCGTTCAGCGGGAGGTGGCGGTCACCAAGTGCGACATAAGTTATAATTCCTGTTGTGGCCACAAATCAGAGCATTGCATCCGTGGCTTATGTACATCCCCAGGCAGCTGACTTTTGTGGCTAAAGGAGAGTAGTTGGGGAAGGGGTGGGGGGCAATAAAAACCTGGCTCAACCACATGGTTTCAAACCACCCCCTCCTGGGCAACTGCAGTTATAAAAGAACCCTTGGAGTAGGGTGCCAATATCACAAACAGACATAAGGAGGTTTTATATTGGTGTTCTGCGGAATGTCAAAATACATGTATTTTGTGAAGTGTTGCGCGAACCAATCACAATGAATCGCACCACAAAGCAATGCACTTTGTATCATGTGTTGTTGTGTTATTATTATTATATTATCATTGTGTTATTGTGCACTATGCTAAATGCAAGGTAGAAATAGTGCTTTACCACACATTGCTGTAACACACAGATTTAAATTTGACCGATTGCTACCGGATTCTCGTATCTGTCCAATATATAAAAAAGGGGTCAGTACTGATTTTCTTTTTTTTTTTTAACTTTCCTTGTTTGCGTTTTAGATGATATAATCAAAGTTAAGAAGGAGAAAACTGCATACCAAGGAAATCACACTTTACACCTTGAGATCTATGACCTGCAAGGAAGAATCTCCCACCAGAACCTGACCGTGTACGTGTGTGACTGCTTAGGTGGTGATGCCTGCGTTGAAAAAATGCTTGCCCCTCCGACTCTTAGTGGGGGAGCAATCGCACTGCTACTACTGGCTCCTGTATTTTTTCTTTGTAAGTATTTCTTTTTTTTGGTATTGTTTTAAAATGGCCGGTCAATTTTTAAACTGAAAAAGAAAAAAAAAATTCTAAACAGAGGTTAATGGAAACTGGTTTTGTAAAAGGAAAGAAAAGATGTGCAGTATCTTTACAACCACTTTAAAATCATTTTATTATTTCAAGACTTATCTGACGGTAGAAAGATTTTAATTGGATCTAGAGATTTCTTCGTGCAGGCATTTACGCTTTATTAGAATTACCACTTATGGTCATGAATTTAAAAAAAAAAAAAAAAATGTTTTTTAGAAAAAAGGGACAATGTCCCTATGCCGCGTACACACGGTCAGAATTTCCAACAACAAATGTTCGATGGGAGCTTGTCGGAAATTCCGACCGTATGTAGGCTCCATCGGATATTTTCCGTCGGAATTTCCGACAAACAAAATTTGAGAGCTGGATCTCAAATTTACTGACAACAAAATCCGTGCGTGTGTAGACAATTCTGACGCACATAATTCCACGCATGCTCGGAATCAAGCAGAAGAGCCGCACTGGCTATTGAACTTCATTTTTCTTGGCTCGACGTACACGTTGTACGTCACCGCGTTCTTGGCGTTCGGAATTTCCGACAACAATTGTGTGACCGTGTGTATGCCAGACAAGTTTGAGCCAACATCCGTTGGAAAAAAAAAAAAAAACATGGATTTTGTTGTCGGAATGTGCGATCGTGTGTACAGGGCATTATGCATTCTGTCTCTGTGTAGCTACTTGCTAGACTATAGGAATGAATGAGACCCTTAACAGCTATATAGCTTATAGAACCTATGCTTTCCTATATTTTTTGTTTGAATTCCTGACACCTTGATCGCTTTAATATTGTGATTATTAATAGGTTAACATTTTTTATTGTGTTGAAGTGAATATGGCCCCTTTCAGAGTTTTTCTACCGAGTTTGTTTCTATTTCCTTTTGAAATGTACATGCCTTTGCTAAAGAGTCAGAGATTCCACACCCATACACACACAAGTTATGGCTAAATGAATGCTATCAATTGCAAAAAAAAAATAAATGCATGAATGTGCCAAAAAAAAAAATAAAAAATTTGGAAAACATTTTTTTTTTACTCACCTCTAAATTGCTGTTGCTAGGGGGTCCCTCGTAGTCTGCCTCTTCCAGTGCCTGGGCTGGTGACATCACTTCCCCTCGGCGCAGGAAGGGCTCAGCTCTGCCCCCTCCCTCTTGTCAATCATCTGGGACACATTACAGGTCCCAGATGACTGAGCGGCCAATCACGGCGCCGCTCGCGCATGCGCAGTGGGTGCCTGGCTGTGAAGCCACAGCCGGGCGCCCATAGTTGCAATGCCAACGCCGCCGAACGGAGGGGGAGACGAGCGGGTCTTCTACCCCCGCATCGCTGGACCCTGGGACAGGAAAGTGTCCGATTATTACAATTCAGCAGCTGCAGTATTTGTAGCTGCTGACTTTTAATTTTTTTTTAAAAAATGGGAACTCCTCTTTAAATTATGAATGACACATAGCTCCCAACTGTCCCTGATTTCGATGGACTGTCCCTGATTTGGAGCAATGTCCCCTCTGTCACTCATTCCTCCTCATCTGTCCCTCATTCTGGTCTGATCTGTATAGATAAAAAGTCCATTAAAAAAAAAAAATCTATCAAAAAGTGTTTTCCAGCACTAAACCTTTTCATCTGATTTCTAAATTGCTGCATTTGTAAATTCCAAAAGTCAATATAAAGGAATAGTAGGGGTAAAAAAGCACTTGTGGGTTTAAACAGTTTTTTTTTTGTACAAATCTCCTTTAAGGGGGTGTGGCAGGGGGTGTGTCCTATACCTGCATGCTTTTGCTGATAGATGTCCCTCATTCCCATCTTAAAAAGTTGGGGGGGTTTGATGACAGGCCAATATACTTAGCTAGCTAGATGGGAACCATCCTCGTGGTATGCTGCATTAAACAAAAAAAAAAAAAAAAGGTGGAAGCACTTTTGAAAAGGCCATTAAAATAGATGTGTCACAGATGGTTTTCTACTTTGAATTACTTGGCAAACACAAGATAAATTACTAAGAGAAACTGGTTTCTACATTTTTCAGTCTGCTCTACAAAACTGTATGTGTAAAATTTTGCCTGTTGTGTCAGTTATGCTTGATGCCTTAACTCAGTTCTTCCACCAGAGGGCTACTCACTTTTTCTCCTAATCCAAACCACTAATCCAAAAGCACTCAGAGTGCCTGTTTATGAAAGTGTGTAGATCGCTTCTCATGTTGAGTTGAGGAGCGATCTACAAACGCCGGGAACTCCTCAGAACGGCTCCTCTCACTGTAATCTCGCGTGATATAGCGGGATTACAGTATGAGGAACCATAAAATACAAAGTGTAACACAAATCAGCACACATTATTCCCCAACATATTAATAAAATAATAAAGTTAAATTCCCCCTACACAATATACATTAACCTAATTATAAAAAAAACATTGTTTTTATCAATATTTAAAGATCATACATGTCCCTATTTAAATGTGAATGGTGTATAGTAAATGAATGTAATGCACATATGTAATGCAGCTATACACCATTCATATAAATGCAAAATACATTTATAATCATGAAAAAAATAATTTTAATAAAGTATACAAGTATAAATATTTATTAATAAATTAAAATATATTTCATAATTGATAAACATAAAAATTGATAAACTGGTGCAATGCGAGAACACTGCGAATCCACAGTTCACACTGCCATATGCGAATCGCTGGGGAGTGTCAATACATTGTTAATGACACCCCCAGTTCAGCTTGCATATCGCACTGCGAACTGACAGTCCGGACATGCGATCTGATTCTGGTCCGAACAGAAAAAAGGGTCCTGTGCGTGTTTGCACCGAATGCAGTGCGATGTCAGCCATACTACCTGTACAGCTGATATCGCAATGCACAGACATCGCATGTAATGTGAATGGCAGTGTGCTGCGAATTACATGCGATGCCTGTGCGATGTCCGGCATCGCACAAGTGTGAACTGGGCCTAAAAGTTAACACCTCCAAATCAGTTCGCATATCGCAGTGTGATCTGCAAACTCGGACAGTAATCGAATCGCATGGGTGTGAACACCCATGCGATCCGATTCTGCTGTGGACCAAAAAAAGGGTCCTGTAAGAGTTTGGTCCGAGTGCAATGCAAATTTAGCAATACTATCTGTATGCACAGAGATCGGATGTGATTTTGCACTGCAGTGCGGTGCGAATCACATCCGATCTCGGACACCGCAGCAGTGGGAACTGGCCCTAAATCATATTGCATTTGCACCAAAATGGTACAGGACCTTTTATTTGGTCCGCACTGGAATCAGATCGCATGGGTGTGAAATTCTCACTGTGCTGAGATAATCAGCGGAGAACATGTTCTCCACTGATTATCTCAGTTTCATAAACTGGTAATGAGCTGAGATCAGCGGTGAGACTCGGGATCGCTGCTGATCTCAGTTTCATAAAAGGACACATTAGAAAGTTCATCTTCTAAATATATACAGTATCTCAAAGTGAGTACACCCCTCACATTTTTGTAAATATTTTCTTCTATCTTTTCATGTGACAACACTGAAGAAATGACACTTTGCTACAATGTAAAGTAGTGAGTGTACAGCTTGTATAACAGTGTAAATTTGCTGTCCCCTCAAAATAACTCCACACACAGCTATTAGTGTCTAAACCACTGGAAACAAAAGTGAGTACACCCCTAAGTGAAAATGTCCAAATTGGGCCCAAAGTGTCAATATTTTGTGTGGCCACCATTATTTTCCAGCACTGCCTTAAAGAAGAAGTAAACTCTCCTACTCTGATGCTTCTTTTCATTAAGTCTATTATTTTAAATAATTATCAAACTATAGCCACTGTAATCCAGCCCAAAATCACATATTACTTACTTTTTAAAGAAACTTTAAAAAATCATTTGTCTGGCGGACAATTCGACCATGTGTGGGCTTCGTCGGACCTGCAGCGGACTTTTTCGGTCAAAAATCTGACGGACTTTAGATTTGGAACATGTTTCAAATCTTTCCAACGGACTAGAGTCCGGACGAAAAATCCGCTCGTCTGTATGCTAGTCCGACGGACGAAAACCATCGCTAGGGCAACTATTGGCTACTGGCTATCAACTTCCTTATTTTAGTCCGGTGTATGTCATCACTTACGAATCCGTCGGACTTTGGTGTGATCATGTGTAGGCAAGTCTGTTTGTTCAGAAAGTCCGTCGGAAGTCCGCCGAAAGTCCATCGGACCAGTCCGGTCGAAAAGTCTGCTCGTGTGTACGCAGCATTAGATATTGTTTTCAGAGTCCACAGTAGAGTGCATTTCCACCCTTACATAGAGCCTTTGTTTCATCAGTTTAGGCTACCCGTCAGAATGTGTAACGGATGTGACGTTTAGTCGCCGCCATCTTGCTACACCCCACACTCCTTTACAGTAAGGATACACTGAGAAGGGGGAAAGTGGACATCTTGTTACACCCACCGGAGTTTTGCATTTTATACTTATTTTTAACAGTAAACTGAGTTTATATAGTGAAATACAGTACTTAGAACTCCATCTGAATGTGTAGATGTTTCATTTTAAAAGCAGCGAACTTCTGTCAGATTAGCAAACCTGTGAGATGAGCAGGCTTGCCGCTGCTTTTAAAATTCAACATCTAACCAGTCAGACGGAGTTCTAAGTACTGTTCACTATATAAACTCACTTTACTGTTAAAAATAAGTGCCAAATGCAAAACTCTGGTGGGTGTAACAAGATGTCCATTTTCCCCCTTCTCAGTGTATCCTTATTATGGAGGAGTGTGGGGTGTAGCAAGATGGCGGCGATGGAACATCACTTCCATTACAAAAGCTGACGGGTCACCAAATCTGACGAAACACCCTTCCTGTAATGATAACCAAGCCTCCTTCTCGATACAATGTTTTTATGGCAACCCTGCTTTCCTGCTCATAGCCAACTTGTTTTATTTCATAGTATTTACTTGTGCCAATTATCTAGGGTTTGCCTATGTCAGTCTTATCAGCTTCAGCTGATAAGACTGCAGTATGTCACACAGTCACATGGAGTGTAGGAGGAATCTCTAAATGATTCTGCAGTCTCCTGGAATTTGAGTGCTGTGCCGCAGAGTGTGCCGTAAATCAGGGGAGATATGAGCATGCTCCAGTGATGTCATTCTAAAGAACAAAAACGGATTACAACAATACTAAGTAAGGAGATATCTACAAGCAGTGTTCATTTGGGTATTTTATGCTGATTTACATGGGATAAAGCTGTGGGGGAGAGTTTACAACCACTTTAACCCTCTTGGGCATGGAGTTCACCAGAGCTTCACAGGTTGCCACTGGGGTCCTCTTCCACTCCTCCATGAAGACATCACAGAGCTGGTGGATGTTAGAGACCTTGTGCTCCTCCACCTTCCGTTTGAAGATGCCCCACAGATGCTCAATACGGTTTAGGTCTTGAAGACATGCTTAACCAGTCCACCACCTTTACCCTTCTTTAGCAAGAGGTCGTCTTGGAGGTGTATTTGGGGTCGTTATCATGTTGGAATACTGCCCCGCGGCCAAGTCTCTGAAGGGAGGGGATCATGCTCTGCTTCAGTATGTCACAGTACATGTTGCCATTCATGGTTCCCTCAATGAACTGTAGCTTCCCAGTGCCAGCAGCACTCATGCAGCCCCAGACCATGACACCCCCACCACTATGCTTGACTGTAGGCAAGACACACTTGTCTTTGTACTCCTCACATGGTTGCCACCACACATGCTTGACATCATCTGAAACAAATAAGTTTATCTTGGTCTCATCAGACCACAGGACATGGTTCCAGTAATCCATGTCCTTAGTCTGCTTGTCTTCAGCAAACCGTTTGCGGGCTTTCTTGTGCATCATCTTTAGAAGAGGTTTCCTTCTGGGATGACAGCAATGCAGACCAATTTGATGCAGTGTGCGGCATATAGTCTGAGCACTGACAGGCTGACCCCCCACCCCTTCAACCTCTGCAGCAATGCTGGCAGCACTCATACGTCTATTTCCCAAAGACAACCTCTGGATATGACGCTGACCACGTGCACACAACTTCTTTGGTCGACCATGGCGAGGCCTGTTCTGAGTGGAACCTGTCCTGCTAAACCGCTGTATGGTCTTGGCCACCGTGCTGCAGCTCAGTTTCAGGGTCTTGGCAACCTTCTTATAGCCTAGGCCATCTTTATGCAACAATTCTTTTTTTCAGATCCTCAGAGAGTTCTTTGCCATGTTGAACTTCCAGTGACCAGTAAGAGATTGAGAGCGATAACACCAAATTTAACACACCTGCTCCCCATTCACACCTGAGACCTTGTAACACTATCAAGTCACATGACACCGGGGAGGGAAAATGGCTAATTGGGCCCAATTTGGACATTTTCACTTGGGGTGTCCTCACTTTTGTTGCCAGCGGTTTAGACGTTATTGACTGTGTGTTGATTAATTTTGAGGGGACAGCAAATTTACACTGTTATACAAGCTGTACACTTGCTACATATCATTGTAGCAAAGTGTCATTTCTTCAGTGTTGTCACATGAAAATAGTTACAAAAAAATGTGAGAGTGTACTCACTTTTGTGAGATACTGTATATCAATGTTTATGCAAGTTAGAATTGGACACAAGTCTTGTAAAGATCCAAATTAGTTTTTTTATTGATTCAAAAAGGGATTAAAATGCCATAAAAACAATCAATGGCCGCAAGAAAATACATGTGCCATGCCAAGTGTACTTTCTTTCATATGATAACATATATAGTCAAAAGCAGTCAGTGGCAATGGTAAGCAACAAGCTGTATAGAGACATCCAAGCATCTATGAGGAGATAAATCACCGATCACAAGGGCCAATCACAAAGGCACTTCCGGTGCGACACTGGAAGTGTTATCCCATGGCCGCCGACGACAGGAACTGCTGACTGGAACAATCAAGAAAGCTACAGGCTGGAACGCAAACAATGTCAGTAACCTGCCGTCTCCATGACAATGTGTTTCCGGATGTGGCCCCCTTTCTTCAAGCCCTTAGGAGTCCAACTGAGTTTTGGGTCCAATTCTAACTTGCATAGACATTGATATTCGTATTTATCCAATGAACTGAGGTGCCTACTGAGCACTTTTGGATTAGCGGTTTGGATTATGGTATAGGTTTCTCCACCACTCCAGGTGGTCTTACCAACAGCAGCTGAAAGTTTACAGCACACTGTGGGCATCATCATTGTTTACACCTTGTATACTGGACTTCCTGTGACAGGACATTTTTGGTTTTAGGATACTTACCTTTCTGCAGTAACTCCTCTGCCTACTCCTGTTGCCCCTCTTTTCTTGTGCCAGGAACCCCTGGTTATGTGTCTCCAGGAGGTACTCGTGTCATTATTTTTTTTTTTGGTTTTTTGCTATAGTGCTTTGTTTCCTGCTATGCAAAATACAATCTGGTAAAGTCATGATCCCAGTTGAAAATGAGCCTCTGAATTCAATCATGGTGTACAATGAAGAAGGAGGAAACAAGGACTGTGAGGTATGACTCCACATTTCTTACATTCTGCAATGACTGTGCAGCTACTCACAGACCTTAACCACTTGAGGAACCAGCCTATTTTTCAGACTCTGTGTTTACAAGTTAAAATCATTTTTTTTTTTCTAGAAAATTACTTAGAAAAAATATATATAATGTTTGGGGGTTCTAACACCCTAGAGAATAAAATGGCTGTCGTTGCAATACTTTCTATCACACCGTATTTGCGCAGCAGTCTTACAAGCACACTTTTTTTGGAAAAAAATACACTTTTTTGAATTAAAAAATAAGACAACAGTAAAGTTAGCCCAATTTTTTTTTATATCATGAAAGATAATGTTACATTGAGCAAATAGATACCCAACATGTCACGCTTCAAAATTGCGCCTGCTCGTGGAATGGCGACAAACTTTTACCCTTAAAAATCTCCATAGGCGAAGTTTAAAAAAATTCTACAGGTTGCATGTTTTGAGTTACAGAGGAGGTCTAGGATTAGAATTATTGCTCTCGCTCTAACGATCGCAGTGATACCTCACATGTGTAGTTTGAACACAGCTTTCATATGCGGGCGCTACTCACGTATGTGTTCGCTTCTGCGCTGAGCTGGTCGGGACGGGGCGCTTTAAATTTTTTTTTTCTTATTTATTTTACTTTTTATTTTGACACTGTCCTTTTAAAAAAAAGAATTGGGTCACTTTTATTCCAATTACAAGGAATGTAAACATCCCTTGTAATAGAAAAAAAGCATGACAGGACCTCTAAAATATAAGATCTGGGATCAAAATGACCTCAGATCTCATATTTACACTAGAATGCAATAAAAAAAAAAAAAAGAAAATTTGAAAAAAATAAAAAGAAAATTCCCCTTTAAGAGCACTGGGCGGAAGTGACGTTTGACGTCGCTTCTGCCAGTCAATGCTATGGAGCCGAGTGGGGGCCATCTTCCCCTCACTCCACAGCCAGCCTGTGAGAGGAGAGGATGCGATTGTCTCCGCCGCCACCGACAGCTCCAGTAAGCGGCCCCCTTTCCCGCCTCCGATAAAAGTGATCTTGCAGCGAATCCACCGCAGAGACCACTTTTATCTGAAAGAGGACAGTCCGCTGAAGAAGAGGATACCGGGGTTATGCTTATATACCCCACATCTCTCCATAAAAAGGACCTGTCACGCACTATTTCTATTACAAGGGATGTTTACATTTCTTGTAATAGGAATAAAAGTGATAAAAAAAAAAAAAAAAAATTAAAGCGCCCCCGTCTCTGCGTGCTCGCACACAGAAGTGAACGCATACATAGCTCACGTCCACATATGTAAACGACGTTCAAACCACACATGTGAGGTATCGCCGCAAACATTAGAGTGAGAGCAATAATTCTAGCCCAAGATCTCCTCTAACTTTAAACAGGTAACCTGTAAAAAAAAAAAAAAATGTAAAACATCGCCTATAGAGATTTTTAAATACCGAAGTTTGGCGACATTCCACGAGTGTGTGCTATTTTAAAGCGTGACATGTGAGGTATCTATTTACTTGGCGTAACATCATCTTTAACATTATACAAAAAAATTGGGCTAACTACTTTTTTTTAATTTTATTCATGAAAGTGCTCCCCCCCTCCCAAAAAAAATTGCATTTGAAAAATTGCTGCGCAAATACCGTGTGATATAATGACATAAAAAGTGGCAATGACCGCCATTTTATACCCTAGGGTCTCTGCTAATATTATTATATTATATTATAAATATATATATATATATATATATATATATATATATATATATATATATATATATATATATATATGTTTGGGGGTTCTGAGTAATTTTCTAGCAAAAGAAATATGATTTATGTAGGAGAGGGGTGCTGGAATTTGCATGGTATGGAAATGGTTAATACCACTTTAACATAAAATGTGCCAAAAGATTCACTATTAGCTACATTAAAATCCTACTATACTCTATTCTGGGGCTACACACAGCAGTACTTTTCAATGTCACCATTACATACGTGGCAAATGTTACTGTGCAGTTGAAACTGACGGAATTGTGTAAAGTTTACTCTTTTTACTTTAGGCTTCCGCCATCATTCCTGACATAGGAAACATGTCTGACTTTGCAAGCAAGGTAACAAATTAAATTGTTTTGTTTCCTTTGATTATCCGTTTTTTTTTTTTATTATGCAAAAATGTAAGACAAAACATTTATCTAGAAAAAAAAAATATGAATTACTACAATGTTCTCAAAACTACCACATTCCAACTTTTTGCATCTCCCATGCATTATGCATTCATTTGCTACCATTGCTGAAAATACTAGATACCGGACTCTAGCTTCAGTATGTTCTAAGTCACTTACAGATTTAAATATACAGCTAGTGAATTGCTCTGCATTTCTGATTAGTGACTCAGAACGTATTGACAATTAACCCTAATACAGTTGTAAGATGGTGCAAAAAAAAAGGTGGAGTTAGCCCATTTTTTTTCAAATACAAGGCAGTCTACAATACAGGTGCATTACCTTGGTGCACTCAAAGTGAATGGCAGCTTATCCGCACAAGTATGAGAACCTAAAACTGACCTCAAATTCTGCCATGATTTTTTTTTTGTTCTCCTATTTTATGAAGCATATTTAATTCAGGTTTCAACTACCACAAGCAATCTATGGTGGAGTAAAAGAGGAGACTGTTCTGTATACATCATCACAATAGAAGAGCAGGACAACTTAGGAATTCTTTTCTGTTTCTAGACTAAAAAGAAAAAAGCTCATAAGGTTTCATCTACAAAAGATTACATGAATACAGTCAGAAGTCATGATATTTCAGATGATAGGTAGAGTGATGGTAATTTATATATCAATTTTTTTTCTTATTTAACTTTGATCCTATTCAACTTAAACTTCGGCTTTTTTATTTCATCTTTCAACCTTTCATCCTCCTTAAAGAATTTCTCCTCCCATCAGTGGAATACACTTGTTTCAACAAAGCCTTAGTTTAAAGGGTTAGTTCACCTTTACCAAAAAACTGCCCATGCAGATAAGGGGCATTTGCAGATAAAAACAGTGCAGCTTTGATCAAAGTTGAATAATGCCCTTGCTACATGTGTAGGCCATTTTCATACCTCATAAAGCCTGGCCCAAAAACGCCAAGGACGTTGCTAAAGCCAGGCAAACATGGGCCAAATTCCAAACCAATTTTCTTCCAAAATTCAGAACTATTCATTTTTGTTCCAATTTCACACCATTAGTGGGCCACAGCAATGGTTGAATTTTGTGCTGTCACTGAATTTGAGTGATTGGCCATGTTGGAAATTTTATGAAAAACGAATGCGTTTCTAATCAAAGATTGTGCAAGAAATAGAAATTAGAGAAGAAATGCACGTGGGCTGTGACCTGGAAGGAAAAGAAGAAGGTTTCTGGCCATTAAATTGAAGGCTTGGTTGGTCGAATGCAATGGTGGCACCATCGGATTACAAAAACGCACAAAATTTCTGATTTTCTAACAACAAATCATTGGGAATTCAACCCATGTATGGTCTGCATAAGCGAGGCCCAGTCATTACTGCTCACCTCCGTCATCACAGGAGTCAGCTCTTTTTCCAATTCAAACCTCTGCAGTAGCTTAGAGTTGGAGAGCTTACTCCTGTGATGGTGAAGGTGAGCAGTAATGACTAAGTCTTGCTTAGCAATGTCCTGGGAATTTTCAGGCCAGGCTTCATGAGGTATGTAAATGGATCTATAGCAAGGGCATTGCGCCTAGGTAAATGAGTGGCTGCCTGGAGGGTCTGTTTCAACAGAAGAAGCATTTGCCCCATACTGCAAAAAAAAAAAGCCCCATTCACTTTAGTAATGGAGCCTGATGAAGTAAAAAAGCTCATATTTCATCTCCCTAATACATAGGTAGAAAAGTCGTAACTCATTTTAGATTGGGATATCTACTCTTACATTTATAATATAATGGTATTTATACTTGCATTTTTAATGTGAGCAAACATTCTTAGTTATTATACTGTCAAGTCCCTGACAATTGTTTTTGATCTTCATATTTTTACTTGCTTGCCATTTTACTATATTTCATAAACAGAATGGTTCTTCAGTGGTCATCTGTATAACTTAGAAATAAGCCTAGTTACGTTTTATATAAAATTCTGTGCATTACAAAAGCAAGAAGGAAAGTCTAAATATGTAATGGTAAAATCTCAAATCCATATTCATACCCTCTAGCAATGTTGATTCCACAAAAAGTATCATGTTGTATACACAAGCCATGAGTAGCTTTGGTGTGTTTGGACCAGGATCTGAATCCACATGTGCATACGCCCCAGGAAGCCGTCCCCTATACTGGCCAATCATCTGCGGCCAGGGCATTTAACCCCCACCACACCCCTTTTATACATTAAGCTGTGGGCAAGGAATCTCCTGGCCACAGATTGTTAACCCAGTATAGGTGACATATTAAGGGCGAACTTTTTGAAGACACAATATTTAAAAAAAATTTTAAAATTTATTTCATAAAAACAGTGTAACGGTCAGAGATAACAACTATGTACAAAATGATACATAATATCCATATATAGTATATAAGAAAAGAGCACTTCTGCTGTAGTACGACGCGTTTCGGAAGATTCAAGATAAATCCCTTCTTCAGGGGCACGAAGAAGATAATAGTTGGAGACGCTCAATACTATATTCATGGAATCAAGTATTTATTTAAAAAGATTATATAGATTGTGCTGAACGGAAGTGGAGACACATATCCAGATTGAAAAGAAGGTCACCCAATGAAGGATAAATCCTGAAGGGCTCAAGAGATCTCTCACAAGGATCCCCAAAAAAAGGTAAATCCCAGGATCAGGTTCGTGCAGAGCAGTATATGGCTGAAATTATAGGGATATCAATCCTTGGTGGAGAAGTGGCGGGGTTTGTCTCACACAGAACCCCAGAACAGCAGCGTCCGCTTTCAATGTGTCTCCACGTCCGTTCAGCACCATCTTTAGAATCATTTTTAATAAATACTTGATTTTGTGAATGTAGCATTGAGCATCTCCAACTATTGTCTCCTTCGTGACCCTAAGGAAGGGATTTATCTTGAATCTTCCGAAAGGCGTCGGGCTACAGGAGAAGTGCTCTTTTCTTATATACTATATATGGATATTATGTATCATTTTGTGCATGGTTATTATCTCTGACCGTTGCGCTGTTTTTATGAAATACATTTTTCAATTTTTTTGAAAATATTGTGTCTTCAAAAAGTTTGCCCTTAAAGTCCCGTTGTACCGAGGGGGTACTCATTTTTCTATACAGAGAGCAAAACCTGTTCTTCACAGGCTTTGTATTCCAATGAGAAGGGAGTTGCAGTAGTCAAGGCAAGAGATGACCAGGGAGTGAATTAAGGGCTTTGTGGTGTCATTGGTTAGAAAGGGGCGTATTTTGGAGATGTTGCGGGGGTTGAGGCGGCAAGATTTAGACAGTGATTGGACGTGGGGCTTAAAGGAGAGTTCAGAGTCCAGGACTACGCCTAGGACCTTGGCATGCGGGGATGGGCTTATAGTTGTGCCATCAATTTTGACAGAGAGATCAGGGGAAGGGGCACATGGGGAGGAAAAATTATATGTTTGGTTTTGGATAGATTGAGTTTGAGGAAGTGGTGTGACATCCAGACTTATGTAGTAAGCAACCGCTTGGGCACAGTGTACAGATGAAAGCGGTGGTGTGCTGCAGTCAATGTTGTGCTAATGCACGTTGTGCTGCTTATAGGGTGTGCCCACCAAGCCATGGTACACAGAACCTGTGCCTATATATTGCACACATTCTTCTACCCACAAAATTTGCCTTAATCACTATGACACCAGAAGAGTCACACAGATATAAATTCAAAACAAAAAAAGATATATAAATAAACACACACACCCCCTTCACTATATGTGCATAGGAGAACCTACTTAAAATTGCTGGCATCTGGGGACCACTGGCAACTAACAACTGTTGAGATCGGTTCGTAATGTACAGCACTGTTCAAGTATATCAGTCAGGACTATGTTGAATACATACAAAACATGCAGAGTGCGGTGGTTGGGAGATGTACCGTCTTTGCTGCACTACCCTCTGCAGTGCCCCTTACATCTTCCATCAGTGCTCCACTTCAAATTACCGCTGTTGCACATGATCACCCACTCCCAGTTTTTTCCCCTCTATCCATTGAACAAATGGCATTGTACTTGCTTGTTTGATATGCAGGATAAAGAAACATTCCCCCCCATTTGCACACTGCACTTTGGCTGGCTCAGAGAGGTGTTGTTCCCTTGCAGGTAATATTGTATAGTTTTTTGGCAGTGACACCTTGCTAATCCAGTCAGTGTTGGTGCGACTTGTGTAGACAGGATTGCATGCATAACATCTGCATTAATGCCTCAACACCTTCCTAAATGTAAAAAAAAAAAAAAAAAAAAAACAACAACAAAAAAAATAAAATAAATTATATCTATATCTCTCTCTATGTAGATGTAGCACCCTCCTAGTTAGGTGCTAGAAGAGAGTATCGTTTTTGGTCTTTCTGTTTACCAGGGAGATGGTCAGGTAAAACTTAGAGTGCTCTCTGCCTACCAGGGACCAGGATCTATTGGTTAGGTCTGCTCGTTGCACTCAGTTGCAGCTCAGCTTGTTCTGACTATCCCTCACTGGTCCAATAAGGAGGCATACTGGACAGTGGGAGGGGACCTGACAAGTGAGTGCACAGGTTTTGCTATAGCCCTGGCAATTGGCAGAAATAAAGTGCTGCATTGCATTGTGGGATACTGTATATAAAGCCGGGGAACAGAGCCCAGGAGGGAGAAGGGTGGCTGCCCTCTCCCCTGCGGGGGGGTCGTCCTAGGGGCCCAGAGAGAGAGAAGCTGAACCTAGAGGTCCTGCAGAGCTGACTGGAAGGATCTGATTCTGCCTACTGTGAGTACAGATCTGTGTCTTTGGGGCCTGTCGAGTGAGAGCCACCCACCCTTCAGCTAGAAGAGTCAGTGGATTGGTGTCAGTAAAGGGGATTCTAGAGAGCGTCCTGAAGATAATTTAGTGCATTAAGTCTGCTGCTAGTGAGAGCAAGAAGACTTAACTTTTCCATACAAGTGGCTGTATGGTCAAAGTAGAGTGTCTGCTTCCACAGATAATTCGGTCAAGGCCAAGTGAGAGTTGTCCTTACATATTATAAATAGTTCAAGTTGAAGTATCCCACTCATCTCTTCTCCCATCCAAGTTCCAAATAAAATACAAAAACACAAATATCCTGGACTGGTCGTTGAGTAACGAGCAAGCGGGAGTAAGGGTGGGACAAGTGGGAAACCCTCAGCAACCAAGTGGGGACCCTCAGCAACTAAGTGAGACCTATTGGCAACCAGCTGCAGGGAACCAGAGAGAGGCCTATGAAGTCAACACTCAGCAAGCCCTACAGGGACAGTGCTACATATATATATATATATATATATATATATATATATATATATATATATATATATATATATATATATATATATATATATATATATATATATATATATATATACATACATACATACACACACACACACACACACACATACATACATACATACATACATACACACACACACACTGCTGGTTGTATCCAGGATGGGAGGTAGATTTGTCCTAAGTTCAGGCACTTACAGACTGTTTGCCATATAGTGAGCTGGCTGAGGGGCTCTATAAAACTGAGTTTACTTGTGTAGGATGCTTGGAACCAGTTCTCTGTGCATGTCAGATTGGGGAGAAGTCATTAGGTGGGTCTGGTTTCCCAACTATCACGATTCCACTGTGGGAAGGGATATTTACTATTCTGGGAACTTTGACATTGCCCAGACCCCATCCCATCCTTTTTCACAACATGAAGGTACTCCTAGGGAATCCTCTGATTGTTGTGAGGATTCCCCTGAGTTTCCCTTGTCAGTGCTAGCCAGGGAAACATGGCCAAGGGTGGAGCCTGCATCCTCAGAAGAGGAACAATCCCATGTCTTTGCTGATTGGGAAGTACAGAGACAATTTTAACACTGAACAAGTGAAGGACCTCACCGTATTAACGGGCCGGGAAAATGTGGTGAAAGTAGAATTAGTTGCCCGCCCCATACTTCCATCATGGAAAGGAACCTCTTATACCAGTCATCTATCTATCTATTTTTTTTCACACACACACTAAAGGTGCCTCCCCCCTCCAGACCTCAGGCAGTGAGGGTCAGCAAATACGGCAGCTCACCACTCCCTACTATAATGTCACCGCTCACTGTTGTGCACTTTGTTGGCAGAGGAGGTCTTCCGGTACTCCTTTTCTCTTCTGGGCTTTGCAGTAGATGTCATCTCTCAGGCTCTGGCAGGGGAACTAGTGGAAGACCCACAGAAGCAAGCAATGAGATGCTAAATTTTGTGTGGGTCTGTACTGATAGGAGGTCCAAGAGAAGAACCATTTTTACAAGTGCTACGGGTGATCTTAGGCAAATTGTGGGGGCTATACACTCATGCGCCCCTTTAGCACCACCGCCAGCTAGGTTGTAGTTGGTGACTTTCTTTTTTTTTAGTCGAGATAGTTCCATATGTGTGATGCTATCTCAGGATTGCTTGTGGAAAATACACTTTACGTTTAAATCATGTGTTCCATCTTATTGCAGAGGATAGTGAACTATGTTTCTTTGTAGTAGAATTCTACTTATGGCTTATTTCACACTAAAGATGCATCTATTTTTTTTTTTTATTGATAGGAGGAAATAGATGGCAATTTTCACAGATCCAGCGCCACAAGGGTCTCGGTAAGGAAGTTTCCAGTTTGGAAGGTTCAGCATTTTGGAAGGGGTGGGGGGTGATGCTTATCTGAACTCCGGATGTGAGCAGTTTCACAATTTTCAATGAAAACCACAAATCAGCAAACCTGTGAATTATCTGCAAGATTGTAGCAAAGGCAGTAAGAATAAATTTACATACTTATAAGTAAAAGGTAGAAATAGACACCGGTAACAGCTGACTAATTAGAAAGGATAACAGTTTGCATATTTTCTTATTCGAAGCAGATCAGCAAGCTAAACTTTTTTAGCCAGATACCCTAGGGAAGGAGAAAAAGGAAGAGGGTTTTGTTAAGACATCTTAGTGCCGAAAGGCAAAGGGAGGGAATAGAAAATGGGATAACAGCAGTGACAAGGTAAAAATAAACAATTGTCAGTTCTGCAAATCCTCATGTAGGCAATAGCCAATGACCTAGAATAGATCATGACATGAATTATGACAAAAAGCTGCTAGATTAAAACGTCTAGCAAAAAAAGATCTGTCACTTTCAAAATATATTACATTAGATCAATCCAAAACAAACTGAATCAAATCTTTTCCTTGTCAAAAAACGGCTGTAGCTCTATGCAAAAGAAACATGCAGCCTGGTTAACTCAAAATCAGTCCAATAAAGGACTAATATAGCACAAAATGTAGGAAGGATGCACAATATACAATTTTTTTCAGAATGCATTTAGCTAGCAAAGACGACCTGTTAAATCTGATTCAGGTTTACAAGAAAAACATAAGTCTTAGTAGTATGCATTTGTGAAAAGTGCACGCTGTTTCATTGTGTCATATGATGTTTGGTTTGAGAATCTATACGGACAGTCATACCAACAGTGTGCATGGAAAGAGATTGCTCCAAATTCAGTCATTTATGCAAATATTGTAAAGCTAAAAAATGTATAAAAAAGGTATAAAATACAAAAGTACTGTTTAACAAATGATTTCCCCTGTATCTGATGAATTTTAAATAACTCTAATCCAAATAAATATCAGTAACCCTAAATTATTATTATTTATTTTTTTAAACTAGCAGCTACAGAAGTGCCTGTATGAACGATTACAAATCAGTCCTCCACAAATGGGCAGGTTTGCCTTTTGGTGCAATGGCTTGGCAATACTTCCTTAATGTTTCTGCTCCAAGCCTGCAGCTAATTTTCTGTAATTTCGGTTTCTGTTACACATGACATTTGAACAGTCATTACACAGAACAACGAACCACCTGTCACCAAATAGCTTACAATTGACAAGTATGTTTCTGGATCGTGTATGCAAGCTGGAGCATAAACACAGGCAGAATATTCAAATCCCATATACTGGATTTTGCCCTTGGTGGCAATCAAACCTAGAACCCATAGTGCTGTAATCTAATGCCGCGTACACACGATCGGAATTTTTCCGACGGAATTCCGCTCAAGCTTGTCTTGCATACACACGGTTCACACCAAATTCCGACCGCCAAGAACGTGGTGACGTACAACACATACGAAGGGACTATAAAACGGAAGTTCAATATCAATATCCAGTACGCCACCCTTTGGGCTCCTTCTGCTAATCTCGTGTTTATCTCGTGTTCATAGAAGTTTGGTGAGAGACGATTCGCGCTTTTCAGCCTCGTGCTTTTCAGTCCGTTACTGCTCTTCAGTTTGTGCTTTGGGTTTTTATCTGGTTTTCAGTGCGTGTAGTCAGTTCATATCTGTGTTCCAGTGCGTTCTTGTCCGCTCGTTTCTGACTTTCAGCTCGCTCTTCTCAGGCCTTGCCTTTTTTCAGTGCCTTCTGTTAGTTCGTTCTGACCAGCCGACCGTTTTGAAGCCATGTTGCGGTTACGTACTCGTCATAGATTTCGTGCTAAGCGGGGGTTTGGTGTTGGGGTTCTTGCTTTGACCCAAGCCCAGTCTATGAACAGGGTGGGGAGGATTTCATGGACCAAGAATTGGTTACTCCAGCGTGACCAATTCTCTTATATGCCTTTGCTGCGGGAGATCCAGGAGAATAACCCTGATGATTTCAGGAATTTTCTCCGGATGACGGACCCCGTTTTTCACCGTGTTGGCTTTGCTGACCCCTTATATGATGAAGCAGGACACCTGCATGCGGCAAGCCATCACTCCCAAGCAGGGGCTAGTCGCCACGTTGCGGTACTTGGCGACAGGGAGAAGTCTGCAGGACCTCTCTACAGGTATCTCCCCCCAGGATCTGGGGATCATTATTCCAGAGACCTGTTCTGCCATCATTCAGGTCCTGTAGAAGGACAATATTAGGGTAAGTTTTCTCCTTTAACATCACATTCTATGTGCTTAATGTATGCTAATGTTTTGTACTTCTTTCATCATTCCCTAATTACCATGATTGTAATATGCTGTGAATGTCCTCTTTATCCTCATGCATGCTTTAAGCTTTTAATGCTCCTTTTTTGGCCTACATGCATATTTGCCTTCACTAACCTCCCCAGCATGCTATCCGGGGCCCATACACACCTAGCCTAGTCACTTAATGTATTTTGCCAGCTCCATTGTAGTGCTTTACCCTAAACACCCCCTAAAATGTGTCCAAATGTTACAGGCAGAGTGCCAGAGGCTTTTTTTAGGGGTCCCAAACTCATTTATAACCCCCCCCTAAAATGTTTCCAATGGGCAATCAGAGGGGGTGAGGAATCTGATAAGTGGACCTTATATTTTTGTCTTTAAATACTCCTTAAAATAAATGTTATACTGATGTTGGCCAAGAATGTTTGTGTCTAATCTGCTTGCAATGTTATGTGCAAAAGCAGTAATTTTTTTGTTTCTTTTTTGACTCCACAGTTTCCTTCAATGCTACAGGAATGGCAGACTGTGGCCTCCCAGTTTGCCGAGCGTCGGGACTTTCCTAACTGCGGAGAGGCAATCGATCGGAAACATGTCCACATGGTCCCACCACCCCACTCAGGGTCATACTATTTTAATTATAAGGGTTTCAATAGTATCGTGTTGATGGCGGTGGTGTTGGCGACATATACGTTTTTATATGTGGACGTGGGGAAGAATGGCAGCATGGTGGAGTCTTTGCCCAGACTGAGTTCTACCGACGTCTCCAGAGTGGTGGCTTGGGATTGCCACCTGCGGAAGAGAAAGTTGAAGGAGTCCCATTTGTTGTTATCGCTGATGAAGCATTTGGTCTGGGTGATCACCTGATGAGGCCATTCCCCCAGAGAACCCTCACCCCAGAGAATAGGGTTTTTAATTACCGGCTGGCCAGATCCAGAAGAGTCGTGGAGAATGCCTTTGGGATAATGGCCAGCCGGTTCTGCCTATTTCTTACGGCAATTAATATGGCGCAGTACAAACTGAACCACATAGTTCTAGCATGCTGCATACTTCACAACTTTTTAAAGAGAAATGCTCCTAATTATGTTGCCTCAATTGGGCCTGAGGCCGGACTTCATGAAATTACACAGACAGCCCTGGAAGCTGGCCGTCCTGGCTTGCCCCCCCAAAGCGCCCATGAAGTGCAGCAAAAATATGTGGATTATTTTACGGGTAGGGGGGCCATTGCTATGCCAGCAAATTTGTAAATATTTTCTATTTTATCTGATAAAATCTTGATTTTGATTTACTGCTTGTGTTCCTTTTAGCAGTCTCCTAGATTCTCCTAGTGCACTTGTAGTGCCAAGTGGTTTTTCCATTATTAAATAACACCTATTGTCACTGTAAACACCAACTTAATACAAAAACTGGTATTGAGCATTGAAAGAAGAAGCCACACATTGTTGAGTATAAAACCTTTTACTCTGTGCACGTGCACATGTGCGTTATAAAACATTTTTGGGTAAAAAAAAAAACAACATCTTGTTTTTTATAAAGTTTTACCTTGAAAATGTTTTTCTTTGTACATAAACAGACATGTTTCAAAACATAACATACACAACTCAGGAACTTACAAAGTTCAACATTGAAAAACTGAAGGCAATATCAGACATTGTAGTGTCAAAAATGTGTTGATATTGCCTTCATCAGATGGGGTGATGTCACCCCTGTAAAAGCCAAATTTTGGAAATGCACACAAATTGGGGGTCAAACTGGGGATTTCCCTCCTGATCCCATGCCTAATGTCAACATTAAGGATGAGCTCCATGTGCAGAGCCCGCCAGGAAGTCGGCACTGCACTCCGCTAATCACAGGCAGTGAGACATTGTCCTGATGCGCGGCTGCAGAGATCATGAAATGTCTCACCGCCTGTGATTAGCATAGCACAGTGCTGACTTCCTAGCTATGCACGTGGAGTGTGTGAACACGCCGGAGCTCATCCTTAGTCAACATGTGCTATCTCCCATCATGGGGGATCAATGGACGTGTTTTGGGGGTGCAACCACTTCCTCTCACCTACTTGAGTTGCGGGGAAGGGGTGTGGCAGATAGCACATGTCGACACACTGTGTGCATCTTCAAAATTTGGCTTTTAAAATGCGTCAAAAATTTATAAAAATTTGTCCAAAAAAAAAAAAAAAAATTATGTCATTTTGTTGTTATTTAGATTCTTCCTAGTACATCAATCATGTTCTTCAGTTTTTGTTCAACCTCATTTGTTTTTTTGCTTTATGATATCTAAATCCCGACTACAAAACATTATGTCCCGGATTAGCATTTGTGCACTGTTACTGGTGAAATGAGGAGATTGTTCTTCTACAACATGCACATCACCTAAAAGAAAAAATACACACTATGTATTATAAATATGCAGGCATACATCTGTTACCTGAATCTGTGGTGTCAGACACTGACTTGTTGTGGTGACAATTTTAACCACTTCTTTCTCAACATCCTGACGTTGTGGTGTCCTCTGTTCCCCTTCTTTCAGAGGTGGGGGGTTCCTGGTGTCCTCAGACGTCCCGAGTCTTTTCTCTCCTATGATAATGAAACAAAAGGTATACTTAGCACACAGATATTTGAGGCCAAAAATAGGAATATGAAACATTGCTTGGAAGTGGGGTACAATTGTCTGTTTTGACTTCCAAGTTCCAAGCTGAAGACATGATTTTTTCCCTTACCAAAGCTGGAATACTTACCTTTTTTGGACAAGTTTCACACATGGAGACACCCCAAGTATCCACTGGAGTACCTTTGTGGGACACCCTAAAAAGTTTGTTCTGGTGTCCCACACTAGTGCTCCTGAGTCCAGATGTGTAAACAGCTGTTGAGTGTCCTCTCCTTACATTACACTGAATCAAGTTTGCAATTCTTTCTAGTTTCAAAACACATCTAGACAACAATGTTCTAAACTTCTTTTAATACAAATTAGCATAACCCTGTATCTGCCAAAAACATCGTATTTAGTTGACAAACAATGTTTACTGCGACCGATTACTGTGCCCACGAACATGAAAGTAGCCATTTAAAACTGTACAACAGTAAAGAAAAGCACATGGAGCAGCATGCAAATAATAATAATAATAATAATAATAATAGGAACACACGACAAGTACTTACTTTTTAGAAGCACTTTCTTGATCCTCCTGTACTGATCCTACTCCCTCAATTTCAGGTCTGACCAGTGTTTCCTCAATTGCTCCTTGGTTGTCGTACCCCAAAATTCCTGTGCAGACTCTTCACAACTTTAGACATGATCTTGGCCTTTCTCACATTTGGGTTTAGGTAAGGTCCATACTTCCCATCATAGTCGGCCCTCTTCAAGATGTCCACCATCTCCACAAAGGCCATATTTGAGGCCTTAAATCTCCTGCGGGATCCTGACGTTTCTGGCTCCGGGCTTTCCTCCTCGTTATTGCTACTACGCACCTGCTGTGTCTACGCCATGTTCCTCTCCCACTGTGACGAAAGAGAAGGGGCGGCGAATATTCTAGAAAGAACGTCAGGGGCAGGCGGAGTTTCACGCATGCGCAGTGTATATAAAGCGAACACGTGTGTCGTACGTACGATCTGTGAGTGGAAGAAGTGCCAATCGTGAAAACGAAGGTAACATTTTAACTTGGGACATCAGTGGCCTATACTGATTCGAGATCGAGCCCTATATTGGGATAAGATTAGGAGAGTTTAGTCTGATATTAGTGTTTTTGTCTTGTGTTTTGTCTTGCAGCAAATATGAAACAATTCAAAGACCCGGAATTCATGGGCCAGTTCATAGACAGATACAGGGATATGAGAATTTTGTGGGAGGTTAAAAACCCCTTATATCGAAATAAACCAGCTAGGAAGGCATCGCTGGAGAAACTGCTGCAATTTGTGAAGACGCAGGTCCCCAACACAGACATTGAGTTTGTGGATAAGAAAATTGGTAGCTTGAGTAGCACATATAGGAAGGAGCTTAATAAGGTTCAGGCTTCCATGAAATCAGGAGCAGCAGCAAAGGATGTGTATGCACCCAGTCTGTGGTACTACAACAGGTTGCAGTTTCTGGAAGACCAGATTGAAGCCAGGGAATCACTTTCTATACTTCCATCCACCCTTCCCTCAACCCCAGCTGAGGCTTCCGAGGACCAACCTAGGCCTTCCATTCTAGAAGGAAGTTGAGGAGCCCAGCTGGAGCCAGGTATAGTATTTTTTAACATATTTATTGTCCGAAAATTATTGTTAACTAGATGTTATTATTGATAACAAATGAATGATTTAACA
The DNA here is from genome assembly GCF_042186555.1 of Aquarana catesbeiana. Lineage (NCBI taxonomy): Eukaryota > Metazoa > Chordata > Amphibia > Anura > Ranidae > Aquarana > Aquarana catesbeiana. The sequence goes on along the minus strand of NC_133335.1, from coordinate 33,284,917 downwards.
AAAAGTGTTTTACATATCAATAGACAGTAGGGGCCAAAAATATTTGTGACAAGAATGAAAAATGCTGGGCTCAGAATGATAGTCTTTTCTATTTATTAACATTCAGTTTGCAACAGTCATGAGCTGAAAATTGTGTGTGATTGATGAACCAAAAACTAAAACTATGTCCCTTTTTCATACACAGGAAGACCTCAGCCAGGACGAGGCTCTGGAATGTGGCAGACAGGAGGAGGCGGGGGTAAGTGGCAGCCAGGAGGTGGCTAAGCCCAGTAGCCTCATCCAATCCCAGGTGCCTCCCCTCCGCCTTACAACAAAAAGGGCCAGGAAGGGAAGTAACGTGGAGGAGGCAGCACTGGGCCTCATTAAGGAGACTAATGTGGCCCTGAAAACACCCCCCGACGTTGAAGAGGCCTATGGCTGCTATGTAGCTGCAAAATTGCAGCAAATGGAGGAGGGCCAATGCCTCATCTGTGAGAAGATTATTTTTCAGGCCCTTCATAAGGGGTTGAGGGGCCAAATGACTGATAACATGCACTTATGTGCGCTCGCCCATCCTCATCCTCCACAAGTGCAACTCCAGAGTCAAAGCCTCCAAGAAAGGCCGCAGGGAAGGCTGCAGGGAAGCGTGGAGGGAAGGCTGTAGGGAAGACATGAAAGTAATGGCCTGGGTTCAGTCTGGTCTGACAGAAGACGCAGGCTGGGGACATATATGTCATCTGCTGCTGTTCCTGATCTCTGGGAGTCCTGGACCAGATTGTGCTCCCTATTATATGGACTTCCCAGGTTACTCATTTTTATTTCCAAAGAGTTGATATGTGCCCTGGGGTACAAAGGTTTTGCAAATTCAAGCAGTTTCTTCAGCGTTGCCTTCCTCTTTATTTTGTTATGAGCCACAATAAATGGAGATTTTTTTCTATGAAAATACTTGCCTATGTGTTTTTCTTCAAATAGGACAGTTTGTTTGTGAGTAGGCAGGTACATTTCAAAAATACAATGTCAAATTAACAAGAGCCACCAAGCAACCTCCTTGAGCTTTAAAAATACAAGATAATAATGTTGTTGTGGAAACTTGACACACACAAAAAAAAAAATATGGAGATCACTAGAAAATAATTAAAAAAAAATAAAAAAAAACAGGAGATCTTGATTAAAAAAAAAAATTATGACTATAAAAAATAATTCTAAACATTATTATGGAGATCTGGCTTTAAAAACAAAAGAGATTATTAAGGAGATCACAAGAAATAATAAATAAATCAGTTTATCAGAACTCTGTGTGAATATCAGCAGCAAAACACATTCATTATTCTAGCATTATAAAGAACAAAAGAATGTGTTGCATTAAAAGATCCAAAAATTTACAGCATGACAAATGTGCTATCTCCATTACGAACGCTAGTTTTACCAGACCGAGTGCTTCCGTCTCGTACTTGATTCTGAGCATGCGTGATTTTTTGCGCATCCGAATTGCATACAGACGAACACATTTTTGGAGAGGAACTTTTTCCGACTGAAAAATAGAGAACCTGCTCTCAATCTTTTGCTGGTGGGAATTCCGCCCACAAAAGTCCGATGGAGCATACACATGGTCGCAATTTCCGACCAAAAGCTCTCATCAGGCTTTTGCCGACGCAATTTCCGATCGCGTGCATGGAACATAACATTCATTTAGTCACCACAATGGTGAAAAGTTTACTTCAAAATGTCAAAAACTTCCAAAAAAAAAAAATGATATATTTTCATGTTGATAGAAGATATAGGTTAAGAACTATTAGGTTGTTAAGTAAAACACATGTAAGCATCCATAGCTAATGAATGAAATATATAAAAACAGATTTGTTCATATTGCATTGCAGGCACCTGCCATATTGCGGCACAGTAAAGTTAGCGTTGCACGCGCAAACAGTATGCAGGTATGTAAATCCAGTGACAATGTATGTGTGCTGTCTTACATTTTGATATATAACACATAGCTCAAACAAACCTCTGTGCTCCTAGATGCAAAGCTTTAATGGCCATGCCGGAAACCGAATAGCAGCAGGGGTGTCCTTTGATCGAGCTAACAGACAACGACATTCGGTAAGCCACAGTCAACATAAGAATATCCCATGCATCTGTGTTCTGGATGTCATTTTCATGAACAATACATTACTGGCTACCTGGGCATTCCCAGCAGCCACATACAGTCAGGTCCATAAATATTGGGGCATCAACACCAATTTAATCATTTTGGCTCTATACACCACCACAATGGATCTGAAATGAAACGAACAAGATGTGCTTTAACTGCAGACTTTCAGCTTTAATTTGAGGGTATCTACATCCAAATCAGGTGAACGGTGTAGGAATTACAACAGTTTGTATACTTTATACTTTTTAAAGGGACCAAAAGTAATGGGACAATTGGCTGCTCAGCTGTTCCATGGCCAGGTGTGTGTTATTCCCTCATTATCCCATTTACAAGGAGCAGATAAAAGGTCCAGAGTTCATTTCAAGTGTGCTATTTGCATTTGGAATCTGTTGCTGTCAACTCTCAATATGAAATCCAAAGAGCTGTCACTATCAGTGAAGCAAGCCATCATTAGGCTGAAAAAACAAAACAAACCCATCAGAGAGCTAGCAAAAACATTAGGTGTGGCCAAATCAACTGTTTGGAACATCCTTAAGAAAAGAAAGAACGCACCGGTGAGCTCAGCAACATCAAAAGACCCGGAAGACCACAGAAAACAACTGTGGTGGATGACCGAAGAATTCTTTCCCTGTGAACAAAACACCCTTCACAACAGTTGGCCAGATCAAGAACACTCTCCAGGAGGTAGGGGTATGTGTGTCAAAGTCAACAATCAAGAGAAGACTTCACTGAATACAGGGGGTTCACCACAAGATGTAAACCATTGGTGAGCTTCAAAAACAGGAAGGCCAGATTAGAGTTTGCCAAACAACATCTAAAAAAGCCTTCACAGTTCTGGAACAACATCCTATGGACAGATGAGACCAAGATCAACTTGTACCAGAGTGATGGGAAGAGAAGAGTATGGAGAAGGAAAGGAACTGCTCATGATCCAAAGCATACCACATCATCAGTGAAGCATGGTGGTGGTAGTGTCATGGCGTGGGCATGTATGGCTGGCAATGGAACTGGTTCTCTTGTATTTATTGATGATGTGACTGCTGACAAAATCAGCAGGATGAATTCTGAAATGTTTCGGGCAATATTATCTGCTCATATTGAGCAAAATGCTTCAGAACTCATTGGAAGGTGCTTCACAGTGCAGATGGACAATGACCCAAAGCATACTGCAAAAGCAACCAAAGAGTATTTTAAAGGGAAGAAGTGGAATGTTATGCAATGGCCAAGTCAATCACCTGACCTGAATCCGATTGAGCATGCATTTCACTTGCTTGAAAACAAAACTGAAGGGAAAATGCCCCAAGAACAAGCAGGAACTGAAGACAGTTGCAGTAGAGGCCTGGCAGAGCATCACCAGGGATGAAGCCCAGTGTCTGGTGATGTCTATGCGTTCCAGACTTCAGGCTGTAATTGACTGCAAAGGATTTGCAACCAAGTATTAAAAAGTGAAAGTTTGATGGATGATTGTTAATCTGTCCCATTACTTTTGGTCCCTTAAAAAGTGGGAGGCACATATACAAACTGTTGTAATTCCTACACCGTTCACCTGATTTGGATGTAAATACCCTCAAATTAAAGCTGAAAGTCTGAAGTTAAAGCAAATCTTGTTAGAGCCAAAAAGATTAGAATTGTGTTGATGCCCCAATATTTATGGACCTGACTGTATATTAATCCCCTGAAGATCAACATTGCATTTTGCTTTTTATGCTATCCAAATTTTTATGTAAAAAAGCAAAAATTTAAATATATAATAAAATAAAATGTTAACACTGACAGAAAGCTCTATGTGTGGAAGAAAAAAAAGTGGAATAATAGGGGGGAGTTTGGGACTTTAAATGAAGCATACGGTGTGTGCCTCCATCCCTGGTTCAGGTATAAGAAAAAAGGAAGGTGGGGCTTTAAATGAGGCTATTGATTTGTGGGGGTGAGATAATTAGAAAATATATTTAATTGGCATATTGAGTCTGACAATACATAACAATGATGCACATAGTAGAATAGGTTTATTATGTATATATATATATATATACACACACACACACACACACGGTGTTGACCTCATGAATACATTACATATACATATCAAAGGGACGGCATATAAAATTGACAAGAGATTTAATAAAAATAAAATGAATTATTGCAAATTCATATGTGTACATGTCATCTAAATGGTACCATGCAATGTAATCAATGGTAAGAAACACAGTATAATCATTTGGTTGTGGATATTGAGTCTAAGTAGGTTCCTATCAGTAGGCATTAGAATGCATCCTATAAGGCTGACGCGTTTCGTGGATAATACCACTCTTCAGGGGCAGATGCATGCAACTCTATAAAAGACAACAAAACACAGTATGGTCAGACGTTATACCCCTCAACGGGGATACTCCACCCCATTGAGGGGTATAACGTTTGATCATACTGGTCTGACTCAATATGCCAATTAAATATATTTTCTAATTATCTCACCCCCACAAATCAATAGCCTCATTTAAAGTCCCACCTTCCTTTTTCTTATATTTAATTGAAGTGTGACATTACTCTTTTAATAGTATTTTTTGTAATGAAATAATGAATGTTTATTTCCAATTATGAGGATTTATAGTTATCTATATTCTATAGCAGTCCATTCAATAAAATGTTTTCTTTTTCAGAGCTATCACATGCAGAAAAGATATAACCACATCAATCGCACCAATTCCTTAAGGCATACTGTAAGTTAAACACACACACACACTATAGTGATCATATATTGAAATGCTGCTCATGCAATGGGGGAGATTTACTAAAACTGGAGCACTCAATCTGGTACAGCTGTGCATGGTAGCCAATCAGCTTCTAACTTTAGCTTGTCAAATTAATCTTTCATAATAAAACCTGGAAGCTATGCAGAGCTGCAAAGGATTTGTAAACTCCAGTTTTAGTAAGTCTCTCCCAATATGTAATCTATTAAAAGCATATTTATGTAGTGTTTAGTGTAAATTATGTGTAGTGTAGTGTTAAACTTATGTAGGAGGATTTGTTTCACCTCTGTATTACGTGAGGCCAGTCACTTGACTGGGTATAGGCAAGGGTTTACAACCACCTTCATCAAGAACTCCAATGGGTTTTGTATGTGACCCAAAAAAATAAGTAATCATAAAAAGTGAGACACGTCAAATCGTGTAGGTGATAGAAATTATACAACACAAGTCCATATGTAGAAAAAGTCCACCAAGTTACATCGTGAAACGCTGACTCCAAAATCTTCACCAGTGCTCTTTACTCCCATTCCATGTCACCACAGTGAACATGGGGGCTTACCAGAAAGCTATCACCATCATACGCAACCAGAAGTGCTTCACCATGTCCCCAAAATGGGGTTTTCCATACAGCGCTGTTACTACTATTTTATGTTGGTGTAGAAAAAACAATTAAAAGTCAGCAGCCACAAATACTGTAGCTGCTGACATTTACTATTAGGGCACTTACCTGTCCAGGCATCAAGCGGTGTCCTCACCCGAGCCGATTCTTAAATCGGCTCTTGGGTGCTGGCGCCATCATCTTGGCTAAGGGAAACTGGTAGTGAAGCCTTGCAGCTTCACAGCCGGTTTCCTACTGTGCATGCATGAATTGCGCTGCGCTTTGTCAATGGGCTGGCTGCGGGGGGGGGGAGGAGGAGGGGCCAAAGTGGGAGAGCATAACTGTCAAAACCAAAAAAATAGTTTTTTTTTTTTAATAACGTATTTGTGGAGTCACATCATTTGGATCCTCCTTTTATATACAGTATTTACACTGGATTGCATGAGGCTGATTACAGATTAAGGAGGATGCAAGCTGTGGAGTTTTTATGCAGAGGGTCATTGCTTTCTGGTAAGCCTCTATGTTGCTTACCGTGGCGACACGGAGAGGACTTCTATTGTATATTTTCTTTGGATCACCTACACAAATTGATGGTATTTTTATGTTTATTTTTGGGTCACTTACAAAAACCATTAGGGTTCTGGATTAACTTGCACCTTTTAGTCATTATCCTAATATTTATTTTCTTGTTTGAACCTCTTTCTGCAGGCAATAAGACAATATTCTTCTGTGACTGCCAGTAGCCTTTCCCTGCAAAGAAAACCGCTGAAGACCCTGGAGTCCGCTTTACTACAGGTAAATAAAAACGCAAAATAAAACCCCAAAGACCTTAAAGCAGACAAACAGCTGCACACACTGTTGAAAAATCTAGTCAAACACTATGGGGCAACCGAACAGGTCTGTGTGCAAAATACATTGCTCAAAAAAATTAAAAGGAACACTTTGAAAACACATCAGATCTCAATGGGGGGAAAATATCATACTGGATATCTATACTGATATGGACTGTGTAATGTGTTAGGAATGAAAGGATGCCACATCGTTTAATGAAAATGAAAATGCTCAACCTACAGAGGGCTAAATTCAAAGACGCCCAAAAAGCAAAGTGAAAAAATGATACAGCAGGCTAGTCCATTTTGCTGAAATTTCATTGCAGCAACTCAAAATGGTCCTTAGTAGTTTGTATGGGCCCCACATGCTTGTATGCATGCCTGACAACGTTGAGACCACGGATGATGTCCTGGGGTATTTCCTCCCAGATCTGGATCAGGGCATCACTGAGCTCCTAAACAAACTGAGGTGAAACCTGGCGGCATTGCATGGACCGAAACAATGTCCCAGAGGTGTTCTATTGGATTTAGGTCAGTCAAGCGTGGGGGCCATTCAATGGTATCGATTCTTTGATCCTCCACGAACTGGCTGAATACTCTCGCCACGAGAGGCCGGGCTTTGTTGTGCACCAGTAGGAACCACTGCACCACCGTAGAGTCTGACAACGGGACCAAGAATTTCATCCTGATACATAATGGCAGTCAGGGTGTCATTGTCTAGCCTGTGTGTCCCTCCATGGATATGCCTCCCCAGACCATAACTAACCCACCACCAAACCGGTCATGCTGAACGATGTTACAGACAGCATAACATTCACCATGCCTTCTTCAGACCCTTTAACGTCTTTCACATGTGCTCAGGGTGAACCTGCTCTTTATCTGTGAAAAGCACAGGACGCCAGTGGCGGACCTGCCAATTCTGGTGTTCAATGGCAAATGCCAATCAAGCTCCATGGTGCCGGGCAGTGAGCACAGCGCCCACTAGAGGATGTCGGCCCTCAGGCCACCCTCATGAAGACTGTTTTTGATTGTTTGGTCAGAGACATTCACATCAATGGCCTGCTGGAGGTCATTTTGTCGGGCTCAGGCAGTGCTCATCCTGTTTCTCTTTGCACAAAGGAGCAGATACCGGTCCTGTTGATGGGTTAAGGACCTTCTACGGCCCTGTCCAGCGCTCCTAGAGTAACTACCTGTCTCGTGGAATCTCCTCCATGCTCTTGAGACTGTGCTGGGAGACACAGCAAACCTTCTGGCAATGGCACGTATTGATGTGCCATCCAGGAGGAGTTGGACTGCCTGTGCAACCTCTATAGGGTCCAGGTATCGCCTCATGCTACCAATAGTGACACTGACCTTAGCCAAATGCAAAACTAGTGAAAAACAGACCAAAAAAAGGGAGTAGGGAAAGAAAAATGTCAGTGGCCTCCACCTGTAAAACCATTCCTGCTTTGGAGGTCATCTCATTGTTGCCCATCTAGTGCACCTGTTAATTTAATTAAACACCAAAGCAGCTGAAACTGATTAACAACCCCCTCTGCTACTTAACCCCTTGCCGACCGGCTCACACCGATATACGTTGGCATAAGGGCATGTACAGGCATATTAAAGTACCTGTACGTTGCCCTATAAGACGCGGCATTGTGGGCGCACGAGCGAGCTCCATGAGTGTGATCGCGGGTCCCACGGTTTCATGGGGATACCCATGATCGTCTCACGGAGAGGAAGAACAGGGAAATGCTGATGTAAACAAGCATTTCCCCGTTCTGCCTAGTGACAGGACACTGATCACCGCTCCCTGTAATCGGGAGTTGTGATCAGTGTCGTGTCACACATAGCCCAGCCCCCCACAGTTAGACTCACATTTACACAGTAATCAGTGCATTTTTAATTGCACTGATCGCTGTATAAATGTGAATAGTCCCAAAATAGCCTAATCTGTCCACCATAATGTCGCAGTCACAATAAAAATCACAGATCGCCGCCATTACAAGTAAAAAAAAAAATTATTATTAAAAATGCCATAAAACTATCCCCGATTTTGTAGACGCTTTTGCGCAAACCAATCAATAAACGCTTATTGCGATTTTTTTTTTTACCAAAAAAATGTAGAAGATACATATCGGCCTAAACTGAGGAAAAAACAGTTTTTTTATACATTTTTGGGGGATATTTATTATAGCAAAAAGTAAAAAATATTGCGTTTTTTTCAAAATTGTCGCTCTTTTTTTTTTGTTTATAGCGCAAAAAATAAAAAACCGCAGAGGTGATCATATACCACCAAAAGAAAGCTCTATTTGTGGAAAAAAAAAAGGATGTCAATTTTGTTTTTGGAGCCACGTCGCACGACTACGCAATTGTCAGTTAAAGCGACGCAGTGCCGAATCGCAAAAAAACGCTCTGGTCTATGGGCAGCCAAATGGTCCGGGGCTGAAGTGGTTAAATGACCAGATCAATATCCCAGGAGTTTAGTTGACTTGATGTGTAGTGTATTAAGAATATACAGGTTCCAAGGAAGCCTGTCATGAAACACACACAAGCTAATATTGCTGACCTTTTACATCTGAAATACTAGCAGACTGTCTACAGATGCAAAGTACAAAAAAACTCCATTAGAACACTGAATATGTACAGATTTACTTGTCAAAGAATTTTGTAATATTGTTTAGCCAGTCTTGTGATCCACACAACTTTGACAGATTGCATAATCTGTAATTTCCTGGTTTCGCTTTACAATTTCTTTAGCCAACTTGAGAAAAAGGGGACACCTGGAGGGACTATGCAAACTGACAAAAAGTGGGCTTGGCCAAGTTATGTTGAACATCGGCCATGACTTTAAGAAGCATGGTTAAATAAAGCCTAAACCTATTCACAGTATACAGTGCACACATTTACTATACCCTTTACATTCACAAATTACTGCAGAATTACATTTTGAATTAGGGTCAATGTAAGGAAGAATACTTTGGTTGTCTGTGGGAGGAAGAATGCCCTGGCAGGCAGTCGGAGAAAAAAAAAAGCCCTGGGGATCAGGAGGAAGAATTCCCAAGAAATTGCATAGCTTGGATAAAAAGTGCAAAGTGAATGGTAGACTTACACACACGCAGAAAGAATTGGATTGTACAACAGGGAGAGAAGAAGTCTCTTAGAAATTACAGCTTTCAGCCCCTTCCTTCTTGCTTTCTGGTGGCACACGGGTGCCTGGTCCAGCATCCAGGTACAAACATGCAGGAGGAACGGAGGCCTGCACGCAGGGAGAGGAATAGCCTCCCCGCAACTACCGTCCTTTTCCCTGCCCATATCACTTTCCTCTCTGCCAGTGAACAAGTGTTCTGGAGGTATAAACTTCTTGTCCTATGAGCAGGCACGAGTCAAGTGAGAGTTGACATGTGAAGCTGAAAGCTGAACGTGGAAATAGTGTCACCTACCTGTGCTGTGCAACATGAAGTGACATCTGTATCACAAAACTGGATGGGGAGAAATAATTTATATCGCAGGCAGGGGCGTTGCTAGGTCTACAAAAGATCTGGGGCTAGAACCCATAGCAGCATAGTAAAGAAAGTCATACGCTTGGGTGGGCATACACATGTATATACAGTAATATACGTGTGTGTGTGTGTGTGTGTGCATATATCCCCAGAGAGCCCCCCTACTTACATCAGGGTCCCCAGAGAGCCCCCCACTTACATCAGGGTCCCCAGAGAGCCCCCCACTTACATCGGGGTCCCCAGAGAACCCCCCTTTACATCAGGGTTTCCAGAGAGCCCCCCTTACATCAGGGTCCCCAGAGAGCCCCCCTTACATCAGGGTCCCCAGAGAGCCCCCCTTACATCAGGGTCCCCAGAGAGCCCCCCTTACATCAGGGTCCCCAGAGAGCCCCCCCTTTACATCAGGGTCCCCAGAGAGCCCCCCCTTTACATCAGGGTCCCTAGAGAGCCCCCCCTTTACATCAGGGTCCCTAGAGAGCCCCCCTTTACATCAGGGTACCCAGAGAGCCTCCCCCTTACATCACGGTCCCCAGAGAGCCTCCCCCTTACATCAGGGTCCCCAGAGAGCCCACCCCTTAAAATCAGGGTCCCCAGAGAGCCTCCACCTTAGCATCAGGGTCCCCAGAGAGCCTCCCCTCCCCTTGGGGACTCCTGCAGAGACTCGGGGCTATGGGCCGCAGATTCGGGGCTATAGCCCCAAAAGCCACCCCATAGCAATGCCACTGATCACAGGTGAAGCAGTCCCAATGTATTTATTTTATTTACTATCTGCCTGAAGTTTTGCTTGAATTTACAGACCTTCACATTTTCACAATTCCATAAGGAACTTTATTTGCTTTCTGAGTTCTACCACATTCCAGCTACATTTCCTGCAATTTTGTAATGTTAATATTCATTGTTTCCTCACGTTGTCTCATATATAGCGAAACATTTCAAAATATCCAAATCACAGTCTATTTTCCTGGGGTATCTTCCATGACGTAATTATTATAGAATCTTTACACTGTAATAATGCACCAAGATACGAGATTTAATACTATAGGTTTCTCTGTAAAGGAGAGACTATATTCTATTTTAGACACTTAATGATTGCTTCCAGATCTAACACAAATCAGCAAACAGGAAAAAATAATGATTCTGTACTAAGAAATTACAGTCTTTACTCAAAAACACTCCAGTCCTCAAGTGTTATGCTCCATTCCATTATACTGCATTACAGAGTCTAAAAATATAATACATACAAAATGTGTCCCGAATAAAAAAAAAAAAAAAAAAAAAAAAAAAAAAAGGGACAGTAAAGTAACACTTCATCAAGTCTGCCAATGAAATGGCCCTTTAGGTTTACAAATTTGACGTTGTTGATTGCATGCGAACACTTCTTACTTTTTAAATCAAGACTTTTGTTATAGAGGGTGGCAGTTCATGGCTGTTTTTATACGCAACCTGCAGAGAGAGAGAGAAGAAAAAAGGCTGCCATTTCCTTCTATAAATATGTTGGTTATCTACGTTTCTCTGTTTTAATACATTTGGACCCAAAAACCTGGAGCAAGGATTTAGAAAAAAAAAAAAAAACAAAAACACAAAAAACACTCACCCTTATGTGGCCAGTGGGAAGAAATAAAGTACCTTTAGGTTGGTAGTCAGTAGAAGAAAGGGTGCCCCCTTACATTGGTGGTCAGTAGGAGGAAGAATGCCCCCTTATGTTGGTCATCAGCTAGAGGATAAGGGCTCGTTCACACATATGCGAGGCCCATACAGCATGCTAGTGTTTATGCATTCGATGGGCACAGGGTTCTATACAGTGGTGGTCATCCTATTGAAAGTCAGTAGCCTGGCTGCAGTCTGTCCGGGTCACTGCCAGGGGTGGCCCATAATGCAGAGCGTGGGGCACCACCCCCCTACCCATGCATCCATCCCCCTAATCTACATGCTGGGCACCGGACGCATTGATATCAATGTTTTTTTTTGTTTTTTTTTAAGCACGTGTTTAGATCCAGAGGCTCTATTATGCTTCAAAAAAGGGTGGGCTCCTAAATCTCTTATACTGCTGGTCAGTGAGAAGAATCCCCCCTTAATGTTGGTGGTCAGTAAAAGGAAGACTTCTCCCTTATAAGCATGGCAGAGAAAAATGCCCTCTAATCCCCTTTACATCAGTGGTCAATAGAAGACAACATGCGCTCTTACGTTGGTGGTTAGTAGAGGGATAAATCCCTCTTACAGCAGTGGTCACAGAGCAGAAAAAATCCCCCTTACCTTGGTGGTCAGTAGGAGGAAGAATGCCCACTTCACCCTCTGACTAACATAATAATCATACACACTCTAAAACACAAACAGTAAAAAATACACACTAAAGCGAGGTGGATAGAGGAATCATCTCCGCTCAAACAGTGAGCATGAAACAACATTATCTAAAAAATACGTGCCTTATTAAACTAATGTTGCCACTGGTGTTCAGGGCAGGGCCAGATCATCCTCAAGGCAAACTACCCTGAATCCTATGGTTTAGTGAATGTCCAGGGGCCCAACCATGCACCTTCCTAACACATCACAAAAGAAAATGTACCTGTAAGCAGTTGGTTTCTGAAGTCAATGCCAGTAAAGGTAAAGAAAAAGGGTCAGTGTCCTTGTGACTATTGCAATCCTTATGTGGGGGTGCAGCTGTCGTCAAAAGCTGCTACATTCCCTAGGGGTGCATTGTGCCCTACTCTGTCTCTGTGTAGGAAACTTCAAGGAGAGTCCCTGGTCATTTGTAACTGTTCCAGGGCACTTTGAAAGGGAGCAGCAAATCAGTCTATCTATATTAACTGGTGATTCTGTTCATCTTTGTGTGGTCAAGCCCAGGTATTATTCAACAAGTGGCGACACACATGCTACATACATTCTTCAAAAGCTGCTAAAGCACTAAGAGGCATTTTTTCAACTGTCAGTTAAAAATAATATACCAGTAACTCTGAATTGAATCAGATGGAAGAGTTTAAGTCTTTGGTTTCATGCCTGGCATCATTTAAACAAAAAAACAAAAAAACTTAAAAAAAAATCCAAAAAAGGCCTGTATGTCCGATAATGCCACAGTACTTCCCACTGAATTGCTTACAGCTCTGTAATTAAACAGTCTACATGAGCAGCAATCATTCTGATGGTAAAACAGCCCAAGTTCTATGAACCTTAATGAACAAAACATAACAATTTTTTGCTTCTTGAAAGATCATTGGAACTGTAATTGTAGTGAATTGTCCCATTACAAAACTGACATGTTGTATTGTCATTTACAGAAGCTCAGCGCTAATATGAACGAAACAGAACTGTACAAGCCTCGGGTGTATGCAGAGGAAGGGCAACTTTCTAGGGTAGGCTCTTTGGACTCCATTAGCATCTCGGGAAGTAGTGTCCATCTGTCAAGCCTTCAAAATTTTGGATCCAAGTTCAACATTCTGGAGGGCATTTGTGAAGACCATATGAACCTCCAGAAAACTGACCATAAAACAGAAGCCTTTAGTCTTCAGAGTCAGCAAGTATAGTTTGCATGCCAGAAGATATTATAAGGCAGCATGTATATAAACTCTGAAAAAAAAAAAAAAAAGAGAATGGAAACACTCTCTAGGGAGTTAAAATGACCTATCCGGGCCTATAAAATGTTTGCTTTTTCTATGCTGCCAGTTATTGGTTCAATTAATGTCCTTGATGCAATATCGGGAGCCTCCTAATACAGGTCTGAACTCTGGCTGTCCTAAGAACCCGTCTCGCTCAACAACCAGCACATGGAATGAGACACTACCATATGTACACATACAAAAAGGACTATTCTATCTATTTCATCATCCCCATCCATTGACAGCCTTTGAAATGTCAGCCATGGGAACAATATAACTGGAACAGGTAATTGCATTTAAAACAAATCTTCAGGATTATACAGTTACCCGAATTACTTCTGGAAAGATAAATGAATGAACAAGTGCTCAGTTCTTTTCAAACTCTCTGGTGTAAGTGGCTGCATATTCAAACTTCTGTACTCTAATGTGAGTGGAGTAGGCTAACTAATGGACTCAAAACTATTTTCAAGATATACTTTGAAAACTTTGAAAAGCAACATTCTCCACATGTAAGGAAAATGGTACATGTCTGGAGTGTTTAATGGATTTACCCTGATGGGATCTCAGTTTGCACAAACATTAGTGTATACTTCTATAAATAGCATGCATTATGTATTCTCAGGGAACAATGAAAGGTGATTGGCTTATATTGAACTTGGGATTGGGGTTAAAGCAAGATTTTAAAAAGGGGGTTTCCAAATTTGTAATTTACTTAGGTGCTTACTTTCTATGTACATGCTCTACAAATACTGCATATGCATTTCAAACAATTAGTATGTCACTGAAACGCCTATACAAAGAAAATATTTAAGATGTGCAACGGTTAACTTTTTAGGCTAAATTTACAAATCATCTTATAGAGCAACAGTAAGGTGCAAAAGTACAATAACTCAACAACTGATCACTTTTTACAGGTAACCAAAGTCCCATCCCTCCGTTATGATCAGCCACCATTGGTAACTGCTTTTCGCAATTTACACCAATTTAGACCCCTACACAATTTAGACCCCTACACATATTTAACCCCCCCCCCAGTACTGAAACCGTTATCACTGGTATACCAAGGCCATTAAAAGAAATGGGGCGTACACACGGTCAGACTTTTCGACCGGACTGGTCTGACGGACGCCGACGGACTAAATCCGGCGAACAATCCGATCGTGTGTGGACTTCACTGGACCTTCAGCGGACCTTTCCAGTCGCAAATCTGACGGACTTTAGATTTGGAACATGCTTCAAATCTTTACGTCGTAACTCCGCCAGACCCAGAAATCCGCTCGTCTGTATGCTAGTCCGACGGACAAAAAACGTCGCTAGGGCGGCTATTGACTACTGGCTATCAACTTCCTTATTTTAGTCCGGTGTACGTCATCATGTACGAATCTGTTGGACTTTGGTGTGATCGTGTGTAGGCAAGTCATGTCGTTAGAGAGTCCGTCAAAAGTCCGTCAAAAGTCTGTCGGACTTTTGTAGCTGAAAAGTCCGACCGTGTGTACGCGGCATATGTGTTGGTTTTCAGTCAGTTCAACATTTTCGTATTAAAAATCTTTTTTTATTGGTCTTGTGTAATATTCTAATTTTCTGAGATACAGCATTTTGGGCCTTCACTAGCTGTAAGCCCTAATCATCAAAATTAAAAGAAAGAAAGGCTTGAAATATATCCCTCCGTGTGTAACGCATCTATAAAAAAAAATATGGGTTTCACTTTTTGAATTGAAATACTTTTTGATGATATTCTTATATATGCATATTTTTAGCACTGATCACTGTAATAATGTCACTGGTTCCCAAAAAATTTTTTAAAATGTCAGCTAGGTGGCCAATCTGTCCGCCACAATGTTGCAGTCCTGCTAAAAATTGCTGATCACCCCCATTACTAGTAAAAAAAAAAAAAAAAAAAGAAGTAATAAATATGCCATAAAACTATCCCCTATTTTGTAGACACTGTAACTTCAAACCAATCAATGTACGCTTATTGGGGTTTTTTTTAACAAAAATATGTAGCAGAATACATATTGGCCTAAATTTATGAAGAAATTTGATTTTTAAAATTTTTTTATTGGGTTTGTTTCATAGCAGAAATGAAAAAATATTGTGTTTTTTTCAAAAAAGTTTGAAGTCTTTTTTTGTATATAGCGAAACTAATAAAAAACGCAGAGGTGATCAAATACCACCTAAAGAAAACTCTATTTGAGGGAAAAAAGGACGTACATTTTATTTGGGTACAACGTCGCACGACGTGCAATTATCAGTTAATGTAACGCAGTGCCGTATCGCAAAAAATGGCCTGGTCAGGATGTGGGTAAATCCTTCCGGCGCTGAAGTGGTTACCAGTGTAAGCTGATTTCAGATCAGCATGCGGAGCTGCATGCTGAGGTCATCTTTAATGAAAAAGAGGGGAAAGGTCCACCTAAAGCTCCTCAGGGGGCTCATGTAACTAATAAAGACAGTAATAAGCATTCCCTAACAGCATTTGCTAGTAGTCTTATAAAGAACATCAGCTAATGTTAGCTGAGGAATCATGTAATTCTTCACCAGAGGTGAATCAAAAGGTAGACTAAGCCCAGGTTCACACTGAGCTGCGGGAATGAAGCCGTGCGAGCACGATCTCACTCCCGCATGTCAGTCCTGATTTCAGCGGCGACTTCACAGACATCTGTGCGGGTTTCTGCACAGATGTCAATGGAAGTCGCAACATGAAATCGCAAAAAGTAGTACAGAAACTACTTTTTGAAATCGGTGCGGCGTCGCAAATGCAGCGTTGCACCGATTAGGACGGTGCCATTGCTGGCAACTGCCACCGATTTGACATGCCAAATCGCACCAGTGTGAACCAGGGCTTAGTCAAAGAAATGGTACAGATATTTTTGGGGAATAATTGAAATGGTTCATTTATCGTCAATTCAGAGCTTCAATGTCAATCCTGTAGCCTCTTGGCCTAATAAATATGGAGACTGTTATACATATAGCAGCATAAAATAGTTTTAAAATCCACATCCTAGTAAATGTTGATTAATGTTTCTGGATAAGGTTAATGTTTCAAGAAATGAGAACACTTAATAGTGAGGTTAAGCGAATATTGGGTGAAATTTCCAATGTGGAAAGAAAGAAAATGATGTGTCTAATGCCTGGTACACACGATCGGATTTTGTCGGAAAAACCTTGGATGGTTTTTCCAACGGAATTCCGCTCAAGCTTGGCTTGCAAACACGCGGTCACACAAAAGTTCTCTGAACTTTCAACCGTCAAGAACAAGGTGACGTACAACACTACGACGGCACTAGAAAAGGGAAGTTCCATACGAATCGATGATTCTGAGCATGTGTGTTTTTTTGCGCGGCGGAGCTGCATATAGACGAACGGAATTTCTGAATAAAAAGTTCACATCGGACTTTTGCTGGCGGAATTTCCGAACGTGTGTACAGGGCATAAGGCTATGGAGATGCTTTTTTCTTTGGAAAGTCATTATTTAAGAAATTGTAGATTCTATAGGGTACAGAGGTGTAGGTGGGAAGTTTATGTCAGACAGTCAAGGCACCTTTTACTTTAACCACTAAGCCACCGCCCACCGTCATATGACGGCTGGACGAGGCTTCTGTTGTTCTGGGAGGACGTCATATGACGTCCTCGCCCTCCCGAGCCACTAGGGGGCGCGCGCGCGCCGCTGGCGGCGCGCGCGTGCCCGCTGCGTCACTCGGGACCCAGTGTGCGTGCCCGGCGGCCGCGATGTCCGCCGGGCACCCGCGATTGCCGGGTAACAGAGCAGGAGCGTGGATCTGTGCATGTAAACACAGATCCACGTCCTGTCAGAGAGGAGAGGAGACCAATGGCGTGTCCCTTGTACATAGGGACAGCGATCGGTCACCTCCCCCAGTCAGTCCCCTCCCCCCACAGTTAGAATCACCTCCTTAGGTCATACATTAACCCCTCGAGCGCCCCCTAGTGTTAACCCCTTCCCTGCCAGTCACATTTACACAGTAATCAATGCAATTTTATAGCACTGATCGCTGTATAAATGTGAATGGTCCCAAAAATGTGTCAAAAGTGTCCGATGTGTCCGCCGCAATATCGTAGTCACAATAAAAATTGCAGATCGCCGCCATTACTAGTAAAAAATAAATAAATAATAAAAATGCTATAATTCTATCCCCTATTTTGTAGACGCTATAACTTTTGCGCAAACCAATCAATATACGCTTATCGCAATTTTTTTTTACCAAAAATATGTAGAAGAATACATATCGGCCTAAACTGAGGAAAAAATTTGTTAAAAAAAAAAAAAAATTGGATATTTATTATAGCAAAAAGTAAAAAATATTGTGTTTTTTCAAAATTGTCCCTCTTCTTTTGTTTATAGCGCAATAAATAAAAACCGCAGAGGTGATCAAATACCACCAAAAGAAAGCTCTATTTGTGGGGAAAAAATGATAAAAATTTAATTAAGGTGCAGTGTAACATGACCGCGCAATTGTCATTCAAAGTGCGACAGCGCTGAAAACTGAAAAATGGCTTGGGCAGGAAGGGGGTGTAAGTGCCCGGTATTGAGGTGGTTAAGCTGTGTTAATTTTCACTTTTCAATCCTAACACAGGTTTACTTCCAACTTTTAATGGCATTTTGCAAACTGTTGTTTCTCACTTTGCAAAATGTGAGAGAAGCATGTGCTTATCGCTCCATGAATTTCATCTTTTACAGTCAGTGGGAATTTTGTATTGTAGACGTTTTTTGTATACATCCAGCGCTTACCTATGGCAATAGCTGTCACAGATATTGCAAGCCCTCCTTCTATAAATACCAGAGGAAATTCCATAGGATCAATCCAGAATAGGAACTTCAGTTGTGCAATGCTTACTGATGCTGTTTATAGGGCTAACTGGACTTATCGGTTATAAAAGCTTTTGATAATATCCTGTTATGGTTAAAAGTGGTATTAAAGCTGCTTTTTTTTTTAACAAACCTGTTCTACTTACTTGCTCTATGCAGTGTTTTTGCACAGAGAAACTCTGATCCTCTTCTTTTCGGGTCCCCCCGTCCGCGCTTCTGGCTCCTCCACCTTGAGCAGTGCCCCAGAGAAAAACGCTTACCCTGGGGGCACCGCTGCATTTACGCTTCTAAACTGCTGCTCTATGTATCCATAAGACATAGAGCCGCGGCTCTGATCTGACCCCCCCCCCTCCCACTCTCTCCTGAGCGGAGAGGGAGAGGTCCCGGGACAGCCGAGGCTATCGTGAACATCGCTGGATCAGATTAAACTCAGGTAAGGATTGGAGGAACACTTGTTCTATCCACTCTTCATCCCTCTATTTTAGGCACTCTTCCCCGTCACAAGCCTCAACAGAGGTCAGGCCTAGCCCCAAAGTTGGAAAAGACAAGGTCTAAGCAAAATGTGAAACCAAGAGAAAATGCTCTTAGTCATTTTTAAAGTAGAAAACCTTCCTGACAAGTTCACCTTATGAAATTGATACACAATCGAGCACGTTTTACATTTGTAAGCAAATAATTATTTGTCATTTTAATTTTCTGTATATATATATATATATATATATATATATATATATATGTCCCTAGCAGTGCTGAGGTGCTAAGATCACAGGTCAGTAGGTAGTACAGCCCAAGCAGCCAGGAGAGCACAGAAAAACAGAGGCACTAGGAATGGAAGTAGTGCACAGACACAAAGGGCGACTAGTGAGTGATAGTGGTAATGCACAGAGACAAACAGGAATTACTAGACACAGGCTGAAAGCATGAAAAAAGCCAGGAATACACAGACACTGAAGTAGACTGCAGACACAAGTACTAACAAAAGGCAGGCTGATACTCAACAGGGGATTATGAAGGTGCAAGAAGACTGAAAGTTAGTCACAAGGAATCTTCTCCACTAGGAATCACTGGGGAGGCACAAGGAATCTTCTCCACTACAAAGTACTGCGAGACACTAGGGATAGTCACTGGGAAACACTGGGGGATCAGGCGCTAGAACACTAGTTGATGCTCTGGCCGTGGCCTTTGGCTCTGAGGGAAGAAGTTGAACCTCGAAACGTGTCAGCCTACTGGATCTTCACCTTTTGTCCTATAATTCGATGCACTATGGCCTGAACGCTACGGTACTACGCAATGAACTTTGATGTTGTACCATGAGACAAGCTTTTATTCCATTGTAAATTTGCGAGTACGATACTTATTTTATAAAATAAATATGGTTTTAGGGTGATGCACTAGGTCGGTGCGCCCTTTCTTTTTCTTGTGGTTCCAAAATTCCAGACTTCCCCAGTCTTTAGAGGGCAGCAAAACAAGACATACCCTTTAGAACTGTGATGTAAATTTAGCATATCCTTCCTGAGTGAGCCCGCTCCCAAGCGCAGGAGACGTTGTGTTTGTGACTGTGGATGCTCTGGCCATGCCTGAGATGTGAACCCAGCTTAAATAAAAAAGGAAGATGGTCTTGCTGGGCATGTAGCTAACTGAATCAGCAGCAGATGGATAGCCAGTCTTGGACAAAAGTCTTGTGGGATAACAAACAGCAGAACTTTTCAAGTTAGCAACAGAACTAAATGTAACAGCTTGCCTGCTAGTCTTTGGGAATGAAAGTGACAATATACCCCCCTCTTAGGGGCACTCAATGGAGGTAGGCCATTTGGGAATTTTCTTCTACCAACATAGGTGTGTGAAGGTCAGAATGGAACATTGAAAAGACCGAGCAAACTGCAGGAGATGCCAGGTAGAGACATTAAACAGGGAAATAGGAAGATATTGAAAGAAGGTAAGGAGGATCTAGCAGTACAAATCTGGCAGGAGGTAACCACAGGGATCAAAACTACAACAGAGGGTCAAGCCAGCAGGTAATGCTCAAAGTAAGAGTAATTTCCTCTTGGTGTTCACTCCAACTTGGCTAACAAGTCTGTTTTTAACCCGCCCAAAAATGATCATAGGCATATAGAAGTTTTTAAAAACATGGTCTCCAGTGATCTGGAAGCTATGAAAATTAAAAAGTAAGGGATCCCCATTACCTCAAATCAGGCATTGCCACTTTGGAAAAGAACAAGAGTGTAGTGATCTGCCCTGCAGATAAGGGTGGTGGGCTCATAGTCATGAGTAAAGCTTTCTATAGAGAGGAAATGGACAGATTATTGGCTGATCGATCCACTTACCAAGTGTTAACCAATGACCCAGTATTTGAATACAAGACTGAACTACAGGTTCTTATACAGCAGGGTAAAAATAGTGGAGTCCTTAATAAGAAGGAATGCTTATATTTGGACCCTAGTGCATGTAGGAGGCCCATTATATATTTCTTGCTCAGAGTCCATAAAAATGCCCAGAACCCGTCAGGAAGACCCATAGTCAATAGTATTGACTCGGTAACTGCACGACTGGGTCAATATATTGACTACTTTCTCAAACCGCTAGTATCCACCACTACAGCTTACCTTAAGGACACCAAGCATGCTATTCATATACTGAATCAACACCTGCCAGCGACAACAGTCTTTTGGTCACGGCAGATGTTAGCTCATTGTACACCATAATCGGCCATCAGGATGCCATTAAGTGGGCCCTTGATGGATCTGACCTTCCTGATTTACATAAGAATTTTCTTTTGGATGCACTAGAATTTTGTTTGGCCAAGAATTATTTTTGGTACAATCAAATTCTTTTTACAAATCCTTGGGGTTGCCATGGGTGCCCGTTTTGCACCGAGTGTAGGTATTCTTTTTATGGCATTGTGGGAGGATGAGACCATTTTTAATAACAGGCCCATACAACTGAAGTGCTACCAAAGGTACACAGATGACCTGATTATTATTTGGGAGGGTGACATGGTCAACCTTCAGATATTCATGTCCAAGGCTTACCTGGAATGCCGATGCTCACTGCATGACTTTCCTAGAAATTTTTAAAGAAGGCCAATCTGTTGGCCTTCTTTAAAAGGCCAACAGACTCTTGGCCTTTTAAAAAGACTGATAGAAATGGTTACATACCTTTAGACAGCTGCCACCATCAGTCTTGGTTATGTAACATACCCAGAGGCCAGTTCATATGCCTAAGCCCCCTTTCACACGATCAGACCGTTCAGGTCCACCTGTCAGTTTTGACGGCGGACCTGAACGGGCGCTCCATGTTAGTCTATGGAGTGTCGGATGTCAGCGGAGACATGTCCGCTGACATCCGACCCCGTCCGATCCGCTAAAAGAAGATGGATGGCCCTACGTCCAGGTCCGTCACTGGCGAATCGGATTGGGTGAGATCTGATGAAAACGGACATGCTGTCCATTTTCATCCGATCCCTCCATAGGCAGCAGCGGCGCCTGACAAGCCCCTCCCCGCTCAGTGAGCAGAGAGGGACCTGTCATCCGCCGGCTCAGCGGAGATCAACGGACAGATCTCCCTCTGAGCCGGCGGACCGAGGCGGACTCCGTAGAAACGGAGTCCGCCTCGTGTGAAAGGGGCCTTAGGCGTAATTGTACCCGTGAAGCAGACTATTATGCACAGTCAAATATATTAGCTGAACGATTCTTACAGAAAGGGTATAAAAAAAGAAGTGATCGCCAGCAAAGTCTAAAATATTGGGAAATTGGACAGAGCAGCTTTAGTGGCAGATTCGATCAATAAAAAAAACCAAGCGGGATAATGAATACAGAATTATTCTCGACTATAACATACAATATAAAAAATTTGAGAAAATTATCATGAAGCATTGGGATATTTTAATGAAGGATCGAATTTTGGGTACAGCATTACCGCCACGCCCAAGGTTCATTTGTAAAAGAGCACCCACTTTGAGAGATGTCTTAGCCCCCTAGTGTGGTGGACCCCCCAGTTATTAAGGAGAATAGGATATTCTCCTTCCTTCCTGGTTTCTATGCATGCGGTAAATGCCCCCCATGCAGACAGTGCAAACATATTATCAAGAGACGTAAAGAATTCACTGCACCTACTACTGGTAGGACTTATCCCATTAAAAATCTCATAACCTGCAATACCACTGGTGTTGTGTTTGTGCTCGAGTGCGACTGCGGGTTGCAATATATAGGGAGAACATCGAGACCCTTAAGCATCCGCATCGCTGAGCACGTTAACAACATCAAAAAAGGTCTAAAGACCCATAACGTCTCAAAGCACTTTAGAAACTTTCATAACAGAGACCCCCGATGTCTCAAGTTTTGGGGTTTGGAAAGGGTCAACAAACATTGGAGAGGGGGTAAATTTATTCATCAACTTAGTCAACATGAATCCTTCTGGATCTACGAAACCCAAGTTTTGGTGCCAGGAGGGTTAAACGTTGACTTTGATATCAACTGCTTTGATTCAGCAGCATTTGTATATTTATTTTGTATACATCAGTTTAGTATATCACAGATGATTGCGGGTACATGTCCCTATTTTATTGTATTATTGTACTTTCAATGTATTTTGTATGCATTTTTATTTATGGTGTTTTTATAGGGATTTTCCCTCTATTTTTCACTTCATGCACTTTTATAGAGATGTATCAATATGTTATTCCATTATTAATTTTCAGACATGTGTTTTAAAATTGCATTATGCTGGGTTAGGCCTTTGTCTCCATAGGAGGAGGTGGCGCATTGTTTATACAGGGGAGCTCAGCTTCCGGATCCGGTCGCGGCTTTCCCTGTTTACCCTGCACTCTCCATGGCAACTGGGCCGCTATATTATGTTCTCAGGTGCCAATATAGCTTCACCCACTGCTGGCAAAGTCTACAGGACGTCTTTTAGCTATCTTTTGTGGACGTCACCTGCAGTCCACCTGTGTTTTTATCCGCAGTTCATATACCGCTGTTTTTTTATTAACTTTTTGGCTGTATGCCGTTTGCTCGGCTTTTATATACCTGTATCAAGCCATAATCTCCTTTTTTAATAAACGATCTTACAAGTGTGCACTTAGATAGTGTCCATCTTTTTATTTTTGCATATACCCTCCATCCATTTGAATGTATCCCGTTCACTACGCTGCTGGATTGATTGATCGTTTCTACCCCAAGTGTGGTAACAAGCGTGTTTGACCATCTGTTCATTCAGTGGTCCACCAGATCTGGTAAGAGTGTATACTTTTGACGGTGGAGGATTTGTCACTTTGAATACAGAGTATAAGCTGAAGATCCTTTCATTATCGCGTGGTGGTTTTATTTTACATCGCCGTATTACATCTTTCATTGTAAAGTGTATGGACTTTATGTTATTGCGCTGCACCATTTTTATATATTTTTACAAGAACCTGCAGAATTATACCCAGCAAAACCAGAACCTAGGAAGCAAAGACAAGCAAGGTTAGAACCCACTGAGTGAAGCCCAACACAGTCACTAGCAGCCAAGTCATGACCACTGGAGAATAAACCCACAAACATCATATACGTTCCCTTGGACAAGTACAAGACTCACCCGTGGAATTCAGGAACTGAGGGACCTCTCATGGAGCACAGGGGAACATACTGCTACCCACTGTTGCCCTAAAGAACGCCTCAGGACCTAGACAAAAAAAGGACGTATTCATTATTGGGCTATGATAAGGTACCACAATATCAAAGCTCACTCTAGTAGAGGTAACCCTCAGGTCTTCCGAAATGAAAACATGGGCCAATGTAGCATCTGGGCATACCGCAACAGGACAAGCATGACACTGAAAAAGTCTTGGATGGCATAATACTGGGAAAATATATGGGGTGCATAGTACTGGCATGGCACTGGTAAAGCATGGAATACTGAATTCACAGGAATTCTAATGCCCCGTACACACGATCGGACTTTCCGACAACAAAACCGTGGATTTTTGTTCGAAGGATGTTGGCTCCAACTTGTCTTACATACACACGGTCACACAAATGTTGGCCAACAATTATGAACGTAGAGATGTACAAGACATATGTTATATCTTCATTACGAACGCTAGTCTTACAAAACCAAGCGCTTCCAGCTCGTACTTGATTCCGAGCATGCATGAACTTTTGTGTGACGGACTTGTGTACACCCGATCGGGAAGTCCAACATCAAAGTTTTGTTGGCAGAAAATTGAGAACCTCCTAGCCAACATTTGTTGGCGGAAAGTCCGACAACAAATGTTCGATGGAGCATACACACGTTCAGACTTTCAGCCAACAAGGTCACATCCAACATTTCCCGTCAGAAAATCCAACCGTGTGTACGTGGCATAAGAGTATAGTGCAGCACAAAGGTGCTGGTCTTACAGGCAGACAGGAGTTAAGAGAAAGAGACCATTACAGCACCGGGCTGCAGTGGGATGCCAAATTTACAGGGTCTAAACAGCAACTCTGTTTATGAAGAACATGCTGGTGCACAGGGGTCCTAAGAGCTGGGGTGCATGAGGAGTCTAAGACAAGGAGGATATCTATTGGTATTGACAAGGAGAACCCAGCATGCCCACATGTACAACAAAGTTAAGGGCCTTTGGAAGGACCGATGCGAGTCTGAAGCTGGGTACACATTATACAAGTTTTGTTTAATTTCCTTCGGATTTACCTTCAACTATGTAGTGCAAGGGCCTGCCTGATTGCAAACAATTTGAAAGCATTTAGGTTTGACCTCATATTATATGGTTTTGGTAAATCTAAAAGGAAAGTTATACAACATCCACTGGAAGGCACTAAGAAATTCTTGCTAACAGTCACTAGAAACAAGGCGTCTTACTACAGGATTCCTAGAAATATTCGGCTTACTAGGTTTCTCATGTCAGGGACACTAGGTGTTTTTGGTCACTTGGAATCCTCTCAACAAGTCACTAGGAAGCACTGGGGGTCACTAGGAATCTACTCGGAAATTCACTCGGAAATGCACTAGGAACAATAACTTATGCACATCCCATGTCTGAGGGAATCAGCTCAACTTAAATAGAAAAGTGATGGCCTGGCTGGGCATGTAGCTAACTGAATCAACAGCATGGTAGATAACCAGTCTTGAACAGGTAACAGCATAGCCTTGCAAATTAAACACAATGTGAACAATGTGTACCAGCATGCCTGCTGATCTTTGGGAACAGAAGTGACAGCTCAGTATCAAAACTGCAGATCTGTGACAGTAAACACAAAATCTGATAATAAAAAAACCTTTGGTGCAAACCGCTCTGAAACCGTGTATGCAAACAATATAACAGTCTATATACAAGTCAAAAGCAGTATCTTGTCTGCCATGATTACTGTCAATGCATTTACGTCTATCATGGCCAAGCCCAGAAATCCTCTCTAGCATGTATTATCTGGCATATACAGTGGGGACGGAAAGTATTCCGACCCCCTTAAATTTTTCACTCTTTGTTATATTGCAGCCATTTGCTAAAATCATTTAACTTTTTTCCTTATTAATGTACACACAGCACCCCATATTGACAGAAAATCACAGAATTGTTGACATTTTTGCAGATTTTTAAAAAAAGAAAAACTGAAATATCACATGGTCCTAAGTATTCAGACCCTTTTCTGTGGCACTCATATATTTAACTCAGGTGCTGTCCATTTCTTCTGATCATCCTTGAGATGGTTCTACACCTTCATTTGAGTCCAGCTGTGTTTGATTATACTAATTGGACTGGATTAGGAAAGCCACACACCTGTCTATATAAGACCTTACAGCTCACAGTGCATGTCAGAGCAAATGAGAATCATGAGGTCAAAGGAACTGCCTGAAGAGCTCAGAGACAGAATTGTGGCAAGGCACAGATCTGGCCAAGGTTACAAAAACATTTCTGCTGCACTAAAGGTTCCTAAGAGCACAGTGGCCTCCATAATCCTTAAATGGAAGACATTTGGGACGACCAGAACCCTTCCTAGAGATGGTCGTCCGGCCAAACTGAGCTATCGGGGAGAAGAGCCTTGGTGAGAGAGGTAAAGAAGAACCCAAAGATCACTGTGGCTGATCTCCAGAGATGCAGTCGGGAGATGGGAGAAAGTTGTAGAAAGTCAACCATCACTGCAGCCCTCCACCAGTTGAGGCTTTATGGCAGAGTGGCCCGATGGAAGCCTCTCCTCAGTGCAAGACACATGAAAGCCCGCATGGAGTTTGCTAAAAAACACCTGAAGGACTCCAAGATGGTGAGACCAACATAGAACTTTTTGGCCTTAATTCTAAGCGGTATGTGTGGATAAAACCAGGCACTGCTCATCACCTGTCCAATATAGTCCCAACAGTGAAGCATGGTGGTGGCAGCATCATGCTGTGGGGGTGTTGTTCAGCTGCAGGGACAGGGCAACTGGTTGCAATTGAGGGAAAGATGAATATGGCCAAGTACAGGGATATCCTGGATGAAAACCTTCTCCAGAGTGCTCCGGACCTCAGACTGGGCCAAAGGTTTACCTTCCAACAAGACAATGACTCCAAGCACACAGCTAAAATAACGAAGGAGTGGCTTCACAACAACTCCGTGACTGTTCTTGAATGGCCCATCCAGAGCCCTGACTTAAACCCAATTGAGCATCTCTGGAGAGACCTAAAAATGGCTGTCCACCAACGTTTACCATCCAACCTGACAGAACTGGAGAGGATCTGCAGGGAGGAATGGCAGAGGATCCCCAAATCCAGGTGTGAAAAACTTGTTGTGTCTTTCCCAAAAAGACTCATGGCTGTATTAGATCAAAAGGGTGCTTCTACTAAATACTGAGCAAAGGGTCTGAATACTTAGGACCATGTGATATTTCAGTTTTTTTTTTCTTTTTTAATAAATCTGCATAAATGTCAACAATTCTGTGTTTTTCTGTCAATATGGGGTGCTGTGCATACATTAACCACTTAAGGTCCGGGCCATAGCCGAATGATGGCTACAGCGCAGACCTCAAATTCCGGGGGGCCGTCATGGGACGTCCTCCCCTGTGCACGCGCAGGGTGCGTGGTGTGCGCGCTGTGATCACCGAGCCACGGAGACACGGATGATCACAGATCCGAGTAAGGGGCCGGTCCCGGACCCTTACCATGTGATCAGCTGTCAGCCAATGACAGCTGATCACATGATGTAAACAAAAGCTCGGTGATCGGTTTTGTTTTCTCTTCAAGCTGACAGTGTGAGGAGGAAAAAAAAGCCGATCACCGACTTATGTCAAAGGGACATCGGTCCCGAAGAGAAAGGAGACACATATGCCTCATCTGTGCCTGCAAGTGCCATCTGTCATTGCCACCTGCCAGTGGCCACAGTGCCACCTATCAATGCCCACAAGTGCCACCTATCAATGCCCACAAGTGCCACCTATCAATGCCCACCAGTGCTGCCATCAGTGCCCAATCAGTGCCCATCACTGCCACCTATTGGTGCCCATCAGTGCCGCCTCATCAGCGTACATCAACGAAGTAGAAAACTTACCTGTTTGCAAAATTTTATAACAAAATATAAAAAAATATATAATTTTTTTTTTTTTTAAATTCTGTCTTTTTCAATTTTTTTAACAAAAACTAAAAACCGCAGAGGTGATCAAATACCATCAAAAGAAAGCTTTATATGTGGGAAAAAATGAGAAAAATTTCATTTGGGTACAGTGTTGTATGACCACGCAATAGTCATTCAAAGTGCGACAGCGCTAAAAGCTGAAAATTGGTCTGGACAGGAGGGTGCCCAGTAAGCAAGTGGTTAATGAGGAAAAAAATGAACTTAAATGATTTTTAGCAAATGGCTGCAATATAACAGAGTGAAAAATTTAAGGGGTCTGAATACTTTCCGTCCCCACTGTAACATGTCCTGTCCTACTAGTTTCATCAGGGGAGTGAGCAGGAGGGGTCAGCTTGCATTTAATACCAGAAATTCTGATGAATCCTTTACCCGGTTATTAAAATGGGAGCCAAAGTCTCCTACCCACGCAAAGACAACATTCTAAATTGTTGATTGCATTCACGAGTAATGCACAGGATTTATTTTCCCATATCTTTCTACGCTTTAGCTAGATGATCTACAGAATGATTGGGGCAGCAAGCAGATGGACGCCTTATTTAAGTTTGTGAATACTGTATGGCAATTAGGTGTTTTAAGACCTTTATAATCTAATGTCACTCAGGTCTGGTGAGCATTTCTGAAGGTGGACGGGGAGCACCAAAGTTTGAGATATTTCACTTGTTGATGAAATTGGTATCACTGGCGGTGCACTACTATACACCTTCTCATGATTTTCTGGAAAGAGTCTTTTTTTCAATTTTCATAATTCAGATATATTTAAGAATTGTGCTGTATTGATTCTTGTATTGTGTTTGTATACACTATTTGAGCACTGTATAGATGATATGCTTTTATAATAGGAGTTTTACACATCAATTCAGTTGATTGTATATAAAAGGTTTTTTGTTTGTTTGTTTGTTTAAGGCAAGCACAGTGGAGGGAAATCTGAGATAAATCTGATGCCTGGGGGCACACCTATAAAGCTGCGTACACACGAGCGGAATGTCCGATAGAATAAGTCAGACGGAAGCTTTTCATCGTCTATTCCGATCGTGTGTAGGCCTCATCAGACTTTTTTTTTTTTTTTAAATTCTGACGGACCTAGAAATGGAACATGTTCTAAATATTTCCGACGGAACCAATTCCTATCAGGAAAACCGCTCGTCTGTATGCTGTTCCCATGGACCAAAAATTACGCATGCTGTGAAGCAAGTACGAGACGGAAGTTATTGGCTACTGGCTATTGAACTTCCTTTTTCTAGTCCCGTCGTAAGTGTTGTATGTCACCACGTTCTGGACAGTCGGACTTTGGATTGACCGTGTGTATGCAAGACCGCTTGAATGGAATTCCGTCGGAGAAACCTTCAGAGTTTATTCCGACAGCAAAACCAGTCGTGTGTACGCGGCATAATACTTTGTATACAGCAGCTCTATTGGGATATGCTTAGTATCAGTGCTGGGACAAGGTCACCCAGTGCCCAGGGCGAACATGCCAAATTGCGCCCCCCCCCACCGGGTTGGGCATGACCAATCATCTTCTGTCTGGTCTGATAACCACACCTGACCATCATACCTACCTATAGAATTCAAGAGTTAGGGCTGGATAAATTACAAAGTGCAAGGGTCAAGAGCAGAATTAATGTACAGAGTATAGGAATCAGCAACAGGGGTATTTTATAAAAGCATTGGGCTTGTGTGCAGGATCATAAGTTGGGCCCGGCTTCTAGAATATAAAGTGCGGTGAGTGGCAAAAATTGGGTGTGACTTTCACTTTGCTGACTATTGAGTATGGCTTAAAAAGATTTACAGTGCAAGGGTTCAGTAGCAAGTGATGCAGAGTTCAGGAATGGGAAAAAAAAAGACTTTTTTAGTATTGTGGAAATGGGGGTTAGAAGATCTGAAGTTTTTTAGGGTAGGAAGAGTCCACTTCTTTTAGCGCTTGTTCAGAATATCTACAATATTTTAGTGTGCATGAACTGAGGACTGGTGTAAAACCCAAGATGTTATATATTGCAGCTTAACAATCATTAGATGTGGTGGCTGCATTAGATTTATTTTAGGCTTTTCCCTTCTGTTTTCACCTGGTGATCTGGCCAGTGGCACACGTCCTGTATTAGAGTGCCCCCAATCTGGATAAAGGAGCACAGAAGGCACAGCCGATAGCAGCATGGTCAGTCTGGGAAGGAGGGTAGTGTTAGATGCACTAGCAGATTTAGCAACACTAACAAGTTGAAGCCAAACTCATGGAAAACAGGATCACACATTCTCCACACTTCAGCACACTGGACTCCTCTACTTTCTGCTCTGCTGTCTAAAGTCAACATGGGAAAGCGAATGAGGAGGACACGCTCTGACACACGGGGGGGCTCTGACACACAGGGGGGCTCTGACACACACAGGGGGGCTCTGACACACACAGGGGGCTCTGACACACAAAGGGGGGCTCTGACACACACAGGGGAGCTCTGACACACAAGGGGGCTCTGACACACACAGGGGGGCTCTGACACACACAGGGGAGCTCTGACACACACAGGGGGGCTCTGACACACACAGGGGGGCTCTGACACACACAGGGGAGCTTTGACACACAGGGAAGCTCTGACACACAAGGGGGGTTCTGACACACAAGGGGGCCTCTGACACACAAGGGGGCCTCTGACACACAAGGGGGCCTCTGACACACAGGGGGGCTCTGACACACAAGGGGAGCTCTGACACACACAGGGGAGCTCTGACACACAAGGGGGGCTCTGACACACAAGGGGGGCTCTAAACCCTGAGAACTGGTAAAAAATATAAATTAAACTACAGACAGACTCTTAACACAAGGGGAACATTACACCACAATTCTGGGTGAATGAAAAGTGAAACACAGTAAAATAGTACGTGTAAATAAATGTACTTGCTAAAAAATACCAAAGAATGTGCAAACTGCCCAAAGTGAAGTTATATAAAATAATGGATGAGACTCCAAACAGTAATATAAGTAAATGATCAATCAAGTGTGTATAAAAAATAAATAAAATATCACAAGATCCAAGGATAATAATCATGGAAAGGTATAAGTGAATTGTGCCCTAAAAAGATACAAACACAAGGTTGCCCACTCCAGAGTGGTGTGTGTACTGGTAAAGTGAGATTGGATGGTGTTCGAAAAATGAAAAAAAAAAAAGACAATTCACATATGGTGTGTATAAAAATGTGGTGTCAAGGATAAAAATTAATAAGTAAAAAAAATATAAAAGAAAAAATGAAAAAGTCCATGCATGCAAAAAATTCAAGA
The DNA here is from genome assembly GCF_042186555.1 of Aquarana catesbeiana. Taxonomy (NCBI): domain Eukaryota; kingdom Metazoa; phylum Chordata; class Amphibia; order Anura; family Ranidae; genus Aquarana; species Aquarana catesbeiana. The sequence continues at coordinate 33,253,875 of NC_133335.1, read as the reverse complement.
AAATGCCAAAAAATGCTGTGTATATTAAAATGCTATAAATATTAAAAAAAGTCCAGTGTGCATAAAAAGTTCTTGTGCAACAAGCTAGTGTATCTCCAAATAGTTCCAGGTAAGTCCGTCCCAATAGATATATACTGTCCTGTGTGGAGCCCCTTCTAGTGCCCCCACTCACCGGAACGCTCAACCCCTGTAGGATAATAGGCATGTAGATGTAAATCCGATGATCCAAGCGGTCGGTGTCCCCTTCACCACCTGCTCTCCACTTGTGTCACCAGATTGCTCTCAAACGGCATCCACCCGGATAGCATACCATGTGCAGGGAGAAGAGAAGAGGCTCATAGTGTGATTCCAAATAAGACTTTATTAAGCTCAGGCTTACATAAACGAAAAAATGTATGAACTAAAATCAAACAACTATCTGCCGGCTGGCTCCACGCCAGAAGCCGCAGGCAGTGCAGCATTAGCAGCATGCGTTCCACGGCCGACTGCCGAAACCGGAAGTAAAAGACACAAACAGAAGGAAAAAAGGACGTATGCGGACCAAGAGGCCACGCCTTACGCGTTTCGTCATCAAGATGTCATCTGAGGGGTTTATAGCATTTGGATCGCACCTAGGTGCTTTCTTTATCTGGGGGGCTGCAGTTCGGTTACAAGCCCGTCCTAAGCGCGGAACACCAATACACACACAGGGGGGCTCTGACACACAGGGGGGCTCTGACACACAGGGGGCTCTGACACACAAGGGGAGCTCTGACACACAAGGGGAGCTCTGACACACAAGGGGAGCTCTGACACACAAGGGGAGCTCTGACACACAAGGGGAGCTCTGACACACAAGGGGAGCTCTGATTCCCAACTTCTATGGAAATTGCAGCTTGCTGAAATAATGTTTCCCCATCCTTTGTCCCCAGTCTGCACATGTACAGAGCTCTAAGCTAACACCCCAGCTCTTTGCTGGGAATGTGGGGCTGACAGAGCAGGGGAGGGCTCAACAGACTGACAGGAGGCCGAGCTAATAGGGACAGGTATTTTTTTTCATTGCACCCAGCTTATTTCAGGCAAATAATATTTTAAGTACACTGCTGTTATTGAGGTATATCCTGTGTTCAGGATAGGAGACAACTGGCGGGAGTTAGTTAAGCACTGGATCCCCTCCCCATACACAAGTACTAGATCAGCAGAGAACATTAACAACTGAAAAATCCCAGTATATATTCCCAACATATGTAAGAATTGTTCTTCTCTTTTAGTAAACCTGCTCTGCAAAGTACAGGGTGGGTTTACAGCACAGCCAGGTACAGATGGCAGTATGGAAGCAGTGGGGACTCACATGGAAGAAAGCGGACATCCATCCTGTGAGATCTTCATGTTGGGAGGGCTGTGTGATATATGCAGGGAGCAGGAAGCAATGATCGGGACTGCACTGTCGTGTTATCTTGCTCTGCCCACCTGTAGAGGTGTCACAGCCCGATCCAGCCAGACTGATGAGAAATCAAGCCCGAGAGAGTGAATTCTTCTCCCTCTGTGCCAGGATGTGGTTGCCGCTGTAGAGAGGAGGCAAGCAATATGTATGGGCGCATCCTCAGCCCACTTTTTGGGCAGGCTGCAGCATTGAGTGAAGCCATAACCTAAATATACTCCACCCAGATTCCTCTGCATACTGCTGCAGGCAACCCAGCGCTCCCTCCCACACTCCTCCCACACCCCGCCCAGGGCAGCCGCCCCTCCCGCCCACCCCTTGTACCGGCCCTGCTTAGTATGTGTTCCAGAAGCTTGTCATTGAGCCAGATGGCTCAGAAGTGCACTAGGCTAAGGTTTGACTGACCTTTAATCTGCTACAAGCCATAGACTTGTAAGGAATGCAAAAGCTGCCCGATTCAAACAAAAGCCCACTGACACATCCCCTTAAGCCTGGAACACACTGGGTTGAAAGAAAAAAACCTGACAGCTCTGATCGGAGCCGCTGTACTAACAATCCAACGTTAGTACAGCGATCTCCACCCCCGCTGAGCTCTTCCATTGGCTGAGAGCGCTGATCGGGAGCCAGTTGGCTGCTGGTTTTCCAGCATGCTCATCCGACAGAAGCCAGCCAACTGTCTGGCTTCTGTCAGACCAGCTGACATACATGTGTCCTGAATGTTGGCTGTTTTTTATTGAACCGGCCGATGTCTCCTGACTTTCAGCCCATGTGTATTAGGCATTAGGCATTATTACAATGACCATACAATCAACTTTAGATTTACCAAAACTATGCAGTATGAGGACCAACCTAATCTATACAAGCAATCTGCATCTAACAAGGGAGACCCTTGCGCTACATATTTTCTGGTAGCGTTAAAAGATTGTCCAAACAGACTGTAGTGTGTATAGCGAGACTTAAGCCTCGTACACACGATCGGATTTTCCAACGGGAATTGTGTGATGACAGACTGTTGGCCTAAAATCCGACCCTTTGTACGCTCCATTGGACAATTGTTGTCGGATTTTCCGCGGACATTGGATGGCAGGCTTATAAATTTTCCGCGGACAGCGGTCTGTTGTCAGATTTTCCGATTGTGTGTACACAAGTCTGTCAGACAAAAGTACAAAGTACAAACACGCATGCTCAGAAACAATGCTCAACAAACACAAGGTAAACTGGACTTCCACCATCAAAAAGCCAGTACAGATACCTGCTCATTCTTGCACACATTGCACCCATGTAAATATTCATGTGCAAAGGACCAACATAATGCCCGCAATGCCAGTTCGTCGCTCACGAGTGTGCGCCCATGCGCGCATTGGTGCGCGGGTGAGTGTGCGTGTGCGCGCGCGTGCACGTGCTCGTGCACACACCAATTAGCACTTGGCGCCCAGTGGCCTATTTAAACTGCTCTGTTACTGCAAACAAGTGCTGGATGATCTTCAGCTCTCCCTGAACCACCAAGTCCTGATCCTATGTTCCTGTCTGTTTGTGTATGACCCGGCTCATCTTGGACTTCCCCTCTGCTTGCTCATTCACCTGTTACTTGGTATCCTGACTTCGGCCTGTTTATTGGACTTGATATGCCTGCTGACTTGGTACCACATTGCCTGGCTGTTACCCGACCTTGGCCTGCCCTCTGGACTTCCTTTTGCATGCTGATTCAGTGCCCTGCTGCCCGGTTGTTGCTGACTACTGCTCTTCTCTTGGTTCTGCTCCTGTCCATGCTCCGGTGACCAGCTGCTTCCTCTTCCTGTTCCAAGGATCTTGGCTGCCAGCTCTACCCACCTTCGGAGGGGACATCACCAGCCAGCTACCCGGCACTTGTGCCACTCCTTGCCTTTACACTTTCTGTTCCCACCTTCAGGAGTGTAGGCGGGAGGAGCAAGGGAGGCCTCCATCACATTCCAGTCTCCACCAGGTACATGATACACAACAACATTAGCAGAAGGTGCCCAAAGGGTGTTGCTAAAGAGCTGAAAAGCCACATAGTACGTCGCTACGTTCGTGTTTATTGGCCGACAATTGTATGCAGTTTGTATGCAAGGCAAGTTTCTGGCACACGCCCTTCGGACAAAAGTCTGACATTTTGTCAGCAGAAAATCCGATCGTGTGTACGAGGCTTTAGTCTGATGGTTAGCTGGGAGAAACTTCCTAGCACCAATGTTTTTGACAAGATACTTTATGTATGGGAGACAGCTAGAAGCCTGCATTAGGCGTCTTTGGAAATATCTTTCCTACATAACAAGGAGGTTCCATATTACCAAGAAAAAGAATTGACTAGTACACTACAGATATGCATGGGGGGAAAAGTTTAAGGCCAACCTAAGGGCTCCATTCTAACCCCCTTTAGCCAGAGGTCCTGCCACTAGTGTTTTATGCAATTTGTTTTAACTTGGCTTACTCTAATCCCTTTTGACCTTTTGTACCATGCTAGATCCTCTTCTCTCCTAAACAGTAGTTGGCATTTTTCCTCGATGATGCAGAAAGAAGTGCCAGCATGATTACTTTAGTGCCACTCGATGTATCAATACAGAGCAAGTGCGGGGTGTAATGCTCATGAAGTTAGGCCATGATGACCTGCCCTTACAGTCTCTTAAGCTTTTTAAGACACTAGGCACCAGTCAAGTGGAAAGGCTGAGCCACAGCTGCTTTTTTTTTTTTTTTTGTGTAAAACCTAAGCTGATTAAAAATTTGTATCTCCACAGAGTGGTACAATGGATACAACACTTTAGTATAAATTTGCCACGTCCCGATAGTTGGATTATTTTTTTTTTTTTAATCAAATCCTTTTTATTATTTTATATGAAAACAACATTGACACAATACAGACAAAACCACAAAAATAGAAATCACACCAAACCAACCCCCCCCCCCCCCAGAAAAAAATGTTTTAAACCCCAAACCCCTTCCTTTCAACAAGCCCCGCCAACCCCCCCTCACTCGGAGTATATATATATATATATATGACACACAAAAAAAAAAGAATAACAATATCCAGCATTACAAAGTAAACAGTACACATTGGTTGACATGATACCCAAGTCATAGATTGAAGCCATCAGATAACATCAAACTTATTCAGGGAGTTCCTTAGGGAATATGTATGCTTTTCAAAAATGAATGATCCTATTGAGATCTACAATCCAATCGGACACAGTCGGTAGATGTGGAGAGGTCCACTTAAAGTGGTGTTCCGGCCGAAATTATACTTTTGAAATAAAAATACCCCTATAATACACAAGCTTAATGTATTCTAGTAAAGTTAGTCTGTAAACTAAGGTCTGTTTTGTTAGTTTATAGCTTTATAGCAGTAATATGTTATTTTATAAACTTACAGCAGGCTGTGGCCATCTTAAGTGTGGGCATCTGAAGCCAGACTATATTTCTTCCTGGATCTCATCCTTGCAGATCTCGCACATGCTCAGTGCAGCACAAGCAGTGTAATAGGTTTCAGGTCAGGTTTCCATAGCAACGGCAGTGTCAGAGGAAGTTGCCGCCCCTTCCCAGAAGGCATTGCAAACAGGAAATGCGATGGGCCGCGGCCAGGGAGGAGGAAGGGAAAAATGAATACAGCAGATATACAGTAAGTGCTGATAAAAAAAATAAAAAAATATCCATATCGTTTACAGTGCGCAGTTTAGTGAGGGATGCTGAAGAGTTGTAAAAGTGGGTGGAACTCCACTTTAAGAGCAATCTGTCTACGGGCAACAAAAAGTGCGCGCCTCATAGTATTACCAGTAGGGGAGGTGTAGATAGAGGTGTCACAGTAAGCCAATATACATTTTTTTTTAATTACATTTAAAAAAATAAAATTACATTTTATTTTTTAGGCATTACACAAAATGTATATTAAAAATATATTTATTACAAAAATAAAATCAAGACAATTACATAAAATGGATCATTCACAAAATGTGCCTATGAGCATGAATAACGCACCACCTACATACGCATTACAATCGGAAGATTCAGAGGACCAGACTGATCACTCTAAAATATTGAGAAATTTGACGAGGTAGTGTGTCATAAAAAAAAAAAAAACTCCGCTCAAAAAAGTTTTTTATTGACACACTGCCTCGTCAAATTTCTCAATATTTTAGAGTGATCAGTCCGGTCCTCCGAATTTTTCGATTGTAATGCGTATGTAGGTGGTGCGTTATTCATGCTCATAGGCACATTTTGTGAATGATCCATTTGTCTTGATTTTATTTTTGTAATAAATATTTTTTTTTTTTTAATATACATTTGTGTTATGCCTAAAAGTCCATCATCCAAAAACTTAAATTTTTTCAATAAAACCTAAACTGGGTTTCAAGGGCTGAGCAGATTCATGTTCTATTCGTGCATTTCAAGGTGTAAAAACTTCAATTTTGGCACCTTTAACTTATAGTGCATTTATGAAGGGACAAATCCTTGCAAATCTCTATAAAGCCAGCGGATGGCAGGCATGAGCTTGTTTTTAGCTAGTGGGTCCGTTCAAAAAAAAAAAATAAAATAAAAAAAATAGACCAATTATTAGTATATGTTGGGTCAATTTAGAAAGAAGCAATATGTAATGCAAGTCCAATAGATTATTCTAGAGAATGAATGCATCAACATGACAACTGAGCTGAAGAATGCAAGAATCTAGATCATAAGCACTCCAATAAGTCCCCTATGTCATTACATACAGTTCTGTCTATCACTGCGACATCCCTGAAGAGACTGCGGAATATTTATTCATGCTAAACGGGAGTATATAAAAAGAGAAGTATATTCCATTGTATTGGATTGTCACTTACAGTATGTTAAAACATTAAATCAATCTTACAGCTTATCCTAATTAAAGTTTGTGATATTGTGTAAATGTTGAGAGCAGTTTCCTTTTTCTTTTTTTTTTTGCAAACAGCAGTAATGAGGAAAAACACGATTCTTCATGGTAAAACTTTTGCCTCTGTCTACTGTGGAGTACTTTGGAATTGATTATTTAGATACACGGGATCTATATCAGGTAGGAATGACCCTCTCCTATAGGGAACAGACAGAGAACAAGCAAAACACATAGCAAAATACTAAGTAGTAGTTGAAGGAGCTTACTCTGGCTTCAATACCAGACACTTCACCCCTTTTCCTGACAATTTTCAGATTTCAGTACTGTCACATTTTGAATGACAATTATTCAGTCATGCCACACTGTATCCAAGTGAGATTTTCTTTATCATTTTTTGAAACAAGTGGTATTGAATCATAACCAAGTTATTTTTTGCTATATTTAATTAAAATACCGAAAATTTTGAAAAAAAAAAATAAAAATAAAAAACATTTTTGCAAATAATCTTTCTTCATAAAATGTAGGCCTAAATTTTAATTTATTTATTTATTTTATTTCAGGTACTTATATAGCACTGTCAATTTACGCAGCGCTTTACATATACATTGTACATTCACATCAGTCCCTACCCTCAAGGAGCTTACAATCTAAGGTCCCTAACTCACATTCATACTGGGGCCAATTTAGACAGGATCCGATTAACCTACCAGCCTGTCTTTAGAGTGTGGGAGGAAACCGGAGTACCCGGAGGAAACCCACACAGGTACAGGGAGAACTTGCTTACACCAGGTAGATGGTGTTGTGGTCGAGATTCAAACCAGCGACCCTTTTTGCCGCTAGGTGAAAGTGCTACCCACTACACCACTGTGCTGCCCATAATGTATTCTGGACAGTACAAATGACCACTTTTTAAGAGGTATTTAGTAAGAGGAATGTCAAGTTTTTGAAGTTATAATTTTTTTGTAAAAAATAAGAAAAAAAAAAAAAAAAGGTTTTCACAAATTTGCCAATTTAACAAGTTATTTCTCACACACAGCATAAGCATACTTAGAGTTATAACCCAAAACACATTCTGCTATGCAGGTCTTTTTTTCTCTGAAAATAGGTGCAGGAACTCAACCACAACCCCCCCCCCCAGAAAACACCCTCCATCAATTAGTGGGTGTGGTCAAATTTCACAATGGGAGGGTCTTAAAGGGGCATTAAATACAAGGAGTGCATTATGTACAGAGGGCAGATTTCGGGGGATTACACGCAGAGTGCAGGGTTGCGCTATGTGCAGAGTTTGGGGTGTACACTACCTACATAGTGCAGAGTTCAGGGGTGAGCTACACAGAGTGCAGAGTTCAGCCTTCTTCCACAGCTGCTTACCTCTGCATCCCCCATCCACATCTCACTTTCACTCCTCTTCAGCTCTGACCTCTACATGCAATCCCCCCCCCCCCCAATTACCCCCTTATTCTCCCCTCTCCTTAAAAGCTCCACCATCTTCCACATGTCCAACTTTTTTACTGCTGTGTAAAGCTGAAGCACCCTGCCAGCTCTAGTACTTTTCCCTCACACTGCAGTTCGCCCTGTCTTTCTCACTTGCAGGGAGATCATCCAGTGGGGGTGTCGGCATCCGCACTGCACCCTGGACACCTGCATCTCCCTTTTCCCCATCCTGCACTCAGTGGGAGCTGCTCAGGATATCAGATCTGTAGGAGCCTTTGGGAGACATGCTGTCACGTGATGGTGGTGAGCAGAGAGCAGGAGGGCCTGAGCCAGAGGTGGTGGAACTTAGTTCCACCAAGTTCCAGCTGAAAAAAGCCCTGCTGCTATGGCTTCCAAGTATGGGGATACCACATGTGTGAGGGGTCCAAAATCCAAGGAGCACCTTTGAGCTTTCAAAGAAGCTTAAATTAAAAAAAAACAACATACATTATGCATCCAATTTGCTGCCTACCTTTTTTGGAGGTCCTGGTGCACCAGGACAATGGAAACGCCCACAAAATTACCCCATCTTCAAGGTATTTTCTGAAAGGTATAGCGAGTCTTTTGAAAATGTCAAATGTCCTGTCAAATGAAGGAAAGAAAGTGAAAATGTATGTATGAAAAGATGTTTTTAATACATATCATGGGCACACTTAGAATTACACTCCAAAGCACATTTTGTTACTCCGCCCAAGTATGGCAATATCACATGTGTAGGCAGGTGTAGTCTAGTCTATTTTCTCCATTGCAGGTTGCACTCGTCCACAGTGGTAATGCAGATGGGAGAGAAACCTAATTGCTTTATGGTGTCCTCAGTCATAAAGAGCCAGCTCTCCAATTGAATGCTGGCATCCCATGTGACTTTGGTGGCCATCTTGGGTCAGGCACAGTCCATTTAGGACCCTAGCTCCTAGGTATGGTGCTTTTTCTTTTGCAAACCACTAGAGTAGGACAGGACAGGTCACCTGTCTGTCAGAAACAGTGCTTAGGGAATGGCTGCAGAGGAGTACGTAAAGTACAAGGCCACGTCATCCTTCCTGAAAGCCTCACCAATTGAGTGCAGACTGGCCAGGCTGTATTCCGCTCCTCGAGACAGATGCTGTTAGCAACGGAGTCACCAACCTGCTGTCGCATTGCTGTCACAACTTGTAAAGTTGCATTCCCGCCAGGTCTGTTGAGTATTGCTGGACTCATGTTACAATATATTCTTGTTACTGCACTTGGACACTGTTTTCTGCCTGCCACATTATGCTGCACCTACCCACACATGTGTGAGACTATCACAGCTGGGCCAAAATTCAAGGAAGCACCTTCAGGGGTGCTAGGATAAATTACACATTTAATTTTCTGACTACCGATCACATGTTTGGAGGCCCTGGAGCACCAGGACAGTAGAAACATCCACAAAATGCCCACATTTTAGAGAGTATTTTTGTAAGAGTCTTTTGAAGACTTCATATTGCCACATGTTTTTGCAAAATACAGAAAGAAAAAATGAAAAAAAGATTTCTTTTACACAAAGCTGTCAGTTTAATAAGATATTTCTCACACGCAGCATGGGCATACTTGGAATTACACCCCAAAACACATTCTGCTACTCCTCCCGAATATGGAGATACCTCATGTGTGAGACCTTCACTGTCTGGACTGATTATGTACTGGCATTGTATCTTGTGTATCACACAAATCAACCAAATGTACTGTAATGGTCACTTCTGTACAAGGTGTCAGGGAATCTAGTTTAGTGTAGCATCACCTTTAGTAGTTCCATTACCCATCAAACCAAGCCTATCAAGTCAAACAAGCCTAGCCTACTGGTACATAGCTGCCCCTAGGCCTGGTGTCCTGCAGGAATGTAGTCAATGGGATGTGCAAATGGGTCAGTTAGAGCCACAGGCAGAAAAAGGTCAGCAAAACAGGCAAAGGATCGGTCCAACCAGCAGGAAGAAACGTGGTCAATAAACAAGCCATGATTAGTCCAGGTGGCAGGCAGAGGCAGCACTGCACTGGTGTAGTGGTGATCAGGGATTATATGACTGGTGTGGCGGTGATTAGGGACACTGTCTCACAGCATGAAACCTTGCTTACTACTGTGATGCTGTGATTGGTCACAGCTATCATAATGTACAGAGCTAGTGTGATTGGCCCTGGTACCACGTGATCGCTGTGACCAATTACAGATAACACAGTAGTAAGCAAGGCATTACGAATTACAGCCTTACTATTGTAACTATGATCACTGTGATCAGTCAAAGCAATCACAGCATCCCGGCAGAGCTGCACGAATAATCTTATAATAATCGCGATCTCGATTCACCCCCTCCACGATCTCCAGCCTTACCGCGATTTTCCAGATCCCCGGGATGTAGCCTAGACCAGAGGAGAAGCCGTCGGAACCAGCGTGGAATGCAAATGGCGCGGATACTGGAACTGATGTCAGCAACCGGAACAGACATCAGCAGAGAGCGTGATGCGCCACGGTGGATGCCTGGGCGTGGGCGGTACTACGTTTCTCGGCCGGGAAACACGGTGACTGAGTGCGCAACAGCAGCATTGATCTGATGCAAGCATTTTTCCAACACAAATGTGAGCTGCCCTATATATATATATATATATATATATATATATATATATATATATATATATATATATATATATATATATATATATATATTATGAATATGCCTGCTTGACTGCTGCAGTACATGGACTTGATAACCAGAAAGCCCACTACATAGGAGGGGGTAATCTCAGTCCCCCCTATGTCACCATGCACCGCCCACAGATCTACATTATAAAATGGTTCATTTAAAAAAGAAAAATCCATATCAAAAGTTAAACTCAACAAGAAGAAAAAAAAAAAAATAATAATAAATATATATATATATATATATATATATATATATATATATATATATATATATATATATATATAATTTATTATTATATATTTTTTTTTCTTCTTGTTGAGTTTAACTCTGATATAGATTATTCTTTTTAATTGTTTTCTTTTTTAATTGTTTTTGACAATTGTGAGAGAATCGTGATCTTTAGTCTAAGCAAAAGAATCGTGATTCTCATTTTTCCCAGAATCGTGCAGCTCTACAGCCCGGTACTGTGATCGATATCAGCTGTGGACCAGTGGACACAGTCAGTTACAGATCGTGTGCGCTGTGCATCCCCTGGAGGCGCACAATTTCGGGAGGACTTATGTCCTCTTATAACTAGAGAGCACCCAGCGGTTTATGTACATTGGGCAGGCAGGAAGTGTTTACATTCACTGTTTTTATTTGAAGGAACTGCAACAGAAGGAAAAAAAAGGGGTATGTCACATGACATATAAATGTCATATGACATTTGAGTGGTCATATCTGAAAATATTTTTTTATTTTTTAAATCAGAATAAAAAAAGTTTACCAATAAGTTTTAATAAACAATGCACATTCTGAAGTATTACATTTATACAATACCTACACAGAATACAAAGTAGAATAATGTTCTTGTACATAGCCAAAGCAGGTTTATAAAATAAATTGAACCTGAGATGTCATTAGTCGTTACATCTCACAGTATTATGCATCCCTAGATAGGGTTTAGGAAGACATTCTCATCATATGTCTTTCCCAGTACTTTAAATTAAACTCACTCCAAGGGTAAGGACACACTGGGGTTGATTTACTAAAGCCAAACAGAGTGTACACTTTGCAAAGTGCAGTTGCAAAAAAAAACAGCATTTTTGCTTGCACATGATTGGATGATAGAAGTCAGTAAAGCTTCTGCTCATTTACTAAGCTCTGAAGCAATTGCACTTTGCAGAGTGCACACACAGTCCAGTTGCCTTTAGTAAATCAACCCCATTGAGCGGTTGAGTCCCCACAGTAAGTCAATAGCCTATCGAGAATTAGGTCTAATGGAGCCAAGCCAGGGGTAGCTAGCTAGAAACCCCAGATCTTATTAAACCGGGTCAGGCTTCTTAGATCTGGAAATATTTGGTATACAGTGGAACCTCGGATTACGAGCATATTCCGTTCCAGGAGTATGCTCGTAATCCAAAGTACTCACATATCAAAGCGAGTTTTCCCATTGAAGTCAATGGAAACAAAAATAATTAGTTCTGCTTTGATTTCAATTGGATGCAAATCCTGCATGCAGCCAGAGACGGGGGGGGGGGGAGGGGGCACCGGAGAGCCTCGGAAACGGCCGAAAAGTCCTGAGCACACTTTGGCAAACCTCGGAAAGACTCCGTTCACAAGCTTTTCTGAGGTCAGCCAAACTGTCCTCGGGCCTTTCCGTGCATTTCCGAACGCCGACGATCGGCGCTGTTTGGCTCCAGCGCCCCCCCCCCCGCCTCAGGCCAAAAGCGGTACTGCACACCGCTTTTGGCCTGAATCCTGCTCGTTTTGCGAGACAACACTCGCAAACTGAATTAGGACTTTTAGAAATACAGTGCTCGTTTTGCAAAATGCTTGTTAACCGCGTTACTCGCAAACCGAGGTTCCACTGTAAATGCAATTCTAAAAATGTAAAATGAAGTAAATCCTACATTTTGCCCATTTAGGAATAAAGTACAGCTTCCCCTGATACCTCACTGTCTGCTAATACAGATCCCCAGCTTGAGCCAAGTACTTATGGATAGAGGGTCATGTGAATTGTTTCCCTTTTCTCCCATGTGTGTGGTGCCTGAGTGGCAAATTTGCTAGGCACAAGTAACTAGAAACTTGCCCATTGGACTCATATAGTTACATAGTAGGTGAGGTTGAAAAAAGACACACGTCCATCAAGTCCAACCTATGTGTGTGATTATGTGTCAGTATTACATGGTATATCCCTGTATGTTGCGGTCATTCAGGTGCTTATCTAATAGTTTCTTGAAGCTATCGATGCCCCCCCGCTGAGACCGCCGCCTGTGGAAAAGTAGAGGGAATACAGGGAAAACGTCCATTTTATAGGGAGGGAGGTGTTCCTGGAATTTTTTTTTTTTTTCATAGAATGTTGGCAACTATGAAATATATACAGTCTTGATGTCTATATTTAGGTACTTTGAAAACAACATGGTCACATAAAAAGCTTATTTGCGATAAAACAAACAAAAATCTCTATTTATGGCATAACTGCTACTATCGTCCTTGGAAGCCAACATAAAGACACGGCTAACTCTACAGTGAGACAGTCTTTGTCTACCCCCTACATACTATATGTGATAGCTTGAAACATCTACATGCATTCTATACAGCAGGCACCTTTATCTCACACCGTTCTCAGTGTTGCAAGGGATTCTGCGTAGCGATACCACACCGCTTTTAGTGGGTTTTATACATTTTAAATAGCACAGTTTGTCAGATTACTTTACTGAGCTCAGAGATTGTTTTAGCTCAACTGCTGAAAGCATTCATTACTGTTTTCACATGAAATTTTCAAGTATGTCTGAAAGCTGGCATGCTTTCAAAATGCCAAAGCTGCAAGGATGGGGTGATGTGTAACATCATTCTACTCACTCTTTAGGGCATTTTGATAAAGCTAGAGGACAGGCTGTGGGAAGGGACTCGTTTTTAATCATGACAAACCCTAGAGGAATGCAGGTAGGGAGAAATTAAAGCGGGCCCTATCATGGTGTGAGAGAATATAGAAGAATAAAAGTACAGTAAAACCTTGGATTGCGAGCATAATTCATTCCAGAAACATGCTTGTGATCCAAAGCACTTGTATATCAGAGCAAATTTCCCCAGAAGAAATAATGGAAACTCAGATGATTCGCTCCACAACCATTTATTCATAAGTCCTTCAGTTTATAGTCCATATAAAAAGATTATAGCAATGTGATTGTTGTGGAATCATAAAATGTCCATCCACAAATGGAAGTCTTCACAAGGGGATTAGAAGCAAAATCCAGCAGGAGCTACAGAGTATAAAAGAGAAGAGAAGCGCCTCTAAGTTTAGCAATGTGGTTACATTTAATGAAGGTACAACATTTCGCAACTCACATGGTTGATGATCAAAAGAGGCACATCTAAGTATGCGGTCATCCGAAGTAAAGCGGTCCATATAGACCGTCCTCCGCACCGCCGGCTGTCAGTCTGCAATTGTGACCGGGAAGACTACCCTGTAGTAGAGCGATCTGAAAGCGAGGCTTGAACCGCTCGTGGAGCGCAGCGTGGAAGGGACAATGTCAATGGCAGTGCGGAGGATGGTCTATGTGGACAGCTTTACCCTGGATGCCTGCATACTTAGATGTGCCTGTTTTAATCAACCATGTGAGTATCTAAATGTTGTACCTTCATTAAATGTAACCACATTGCTACACTTAGAGGCGCCTCTCTTCTCTTTTATACTTTGTAGCTCCTGCTGGATTTTGCTTCTAATCCCCTTGTGAAGACTTCCATTTGTGGATGGACATTTTATGATTCCATAACAATCACATTTAATATAAAAAGATTATAGCAATATAACCATCAGGGGCGTTGCTGGGTCTACAAAAGATCTGGGGCTAGAGCCCATAGCAGCGTAGTAAAGAAAGTCATACGCTTGGGCGGACATACACATGTATTTACAATATATATATATATATATATATATATATATATATATATATATATATATATATATATATATATATATATATATATATATATATATATATATATATATATGTGTGTGTGTGTGTGTGTGTGTGTGTGTGTGTGTATGTATGTGTGTGTGTGTGTGTGTGTGTGTGTGTGTGTGTGTGTGTATATATATCCCGAGAGAGCCCTCCACTTACATTAGGGTCCCTAGAGAGCCCCCCCTTACATCAGGGTCCCCAGAGAGCCCCCCACTTACATTAGGGTTCCCAGAGAGCCCCCCCCTTAAAAACAGGGTCCCCAGAGAGCCCCCCCCTTAAAATCAGGGTCCCCAGAGAGCCTCCTACTTACATCAGGATCCCCATAGAGCCCCCCACTTACATCATGGTCCCCAGAGAGCCTCCCCTCCCTTTGGAAACCCTTACAGAGACTTGGGGCTATAGCCCCAAAAGCCACCCCCTAGCGACGCCACTGGTAACCATATTGCTACACTTAGAGGCACCTCTCTTCTCTTTTATACTTAGTTGTCATGACGCTACTTATATATCAAGCCATCGCTTGTATATCAAGTCAAAATTTGACTTCAAAAGTGCTCTCAAACCAAGTTACTCTCAAACCAAGGTTTTACTGTATGCTGCGGCAAAGTTGTAAAGTTAACCACTTCCCATCCCAGCTATTGTCAAATGACGTCCACAGGAGGGATCTCCCATCCTGGGCGGATGTCATATGACGTCCTCGGCTTCCTGGTCGTCTGGGGCACCCGTGATTGCCCGATAACAGAGCAGGACCGTGGATCTGTGTGTCTAAACACACAGATCCACGTCCTGTCAGGTGAGAGGAGACCGAAGGTGAGTTCCCAGTACAGAGGAACACCGATCGGTCTCCTCCCTTTGTGAGTCCCCTCCCCCTACAGTTAGAATCACTCCCCTAGGTAACACATTTAACCCCTTCCCTGCCAGTGACATTTATACAGTAATCAGTGCATTTTTGTACAATTGTATTTTTGTGAATGGTCTCAAAATAGTGTGAAAAGTGTCCGATGTGTCCGCCGCAATGTTACAGTCACGATAAAAATCGCAGATCGCCACCATTACTAGTAAAAAAAAAAAAAATAATAACAAAAATGCATAAATCTATCCCCTACTTTGTAGATGCTATAACTTTTGCGCAAACCAATCAATATATGCTTATTACGATTTTTTTTTTAACCAAAAATATGTAGAAGAATACATATCAGCCTAAACTGAGGAAAGAAAATGTTTTTTAACAAAAAAATTATGGGCTATTATAGCACAATATTGTGTTTTTTTCAAACTTGTCATTTTTATTTTGTTTATAGCGCAAAAAATAAAAAACGCAGAGGTGATCAAATACCACCAAAAGAAATCTCTATATGTGGGGAAAAATTTGGGGTACAGTGTTGCATGACCGCGCAATTGTCATTCAAAGTGTTACAGCGCTGAAAACGGAAAAATGGCCTGGGCAGGAAGGGGGTGTAAATGCCCTGTATTGATGCCCTACGCTCTTGCAACCACGTGCCTCAAATAAAGTCCCACCCCCTTGCTCTCTCCCCTGTATTGAAGTGGTTAAAGAATTTTTTTTTTGGTACAGTTCTGTACATGTCGTACCTTGTCCTGTGTTGCCAAGTGCTTTCTAACCATAGGAATGAGGTCTGACTGCCCCCCTCCCCTCTTGCCACAGCCAATCCTGCAGCAGCCGTGAAGGAGATGGCTAATTCAAAGTGCAACTTGTCTTGGCTGTGAACAATTTCCACCGACAAGCAGCAGCAGCAGCAAGAGGAATAGAGCTTGACACAGGCCCATCCCTCTTTATTCCTCTTGCAGCTTCTTGCCTGTGGAAGGTGCTCACAGCCAAGACAAACTGCACTTGAATTAGCCCTCTGCTTCATAGCGTTGTTGCATACTGTGTCAGGGGTGGGGGAGGGCAGGTCAGACCCCATAACTATGGTTAGAAAGTACTCCTGTTTATACATATTTTAAACCCAGCTGCAGAGAACAGCACTCACTTAGTGAAATGAGCTGGGTTCTCCTCTCATGTGAGCTCAGACCTGACCACCCCTGTGGACATGATACAAGAGATGGTTAAAGACTGCAGACTGCATTTTTTTGAGCTTTTCTTGCACTAAAGGTGACAATAACGGCCAACAATAAATTCATATTACTTTAAATTGATGATATTAATTAAAAAGTTGAATATAAAACAATTACTGGTATATATAAAAATATAAAATTGTTTTTTTAAAAACTGTAATTTTCGGCAAAGTGCATCCTGCATTTTCGGTTTCGGCACCAAAATTTCCATTCGGTGCACCCCAATTAGCAACCAAGGGCACCACCAGCTACAGGCATTAATTAAGCAAACAGGGCAGCCAAATTCACAGATGAATGCCAGGATAACAGTAGCTTTTGACATAAATTAGGACTGAGACATGTTGGGGTGTACTTTTAGGCTTCATGCACTCTGAGCGTTAAAACTCCAATTTTAGGGGAGTC
The DNA here is from genome assembly GCF_042186555.1 of Aquarana catesbeiana. Taxonomy (NCBI): domain Eukaryota; kingdom Metazoa; phylum Chordata; class Amphibia; order Anura; family Ranidae; genus Aquarana; species Aquarana catesbeiana. Next base: position 33,237,057 of record NC_133335.1, on the reverse strand, counting down.
TGGTGGGTTTTTTTTATGCCTCTAAAAGCCCCTCCATGTTAGGCTGTGGGGTTTATTTACTATAGCACCTAGTCGGGAAAATGGGTGAACAAATGGTCACAAGCGGCTATAATCCATAGAAAATGACTAAATCTAGTCAGAAAAAAGTATTCACTATAGCACACAGGGAATAAATAGTCGCAAAATGAACTGTTACTTCCACAAAAACACACATTTTAGTTTAGAGATGAACTCCTTAATTTCTAAAATTGTCCCTGCTGGGTTTTTATATTGCTTCCTTTTCCTTTTTTTTTATTACAATGCGAGTAATGTTTTCTCTCTCTCATATATATATATATATATATATATATATATATATATGATATAGATAGAAATTCTATATGCATTCTCTGAGATTATATATATATATATATATATATATATATATATACACATACATATATATATATATATATATATATATATATATATTCTGCATTCAGTGTAGACTATATATTCAGTGCATTTGGTGGTGTACTGTTTATATATATATATATATATATATATATATATATATATATATATATATATATATATATATATATATATATATATATATATATATATAAATAATTTGTGCCACGTGCATTGTGTATGCCCAGGGATTTGTGAAATATCTTTTGTTACACTGAGCATGCACAGCCACTTTGCCATATCTCTGGATACACTGAGCATGCTCAGACTTAGCTGTTTGACATCTGATAAGTAAATGGTAGATAATGCACTTGTTGCTCTCCATCTCACATACATCTAAACCAAAACTCCCACAGCTGTCTTCACAAACCACAAACAATACCATTGCTAATGAAAATTTAAAATGAGTAACAATTTCGCGTGTTTAGTATTTCCAAATGATCATAATGTTCACCACAAAAAATGTAATATGTGTACAAACATCATTAATCCAAATCAAAATGTCATTGCCAAAATTCAAAGGGTAACACCACTATTCTACACTTACACACCAATAAACACCAAATATCACAGAATAAATCAAGAAACAGAACTCCTGTCTGATGCAATTCCACCACCTATAGGTAAATGCCTAAAAAATGTTGTATTTAGGTGTAGGAGGGTTCCACCACCATTGCAAATCTTGCCATATGTGTTCCATGGGGAAGGACAAGAAGCAGCCTTGTGAATTCCACACCAGCACCAATTGCAGCCTCTTACCAAGCAAAAAGCCCCCAAATTAGAAATAGTCCTATTGCAACATGCTGACAGTAATCAGCCATAACCAGCCTTGGAACCAGATGGCATATCACAGAAACAGGTTGGTCAATGGCACTCAGGACTTCCAGGGTACATCTACATTGATTAACTTTTTGCACACCAGGGACTTAGGCTCCATTCACACTAGCGCGTTTTTTGATGCATTTTGCATTTTGCAGAAATGCACGGGAATTTTTTAACATGGGTTCCTATGGAACATGTTCACATCAATGCCTTTTTGTTTCTCTGCATTTTTGGAAAGGGTCAGGGACTTTTTTTCATGCAAAATGCAGCGTTTTGCATGTAATAGAATTCAATGGACAAGCATCAAAAACGCAAGTGCACCGTTTTTGCAGCGTTTTTGCCGTTTTTTTTTTTTTTTTTTTTTTAATTTTTTTTAAGACTGTAAAAAAAAAAAACTGTAAAAAAAAAAAAACGCAAAACGCAAATCGCGGCAAAAACGCCGCAAAAACGCTGCTCAAAAACGTGGCAAGCATGAAAAAAAAAACCTCCAAAAACGCCCAAAAGCAACATGCATAGATGTGAATCGAGCCTAAGGGCTGTTTAATACCACCGAGATGGAGGCTCCATGCATGTGTCAGAAAAGTGGCTAACTGGTTAGCACTTCTGCCTTGCTGCACTGGGGTCGTTGGTTCGAATCCTAAACAGGCCACTATGTGGTTAGAGGTTTGTATGTTCTACCTCTGTTGTGGCGTTATAGCTACTTTTTCACAAGGTATTATATTTCTGATGGGTTTCATATAATGGAAACAAAAGAAATTGCATTATAAATAAAGCGAGTGTGGGTTTTACACCAAATCTGTATCATTTTTTTTTTGGTCAGATATGGATTTATAAGTGTGATCCTGCATCCATATTTAAATGTTGGATGCTGATGACGAATGTGCTTGTCAACAATTTGTGGGAAGCAGCCCTCACAAAGTTGTCATTTCCTGTTTTGTACCCTTCAACCAACTTACAACAACTTACAACTTGAATTGTTTTGTTTTTGGTATCATTGATCATGGTCAGAGACTTGGACATTTGATCTTTTACATTATACACTGCAGAGATACATATGCTTATATAGCTGATACATTCTCTCATTTGCCAAGAGTGTGTGTTCCTGATCAACAGGTATGAGTACTTGAGGCATACATGAAGAGACAGAATTAAATTACACTGGTTGGCGTGTCCTTTACTGGGTGGGTGTAGGTGCGCTATCAATCCAACCTATGTTATATAAGGCCTGGTTCACACCTATGCAATTTTAAATGCATTTTCAGTGTTGCAGAAACACACTACAGTCCATTTACCATGGTTTCCTAAGGGTCAAGTTCACATCTAGGCATTTTATGGAAAGGGCCTGGGACTTTTTTTCTGGTTTTTGGTTCTATAGACTTCAATGGATCAAAAATGTGTATTGAAAAACACAAAAGGCACCTGGAACATGCTAACTGCAACCTGCATAGGTGTGAACCAGGCCTAAAGGCCTGCATTAGTTTCGTTTGCTTTGCCTGAAAAGAAGCCAGATTATTTGTGGACAGAGTGCTATAGTGTGCATAATGACCCACACCGGCTGTGGTTTGATGAATGTTTTGTCTGTTTGCTTTAATTGTTTTGCATTTTGGCCCTCAAAAGTGGATTTTTTGTGTGTCTTTGTCCAGTGTGACCATGCATTTCTTGTTTGTGAGCATCATCTGACCCTTCTCTTTTGATCATTACTTACAAATCTCACGTGTTAGACAACTCCTAATGTTGATCTAGTTTCCTAAATTATTTTTATAAAAATGAAGCTTCCTGCTAACTCCAACCAGAAATGTATCTGTGTGTGAATTTAGAGGGGTGTAGTTATTGCGCTGCCTTTTATTTTGTCAAATTTTATATCTTGTTTTGTTTGTTTAATCCCGCACTTAAACTTTTGATGGGGGTGGGGTGGTGAGAGTTGTTATGCCCTAAAATGTTTGACATGGTTAGTGCTCACCTTATTTTTATCCCTGCTGTACACTACTAAATTTAAGGTGTGTCCAATTTAAGTGTTTCTCTTTTAGATTGAGAGCAGGGCCCTTTTAACCATATTGTAAAATTCTGTGAAAAATATTGCATGCCAATGCTAGTCAATTTTTTGGCGCAAAGTAACTGAATGTACAAAATAGTGTTCCTATTGTCCAAATAAAATATAAAGTCGTTCTTTTTTTTTTTTTTGAGGATTAATACAATATTTTATAAGTGGAATGTATTAACACACCTTTCAATCCCAATTAAATCTACTTTGCTACAAAATAATTTTATTCTGCACACATGCAAGTCATTAAATACTGTAGAGAAAAAAGCATAAATCCAAAACTAAAAGCACAAGCTTTTAACAGCTCCAATGCTGATTTTCCTCCCCATTCCATGCAAGGCTGACTTTTGCTATATTTCCTTAGAACGCTTCATCTCTTGATGGTATGTAGATATTAGACAGAAGCCAGTAAGACACAGCAAGGCATTCATCAGCTGACCTCCTTAGCACACACCTGTGGCTGTGTTCCCTCCTTCCAGCAGATCCCAACCACCCCCAGCTAGGATCACGGTTTTCTGATGCAATATATACACATCCCTAAAGTTTCAATGGCGAATGGATATGTGAGTAGGCAAAAGCGTATTTGCCATCACCGTTATACAATTTATCTCTCGCTGATGGCACTTATGCATATACTTATTGCCATTGCAATTCTAGGGAGGTGGTAGCATGGGTGGACTTTGAACTCATGACCTAAGTGCTGCTAGCTAAGAGTGCTAAAGATTAAGCCACTTTGCTGAGTACAATTATACCTAGAATCAGGGCTTTTTTTCAGCAGGAACTCAGTTCCACCACCTCTGGCTCAGGTCTTCCGCTCCCTGCTCACCACTATCACTTGGTAACACTGAAGTCCAGCTTCTGCGTTTGCAAGTGGTAGTTTATCTCAGGTGCCCAGGGTTCAGTGCAGTCATGGGCAGGAGAGGGTGCATGGTAGGCTGAACCCTCTGTGGTCTCCATTTTTTTCCCTGGTGACCAGTTGATGCTCCTACTGCATGATCTCCCTTGCAAGTGACTGTAGTATAATATAGTATGCTGGGAGGTACTACAGCCGGATAGGTGTTTCAGCTTAATATTGCAACAAAGGTAAGACATATGACAGATGGTGGAGCTTTTAAGGAGGGGGGAGAAAATGAGGCAGTGGAGGGAGGGAGTTGTATGCAGAGGGAAGAGCTACTATTTGATGCCATTTGGCAGGTATGTGTGTGTGGAGGCATGGTTGAGTTCCTGCACCTATTCTCTGAGAAAAAAAGCCCTGCCTAGAATATAAAGAATTACCATTATTACAGAATGACCATATATAACTAGAACTCAACATTTTCAAAAAATACGAATTAGACATAAAAAAATTTGACATATATAGAATAGAAATATAACTCTTACATCAATGATAATAATATAAATATCAGCAAAAGAAGCAAAACAAATCACATCTACTAATTTTTGACGATTTAGCAATGATCTTGTTTTATAGGAGTGTATAGATTCTCTTGATCTATGTTCATTTGTTATTCATTGTACTACTGTATATACTCTATGGATAATTGTGCATGGTATCAAATTAAATTTTAAACAGCAGTGTATGCTGAAAATAGGCGAACGCCTAATTGCCACTGCCACATCAGCATGGTTGTTTCCATAATTTACATGCTCAATTGTATGCAATGGTATGTTACTTTGCAAAAATATTATTGTGTGGCAATAAAATAATCAAACACTAGTGAAGACGTAGGGTGTTAGCATGGTTGGGATTTGAACTCATAACTCAAAAAGTGCTTTTTGTTCATCTGTGCAGACCACTAGGTCATTGTGCTGAGTGCAATTAGACTTGCCTAATAGTTTAGTATGATTAAAGAATGAACACAATTAGAACTCTAAAGTCTCCTAAAAAAGAAATGGAACATGAAAAAAATAAGTAACATATAACAGATATGTAACTATAATGATAGATACATGTAACCTTACACTATAGCAGACATTCCTCTGTAATAATCATTCAGAACAGCATTCATTAGCAAAAGAAGAAAACAAACTATGCACAATAATTGTATTATAAATAAATATCCACACACGAGGTAAAGCACATCCCATATAAGAATGGTTTATTGACATACCGTATGTATTCGAGTATAAGCCGAGTTTTCCAGCACATTTTTTTGTGCTGAAAGTGCCCCCCTCGGCTTATACTCGAGTCACTGCCATCTGCCTACCTGATCAGCGTGTAATGCAGTCAGACGGCGGCCATTCCAGTGTACAAAAGCTGCGCCTCTTCCTTGTCCGTGATAGGGGAACACTCAGTTTCCCAGCAGTGAGTTAGTGTTCTGCCCATCACGAACAAGGATGAGAGGATGTCCATGATAGGCTGAACACTGACTGCTGGGAAACTGAATGTTCCGCCTATCACAGACGAGGATGAGGAGGAGACGCGGCTTTTGTACATTGGAATGGCCGCCGTCTGACTGCATGACACGCTGATCAGGTATGCAGATTGGCACAGGAAGACTGCAATGGATGGACACAGAGAGGTTGCAGATTGGCACAGGAAGGCTGCAATGGACACAGAAAGGTTGTAGATCTGCATAGGGAGGATGCAATGGACACAGTGAGGTAGGCAGATCTGCACAGGGAGGCTATAATGGACACAGGGAGGTATGCAATGGACAACCGGGAGGTATGCAATGGACAACCGGGAGGTATGCAATGGACAACCGGGAGGCATGCAATGGACAACCGGGAGGCATGCAATGGACAACCGGGAGGCATGCAATGGACAACCGGGAGGCATGCAATGGACAACCGGGAGGCATGCAATGGGGAGGCATGCAATGGACAACCGGGAGGCATGCAATGGACACAGGGAGGCATGCAATGGACACAGGGAGGCATGCAATGGACACAGGGAGGCATGCAATGGACACAGGGAGACATGCAATGGACACAGGGAGGTATGCAATGGACACAGTGAGGCATGCAATGGACACAGTGAGGTATGCAATGGACACAGGGAGGCATGCAGCTGCAGATGGGCATTGTTGACCCTCTTTTCCACTTACAGTAGCTGCTGCATTTCTCACCCTCTGCTTATACTCCAGTCAATAAGTTTTCCCAGTTTTTTGAGGTAAATTAGGTGCCACGGCTTATACTTGAGTATATACAGTACATGTATACACATGATCATAGCTAAATCCAGCAGTGCAGTTCCATGTACAGTAAGAAACTCGTTGGCATATGCCAATTATGGAACCGCGACTATGCCGAATTGGAATTCACTAATGCTCACTTACTCACTTTTCCGTTCGCATGTTCACCTAGTTGAGGTCTTAATTGGCTTAATTGGCTTAATTGGGAGCAACTAAATGTAGAGTGACTACTTGTTCTCCTTATTCTTAGTGAATTAGGCCCTATGTGTCTATGTACACAGACATTTAGAGGGAGAAAAAAAACCCCACTACCAGTACATCCAGAAGCAGCAGCGTTTTGGCAGAAAAAATGCTCGACACATGTACAGGTGGACCGAGCACATAAGAGTTTATTCATTTAAATGTCCAGAATAGATGAAGTTTATTGACGCCCAAGTGCTTGACGCGCCTAAATGGGTTTAGATTCGTCAATCATTTTTTTCTGCCAAACGCTGCTGCCAGGAAGAAAGGTGTTTAGGCGAGCTGGGAAAACTGTGTGCATGGGGCCTTAAATATCTTCTCTGCAGAACCTGGCAGCCTGTCATTTTGCTTTATTTTTCTGCGGCAAGTGTACAGTGATTCTTCTTTCTGTGGAGTTATTTGAGAACACAGATGATATGAAATCTTCGCTCTGATTAAATGGAAAGCTTGTCTGTAAATATTTCCCTATCTCCGCTTATCACATATTTGCACCTCTCTGCCAGCTATTTATTCCTCGCGGCACACATTCATTGGCAGGGGCGCACAGGGTTAAAGAGATAAAAGTCCTTCTGCGCAAGGGATTCTTTTACCAGATGTAAATTGCCTGTAATGTGTAAAGCAGGTGTAATTGTGAATGTAATTGGAATTATGCCTGTTTGACTGTGCTAGGAGAAAAAAAAAGCTGAAAAACTAGGTGAAACTTTTTATTTTCATTTATATATGGGATTGTGCAGATCCTTTTTAAACTACTCTATAGCAAAGGGAATAGCTTTCCGGTTTCATAAAGATTCATGTTTTTATGCTATCACTTCCTCAAAAAGGAGAATTCCTATTTTTAAGTTTTTTCCAACATAGCATTTCTAGCGTATGATTATTTAGAAACTTGTCTTCTGTGACAATTAACAAAAAGATATAAGTTTGTTTTGCCTATTTTTTTCCCCATTGACTCTTGGGCTTCATGTACACTAGCAGCTCCTAAACTTGAGTTGGAGCTTTCGGCATTTTTTTTGCCAAAACGCCTGAACTCAACTCCAGAAAAGCCTGTGCCCACGTACATAGGCTTTTAGCAGAGTTTAGTAACTGCCGCTTTTAGGTGAGGTTAAGAATGCAGATGCATCGTATTCAGGATAGGAACATTTTGATCACCACCCAATGGGAAAACGCAAAATACTTGATCCCCCCCAGTAGTGTATTTAGGTTTTGTGCTGCCCTAGGCCTGACTAAACTCGTGCACCCCCTAATTTAAATATGACCCATGCCTTCCTGTCAAGGCCACACCCCTTGCTGTTTAAGATCCACCCTGAAATTTTTGAGCGAGGACACTAGTTCTGAGGGCCTGGGTGGGGAGCAATGGATTCCCTTAATTTGCATAGATTTCCTCTCACTTCCTGTTTGGCTGTGGAGCAGGAAGTGAAGGGAAATTCTGCAATGGAAGAGGGATGGTAAAAAATAAACTGACAAGGGCTTTAACCCTCCCTTAATCTATCCAAAATTAAAAAAAAAAAAAAAAAAGGCGTGTTGCCTATAGTTCTACTTTAAGCACAAATTTCTGATAATTTTATGGAGAGGACTAAAAAGATATAACCATGTCAATGGTGCAGCAGAAAACATAGCACAGCGAGGAAGGTTTGTGGTCTAGGATGATAGGACAGTCAAAATTAGAAGTTGCCCCCCCCCCCACAGTTGCAGAATGCCGGCCGCCCGCATACTGGAAGCAGTGCGGCCGCTTTATGGGGGCGCTAGACTAGTTTGCCTCTCAGCTCAGCCCGCCCCATAAGACTGGCGCTACACTAACAGCGCAAGCCAACGGGGACTCTTTCCGTGCTTCCGTGCAAAGTGCTGCCTGTTCTGTCTCTGGGACAGATAGCTAAACCTATTATCTCAATAACTTCAGATACCATATTTCTTTGATCTCAGTTTTATTAGAACAAGCCAGGTGAAACTACAAAATAACAGAAATAGACCTCAATAAGTATAATTTTGCATGCAATACAGCATACATTGCATAAACAACGATATACAGTACAAGATGAGATAATAAAAACTTATTTTTTAAGTTTTCTAAGGGGTGATGGCGATAGATTGAGAAAGACGTGTCTTGCTTCCTGCAATGTGTTGAAAAGAATGGTGGCTGGTTTACTTCCTGTAAAGATTCCACCCAGAATTCCCCGCTTGCTGACAACTTCCTTAATTACACATACAATAAAACAAATAAACAGAACTGCAGCAATACCAAAAAGGAACGCTAGATGCAGCCTGCACACCACATATGATTGTCTTAAGTAAATTACACATTTTGCATGTAAATTTAACAATACAGGTACAAATAAGGTACAAATAATCAGCAAGACATCTGGTGGACAGAACACTGCCCTAGGCCTGGGCCTTGTCGGCCTAGGCCAGGATACAGCGTTGGCTCCCCCACCAATTGAATGGTGCAGACTGGAGGAAGTGAAGAGCCATCTGGTGACTAGTATATATATCGAGGGGGGGGGGGAGCATTTGGAATTAGTATTTTCATCTGTACTACTACTAAAAAGGAGGTTTGGCTCTCAGGATGAGGGTACGGTCCTTGAAAAGCATAAACCATTAGCCTCTGGAGCAAGTGGAGTGGACAAACCGATTGCTAATATTTGATATGCTTTGCTAGTCTGGATGTTTGACTAGATTCATTTATGTTTTTTTCTAAATGGTTTTAGAAATAATGTACTAGGCTGGTGTGCCCTCTCTCTTTGTATGTTTTCAGTTCCTTTTTGACAACAGCCTGCGTATTGGTCTTGAAAATAGTCCAAATTTATTACAGAGATTGACTCCGCATAGAATCCAGTGAGGTTGACTGCCATGTTTGGATTTTTGTGAATTTAGGTTGCGCTTTAAAAGCCTATACAGGTTACCAGTTTAGAGTTAAACAGGAGGCCTGGTGCTAGAATTATTGCTCTCACTCTTTTGCGGTGATACCTCACGTGTGTAGTGCGATCGCCATTCGTTCACATATGCATGCAGGACTTACATATGCATTTACATTTGTTCGTAACATGGGAGTGCCGGAGCATTCAAGTGCAAGGGGGTTTTCCCTGCAGCAAACAGCAGAAATATGGCAGGTGAAGTCCAGAAAATGTCAAAAAAATGTATGTGGAACCTTTACAGTTCCAGAGAACTGGAATAAACTGCAACCGAGGACGCAAAGCAGGATTTTCCCAGCAGCAAACAAAAGACTGGCAGGTATAGAACACGTGTGAAGCAATTTTACATTGCCAGAGCACTGTAATGCCGCGTACACACGGTCGGACTTTTCGTCTACAAAAGTCCAACGGACGCTGACGGACTAAAGCTGGCTGGTAATCCGATCGTGTGTGGGCTTCTCCGGACTTTCAACGGACTTTTTCAGCCTCAAATCCGACGGACTTTAGATTTGAAACATGCTTCAAATCTTTCCGACGGACTCGAGTCCGGTCGAAAAATCCGCTCGTCTGTATGCTAGTCTGACGGACAAAAACCCATGCTAGGGCAGCTATTGGCTACTGGCTATCAACTTCCTTATTTTAGTCCGGTGTACGTCATCACGTAAGAATTCGACGGACTTTTGTGTGATCGTGTGTAGGCAAGTCTGTTCGTTAGAAAGTCCGCCGCAAGTCCGTCGAAAGTCCGTCGAAAGTCTGTCGGACAGGCTGTCGGACTTTTGTAGCTGAAAAGTCCGACCGTGTGTACGCCCCATTACTGCAAGCTTTGAAGTGATATGCAGGATTTACCCTACAGCAAAAATTTGACATTGGGTAGCGGATGTCCAGCTACAGGAAACATTGCATGTGGCAACTTTTACAGTTCTGGAGCACCAGAATTGGGCAGGAGAGACAGCAGGAGGGGGTAATGGTGGCAGTTTTTTGTTTTTTGTATTTTGGGCCAGATGACATGGAAAATTTTAGTCTGTAGCTTAAGGATATCAGTAAATGATCCAGTTCATACTCTCAATGGACTGGCAGTTTTGCCTCTCCCAAAAAAAAAAACCTGGTGTGAAAAGGCCACCTCAAACAACAAACTAGCTGTAGGGCAAACCAGAAGTCCAACACATACTATGCAAGCTCCAGACATTGTTCTAACCTGGACATCCAATCGTCTATGGGATCCTCACTTTTCAGAGTGTCTGCATCAGCCCCAAACCTGATGTAGTAAGCAATGGTGTGGTTCAAGAACTGGCCTGTTCACAGTGGTAAAATGCATATACCACTTTTCAAAGCAGCACTAATGCTGGACATACACTATACGAAAAATCATACGAAACCCATTTTCGAAAAACGAACATTCGGCCATGAGCGCAAACGATAGTGCCATCATGTAATGACCGATAAATCGTTCAGTGGACATAAATGAATGCATTTTTTGTTCATTTTTTTACATATACAATTGATCGTTCGTTCAACAGAAAATTTCCAAACGTGTCCTTCGTTTTTTCGGCTCAAAAACGTCCCAACGATTATCGATTTTGTGCCCATTAACTGGCCGAAAAACAAACAAACTGTCTAAATGACCGAATTTCGGACGATTTTTCGTATAGTGTATGGCCAGCATAAGGCAGCCACCGCTGCTCCAGGAAATGTGGAACAGAACATCTTTCAAAGCCTGCTAAATTTTACTCCCTCCCTCAACTATATAAAAACCAAAAAGACAACCCTTGGCTGTAAAGTGACATAAAATTTTAAAATTTAAAACACACCGACAGAAGAGACCCTAGTGATGCATATGCATGAAATGCATATCACAGCCTGCCCATTCAGAGAGTGAAGATGGAAAGAAGACTTGGTGAAGATCAGGGGCGCTGCTAGGTGGCAAAAAAACCAGGAGCTTCAGCCCAAGTCCGAGCCCAGCAGGGGGGGGGGGGGATGGTGTGTGTTACCTACCTGACGCGCACTGACCTACCTGACATACACTGACCATTACACTCACCTACCTGACATACACTGACCTACCAGACCCACCCTGACCTACCTGACCTGATACACTGACCTACCTGACCACCTGACTTCAGGTGACGTGACCTCCTCCTGTAGCTCAGCCGTAGTGTGTGGCATGCCCATAGAGTAGACAGCAGGGCCAGGCACTCCAGGCAGCCAGAGCCTTGACACACGACAGGAGAGGAGAGGAGAGCCGCCTGCCCGAGTGGGGATCTTCTCACAGTGGTGCAGCGGCTCTTTTGTAATTCCCGCCTTCTGGAGCCTGCATCGCCTATGATAGACGTCACACGTCCCGCGGTCCCCGCATTGGACCAGTGGGACATCTATCATAGGTGCTGCAGGCTCCAGAAGGCGGGACCCGCTATGTCACTCGGCCGCGCTCGGGTCAAATCGGTCCCCGCTCGGCGGAGGTGCTCTGGCCTAATAACAAAAAACTGTGCATGCCCGAGACATGGGGCTCTTTGGGGACGCACTAGGGGCTCCAGCCACCATCAGCCCCCCCTGCCGACGTCACTGGTGAAGATAGAAGTTAAGATAGAAACTTACTAGCACATTATAACATAAATGTCCTAGGGGCCCTATTAAAAAAAAAAAAATTGTGGCCTTTAAAAGAGAAGTATGGGATTTTAAAACAAACATTTTGCTCAGTTCTTAGTCTTCAGTGAACAGAGAGCCGGTGAATGCCAGCCACCAACTGACCATGTTCTGCCCCTCCAGTGCTCACTATAGCACTGGGCTGTGAAGGAGGTCGGCACAGTTGGCTCATACTCTCTGCATTGCGAGTTAGCTGCCTCTCAGGCATCTGGATGGATCCCAACATTAAAGTTGGGATCCACCCAGATCCTGGACCAGCTGAGTGACGTCAGCCGACAGCAGACTTTAGCCTGCTGTCAGCTGAATAGGGGTCACAGGAGTGCAGAACTAAGGAGAAGGATAAAAATCTTTGGCCCTACCTTAAAATGGTTCTAAAAGATGAAAGTTTTTTTACCTTAATGCATTCTGTGCATTAACCACCTCATACCGTGCTAAAGCCAATAAATGTCTCTCTACTTTTGGCAAAGGCATCCATGAACATCCTCCCAGAACCAAGTCCCCCAAGTGCCCCCAGGGGCATGCATCGGACGCGCTCTGTCCTTAGGACACGGCTGATCACATGTAAACAGACTTGCCGGTTAACGGCAGTCCTTTCCTCACACGCTGTCTGTGTAAGGAAAGGAAAGCCGATAACCAGCAAAGCTGTCGGCACATTGTTTACACTGATAACCAGGGCACCAATCATCAGTGCCCCGATTATCAGTGCAGCCCTATCAGTGCCAACATAAATGAAGAAAAACATTTTTTTCTTAAAAATCTTCAGTCTTTTTTTGTTTAGCAAAAAATAAAAAAATAAAAAGTAAAAAAAACAAACAGTGGTGATACTACCAAAAGAAAGCTGTGTCGAAAAAAAAACCACACATGATAAAAATTTAATTTGGGTAATTGTCATTCAAAGTGCAACAGGGCTGAAAGCTGAAATTGGCCTGGGCAGGGAGAGGGTGAAAGTGCCCAGAATTAAAGTGGTTAAGGTAAGAAAACCTTCAGTATGCAGCCCAATCTCGATCCAGCGATGTGCATGAGAGCGGAGGCTCTCTTGGCTCCCTCCCTCGGTTCAGACACAGTAATGGGAACGGGAAAGGGAGCAGAGCTGAGCCATGCTCTATATCCCCTAGGGACACAGAGCCGGCTCAGGAGCGAGCATGCACGAGTTCCCCCATAGCAAGCAGATAGCTATTGAGGCACTCGGCGGCGGGGGGGGGGGGGGGTTGGAAGGGAGAAGGAGAATCGGCGAGGGACATGTAAAAAAAACAATGCACAGAGCAGGTAAGTATGACATGTTTGTTTTTTTACAAAAAAATATAAAAAAAAACCCCCAAAAAAACACACAGCTGAATATTTATAATTAAATGTAATACTGTTTTAACAGAATATTCTTTTGCTACATCGGGTACATGTAAAAAAAAAAAAAAAAAAAAAAAAAAAAATCACTTGACAGAATTTGATGCAGTGAATCTAAACCTAAATAAATGAGGCAATAACCCAAAAGGGCCGAAAATGTTACACTATGATTGGCAGGAACTTCTCTGGATCAATGAACAATTAAGTAAATGGAAACTTTCAGCATCAGTTAGAATCTGAACCCTTTTAATTCCAAGCAGAAAGTAAATTTTTCATTTGCAAGTAGAAGAAAATGTTGAAATATATATATATGTTCCTGACTACATGAAGAGTTTGACTAGTAAGTGGGTCAGACTGGAATTATACCACCAGTAGAAAGTAATCCATGTTACGCGTGAGAAATTTTCAAATTGGAAAACTCCAGGATAACATTTCAAATATCTTTTTGTCTGCTTTGTGAAGTTTAAAGAACAAAAGAACTTTCAAGCAAGGTATATTTTCAGTTAATTTTCTCTACACATTCTCTAAAAACATGTTGGCACAGCCAATCCTGCACAGAACCTTGTTTGGAAATGCAAAAACGGATTTTATATCTGTGCAGCCTGTGCTCCCGCATAGGGATCCTAAAGAACAAAAAGGACAGATTAAGAGACTATGGAGAAGCCAAATGCTGGACCACAAAGTACAGTGATCAGATCATGCATAATGTTAGCATAGAGATACACTCCTGTGAAAATGTAAACTTAAAACCCAAGCCAAGCATCAGCCATAGTTTTTTTTTTGTTTGTTTCTAGTTTTGAGAGTGTTGGGAAGGTACAGAAATTGCTTTTTTTTTTTTTTATTGCCATTTGTTTCTTTTACTTCCTGTCCCAGTGATAATATAAAAGTAAATGGCAAATCTCCCCAACAGATAGAGACAGCAATAAAAAACAAGACAGAAGTTCTAACCCTGACTCCACTTAGTGTGAGTGTGGTTTGCTATCATGTCCATAATGGAGACATTTCCAAAATTGGTGACCACACAGGAAGTAAGGCAAAACAACTTTCACTGATTCACAAGCAGCAATAAAAACACACCAACCACCCTTGTACATTGTATACAAAATAAATCTGGGTTAGAAAAGAAAAACAAACAAAAAAAAACTATATGTCTGGGGGTATGCTTTGAGAAGTATAGCCTAGCAAAGCCATATAAAAAAAACAAAACAAAACAAAAAAAAAAAACACTCCGCCTCTGCTGCCAGAATATTGGCTGCAAGCACCGCTAGAGCAAAAAAAAAACAAAAAAACAAAAAAAAAAACAAAAAAAAAACAGAAAAAAAAAAAAAAAAAAAAAGGGAAGAACCACAGTCCCTCATTTAGACTCCTTTCACACTATACTTTCACACTATGCTGCCACTTTACCGTCATTTTAGTGACGCTATTCGGCCGATAGCGGGGCGGTTTTAACCCCCCGCTAGTGGCTGAAAAGGGGTTAAATCCGCCTGCAAAAGGCCGCCAGAGCGGCGGTTTGCCGGCGGTATCGCAGAGCTGCCCCATTGATTTCAATGGGGAGAAGCGGTGAGTTCACCGCTCCTAAGAAGCTGCTGGCAGGATTTTTTCTGACGTCCTGCCAGTGCACCGCTCCAGTGTGAAAGCCCTCGGGCTTTCACACTGGAGTGAATAGAGCAGCTGTTTTAGTTTGCAGGCACTATTTTTAACACTATAGCGCCTTCAAAACGCTCCAGTGTGAAAGGGGTCTTAGGAGGAGTTAGTGATGTTACTCCCAAGTCCAAAAGGAGTTTATAAGACATCTGACGTTCGGAAATGCAAAAAAGAAAACAGATGTCGATGTATGTTCTGGTGAATCTCTTAACCAGTTGCCGACCGGGCCATAGCCGAATGACGGCTACAGAGCGGTCAGATAACTCTGGGAGGCCATCATATGTCGGCATCCCAGAATCGCACTCCTGCGCGCCCACTTGGCTATATCCGCGAACGTCGGATCACCCAGACCCGGCATGATACGGATCGGGGTAAAGGGCCAATGACATCGGCTCTTTACCACGTGAACACGCCATCCAACAACGGCGTGATCACTTGTAAACCAACTGAAGCATGTCCGGTTTGGCTCCTCCCCTCTCCTTACGCCGATCGGTACAGCGTGTGAGGAGAGGTGGGGAGCCGGGTGCAGCAGCGCTGTGGGCTTGATCTGAAGTGCCCGCAGCGCTGATCTGTGCTCATCCATGCTCCATCCATGACTCATCCACCCTCATTAATGGCTCATCCATCCCCATCCATGGCTCATTCATACTTACCCATCCATGGCTCATCTGTGCCACATCAGTGATCATCCGTGCCAAGTCCATGTTGGGCCTCCGTATGTGGCCTGGCTGTGTAAAACTCTCACACATATCACCATACTCAGGAGGAATAGCAGAATATATTTTGAGGCATCATTTTTGTTATGTACTAGCTATGTGTTAGAAATATCTTATAAAATGGACAACTTTGCGCTTTCATTTTCTTTCCACATTTTCCAAAAATGTGTGGAAAAAAAAAAAAAATGACATGTTCAAAAGACTCATTATGCCTCATAGATTATATGTTGGGGTGTTTTCTTTCCAAAATGGGGTCATTTTTTTGGCCGTTTCCAATGTCCTGGTGCTCCAGGACCTTCAAAAGTGTAAAGGCCCATACACATGATCGGACTTTTTGACAACCAACATGCAAATTACCTGTTATAAGGCAACATCCGACCGTATCTACACTCCATTGGACAAACTTTTTCGGATTTCATCGGACAAATGTTGGCTGTGCGAACAGACAAACTTTCCTGCAACAAAAGTCCTACGTTGGCTAGTCCAATCGTGTGTGCACAAATCCATCGGACTTTAGTCCAAAGTACAAACACGCATGCTCAGAACCAATGCAAAAGATCAGACAATACAGAAGTTTACCAAAGGGTGGCGGAAAGGAGCTGAAAAACCACATGATTTGGTGAAAGTCAGCTGAAAAAGTCCTGCCGTGTGTATGCATACCAAGTTCACAGCCAATACCCTTTGGACAGAAATCCTCGGAAAAGTTTGTTTGAAGTCCGATCGTGTGTACAAGGCTTAAGAGGTAGTCTAGAAATGATATGTGTAATTTATGCTCCAAGAACGCCTGATGGTGCTCCTTGCATGTTGGGCCTCTCTATGTGGTCAGGCTGTGTTAAAGTCTCACGCATGTGGAATCGCCATATTCAGGAGGAGTAGCAGAATGTATTTTGGGGTGTAATTTGTGGTATGCATATGTCATGTGAGAGAAATAACCTGTTAATATGACAATTTTGTGAAAAAAAATATTTTGCAAAGAATCATAGCTCCCAACTGTCCCTGATTTAGAGGTACTGTCCCTGATTAGGAGCAATGTCCCTCTGTCCCTCTTCCCTCCTCATTTGTCCCTCATTTTGGTCTGATCTATATAGTTGTATATAAAATGCACTTTTTATCTTTCAAAAAGTGTTTCCCAGTGCTAAACCTTTCATCCACTTTCTAAATTGCTGCACTTGTACATTTTAAAAGCCAATATAAAGGAATAGTAGTGGTAAAAAGAAAAGAAAAAAAAAAAAAAAAACACTTCTGGATTGAATTAACCTTTTTTTTTGGTTAATTCTCCTTTAAGGGGGTATGGCAGGGGGGGTGTCCTATGCCTACATACATTTGCTAGTAGGTGTCCCTCATTCCCATCTCAAAAAGTTAGAAGGTATGAAAGAATTGTGGGAAAAAATTACAACTGCAAAAAAACTCACCATGCCTCTCAGACCCCTTTCATACTGAGGCAGTTTTCAGGCGTTTTAGCGCTAAAAATAGCGCTTTTGCCTGAAAACTGCCTCTCATGCCTCCCCAGTGTGAAAGCCGAATGCTCTCACACTGGGCTATGCTCTTGCAGGAGGGGAAAAAAAAGTCAGCATCTTGCATCTTTGGGGCAGTGTAGGAGGGCTGTATACAGCCTCCTCTGTATACAGCCCTCCTACACTGCCCCTGCCCATTAGAATGAACCCAAAGCGCCTGTAAAGCAACCCTTTCTTCGACCACTAGTGGGGCGCTTTTAACCAAAAAAAGCCACCAAAACTAGCGGTGCTTTACCACTAACTGGCCCGGCCCCCAGTGTGAAAGGGGTTTTACTAAATACCTTGGAATGTCTACTTTCCAAAAAAGGGGCATTTGGGAGGTATTTGTAGTTCCCTGGCTTGTAAGGCCCCTTTCACACGGGGCGGATCCGTTTTCACTCATCCATTTACTCAGCGGGGATCGATCCGCTGATCCCTGCTGACCCGGTGGATGACAAGTCTGTCTCTGCTCACTGTGCCAGAGGTGGGGGGGGGGGCACTGGAGAGCCTCTGAAATACTCAGGGACAGCTCGGCTGAACTCGGAAACCCTCGGAAACACTTGGGAATGGCGTATCTCCGAGTATTTCCGTATGGCTCCGAACTGTCCCGAGTGTCACCGGCGCCCCCGCACCTCTGGCCAAATGCGGTACTGCACACCCCATTGGCTAGAAGCCTAGAGACAACACTCGCAAACTGAGTCAGGATTTTTTTTTAAAAAGTTGCTCGTCTTTCAAAACGCTCGTTAACCACGTTACTCGTAAACCAAGGTTCCACTGTACTGCCTGAAATACTTATTGAAATTATTTACCAATTTCCTGCACAACAGATATCTTTGTGCTGGGAAATGTACATACCATAAACCAACTGGGCGCTTCTGTGTTATACAATACCGACTACAGGTTTCAGACACTTGGAGCTTGAAGTTATTAGGCAATATATAACAAAAGGAGGACCTCAGTGGTATTAGAACCCTGACGTGTAGACAAATAAGTTAGCAGGTGACTCAAGCTGAAAATCTATAATGATGAATAGTGGTGACACTCTACTGACTATGCAGTGTGGCAGGGGGATGTAAAAAAAAAACAAAACAAAAAAAAGCACTGAATAAGTATATGCCATTTGATTGTGTGTATAACTGGCTGTAGAGAGCTTTAAGGCCTGGTTCATACCTATGCATTTTTTAGTGCATTTTCAGTTTTGCAGAAACACACTACAGTCCATTAGCATGGGTTTCTTATGGATGTAGTTCACATCTGTGCATTTTATGGAAAGGGCATACCTCCCAACTTTTTGAGATGGGAACGAGGGACACCTATTAGCAAAAATATGTAGGCATAGGACACACCCCCTGCCACACCCCTTAAAGGAGAATTAGTGATTTTTTTTTTTAACATTTTTATTTATTTATACTGGCTTTTGAATTTTACAAATGTAGCAATTTAGAAATTAGATGAAAGGTTTAGCACTGGGAAACACTTTTTGAAAGATAAAAAGTGCATTTTATATACAACTCTAGAGATCAGACCAAAATGAGGGACAAATGAGGAGGAAAGAGGCACAGAGGGACTTTGTTCCAAATCAGGGACAGTCCCTCGAAATCAGGGACAGTTGGGAGATATGAAAGGGCCAGGGATTTTTTTTTCTGGATTTTGGTTCCATAGACTTCAATGGATCAAATATGTATATTGAAAAACGCAAAATGCACCTGGAATATGCAAACTGCAACCTGCATAGGTGTGAATCAGGCCTTAAATCTGTGTTAGGCTCGATTCACATCTATGAATGTTGCTTTTGATGTTTCTGCTGTGCTTTTTGCTGTGCTTTCTGCATTTTTTTTAACCGTGTTTTTCCCGCGATTTTCTTTTTTTTGTTTTCTTTTTTTTTTACACTGTATACAGCTGGTTTCTATGGAGGAGGCTGGGAAGCCGACCGCCGCGTCCTTAACAACCGATGAGTCATCAGCAGTCCGCTGAAAACTTAATGTAAAAAAACAGAATTGCCGGCTAAAAAGGTGTGAGGTCCCCGCCCAGGTCCATACCAGGCCCTTGGGTTTAAAAAAATGGCATGGGGTCCCCCCTAAAAATCCATACCAGACCCCTATCCGAGTATGCAGCCTGGCAGGGTTGTCAGAAGACAAGGGCCTCTTCCTGACAACCCTGGACGGTGGTTGTTGGGATCTACGGGCGGGTGGCTTATCAGAATCCAGAAGCCCCCAGATCCTGGCCTCCCTCCCCTATGTGAATGAGTATGGGGTACATTGTACCCCTACCCATTCACCAAAAAAAGTGTGTAGTGTGACAAAAGACAATAGACAGTGTTCGACAAGCCCAGGGGGCTTCTGGATTCTGATAAGTCCCCCACCCGCAGACCACGACAACCATTGGCCAGGGTTGATGGGAAGAGGCCCTTGTCCCCGTCAACATGGGGGCAATGTGCTTTGGGGGGGTGCAGAGCACCCACCCCCCCATGTTGCGGGCATGTGGTCTGATGTGGTTCAGGAGGGGGGGGGGCGTTCGCTCGTCCCCTCCCTTTCCTGACCTGCTGGGCTGTATGCTCAGATAAGGGTCTGGTATGGATTTTTGGGGGACCCCATGCCATTTTTAAAAAAAATTGGCGTGGGGGGGGAGGGGGTCCCCTCTGAATCCCTACTAAACCTAAGGGCCTGGTATCGACCTGGGGGGACCCCACACTGGTTTTTTTTTACCAATTCTTTTTTAGCCGGCAATTTTTTTTTTTACATTCAGCTGTCAGCGGGGAAGCCCGCTGACAGCTGATGACTCATCGGTTGTTAAGGATGCAGCCTACTTCCTGGCCCTCTCCTTCGCAACCAGCTATATATAGTGTAAAAAAAACATGCAAAACGCTGCTTTTTTTGGGGGGGGGGGGATGTGGGGGGGAGACCCCGGCCCTTTCCAAAAACGCAGAAGCACAAAAATGCATTGAAGAGAACGTGTTCCATAGGAACCCATGTTAAAAAAAAATTCCCTGCATTTCTGCAAAATGCATCAAAAAACGCACTAGTGTGAATCGAGCCTTAGAGTGTTAGGATGCCCTATTTATTTTTTGTTTTGAGCCGTCTAATAGATATACCCAGACAACTTCTCAAAGTAAAGCCAGCTGATCACATAGGTAAACCCTACTATATAATATAAAAAAAAAAAAAAAAGGGAAGAAGAAGCAAAGCTAGAACTTACCAAGACTGTTACAAGAGAAAAAATAAGAGTATCCACTGTTGTTATATGGAGGCGATCGGATCTTCTCCCTAGTGTGACATGGAGACAAGTAATGAGAAGATAGCCCCCACTCGTCTCCATATCATTGCAGGGCGGAACCGACGCCCATAGTTCTTAAAGGGCCATTTTTTAATGTATTTTTTTAAATGACAATTTTTTTTTTTTTATTGCATTTTAGAGTAAATATGAGATCTGAGGTCTTTTTGACCCCAGATCGAATATTAAGAGGTTATGCTTTTTTCTATTACAAAGGATGTTTACATTCCTTGTAATAGGAATAAAAGTGACTTTTTTTTTTTTAAAGAACAGTGTAAAAATAAAAAATAAAAGGTAAAATAAATAAGAAAAAAAAAAAGTTTTTTTAAACGCGCCCGTTATGACGAGCTTGCGTGCAGAAGCGAACGCATACGTGAGTAGCGCCCACATATAAAAATGGTGTTTAAACCACACGTGAGGTATTGCCACAATCGGTAGAGCGAGAGCAATAATTTTAGCCCTAGACCTCTTCTAACTCAAAACATGCAACCTGTAGAATTTTTTTTAAACGTCACCTATGGAGATTTTTAAGGGTAAAAGTTTGTTACCATTCCGCGAGCGGGCGTAATTTTGAAGCGTGACATGTTGGTTATCAATTTACTCGGCGTAACATTATCTTTCACACCATAAGAAAAAAATATTGGGCTAACTTTCCTGTTGTCTTATTTTTTAATTCAAAAAGTGTATTTTTTCCCAAAAAAGTGCGCTTGTAAGACCGTTGCGCAAATACGGTGTGACAGAGAGTATTGCAACGACCACCATTTTATTCTCTAGGGTGTTAGAAAAAAAATGTATAATGTTTGGGGGTTCTACTTCTAAGTAATTTTCTAGCAAACAAAAAACTGTTTTTAACTTGTAAACAACAAATCTCAGAAAGAGGCTCGGTCCTTAGGTGGTTAAAGCTGCATACATTCGATAGCATAGAGTGGATGGATGTCATTCTTTTATATCATGTAGCACAGCATGCCTTCCTACCAGATGAATTATGCATGGTTAACCCTAGACAACGCACAGCACCTCCCGGCTCAAAGAGTTACTTTACTTTCTAAATAACTTTACAGGATTAAATATACAGAACATTGCCAAGAAATGGAATATATAGGTGCAGTAATCCCTATTACAGCCCCACACTGATAATGCAGAGGGCTAGTCAAATAGCTGCACAAGAATCAGCACATTCTGCCAGCCTAGAAAAGGAGGCTTGTTACTAACAATAACATCCCCTTATGGCCAATATAATAAGGCAGTGCAACAAGCCATGATTGAGAGGACAGTGCAGTAAAACAAGAATGCATGGGGTTTGCTAGCAAGCATTTCAGGTGCATGTCCAAGTACCTTGAGACCTCATGTCTGTAGTGTGAGGAACAGCCTCAGGTGTTGATCAGGATATGTTTTAGAATATTTAAAGTGCCCTGTCTCATATACAGCATAGCATACAAATACAGCCATTCCTCACTTAACAACCTACCTGTTTAACAGCTCTGCAGCCTTACGACCAGCTCCCCATCCAGCGGCGCAGCGTCTCAAGCAGGCCAGGTCTCCAACCAGCAACATGGCATTTTAGGGTCAAGCAGACATGATCCTGAGACACTGCACAGTGTCTCAGGATCAAGGGTATCACCCTTTCTCACAGCAGTAACCCTAGGTTCACACCTATGCGTTGTTTTGTGCAGTTTGCAGAAACGCACTACAGTCCATTTAACATGGTTTCCTATGGTACAAGTTCATATCTATGCATTTTGCGGCCGGTGCATTTTTGGAAAGGGTCAGGGATTTTTTTTTCCCCACGATTTGCGTGTAATAGACTTCAATGGAATCGCACCAGAAATGCAAGAGTTGTATTTGTGGTGTGATTCTTAAAGTGTTTTGCGTTTTTTTCTTTTCCGTTTAAAACACTGTATATAGCTGGTTGCTAAGGAGGGGGCCGGGAAGCTGTCTGCCGCGTCCTTAACAACTGATGAGTCATCAGCTTTCAGCGGGCTTCCCCGCTGAAATCTAAATGTAAAAAAAGAAAAATTGCCGGCAAATTTGTGAAAAAATGGCACACCCACGCCAAATTGTAATAAAAAAATGACGTGGGATCCCCCCAAAATCCATACCAGACCCTTATCTGAGCATGCCACTAGGTAAGGAAAGGGAGGGGACGAGTGCCCCCCCCGAACCATACCATGCCACATGCCCTCAACATGGGGGGCAACCACCTACCAGGGTTGTCAAGAAGAGGTGCTTTGGGGTGAGAGGGTGCAGAGCCTCCTGCCCAAAAGCACCCACCCCCCATGATGAGGCCATGCGACATTGTATGGTTCGGGAGG
Source organism: Aquarana catesbeiana (assembly GCF_042186555.1). Classification (NCBI taxonomy): domain Eukaryota; kingdom Metazoa; phylum Chordata; class Amphibia; order Anura; family Ranidae; genus Aquarana; species Aquarana catesbeiana. Next base: position 33,214,045 of record NC_133335.1, on the reverse strand, counting down.
GGATGAGCGAGCGCCCCTCCCTTTCCTGACCTACCGGGCGGCATGCTCAGATAAGGGTCTGGTATGGATCTTGGGGGGAGCCCACGCCATTTAAAAAAAAAAAAATTGGCGTGGGGGTCCCCTCCAAATCCATGCTAGACCGGAAGGGCCCGGTATGGACCTGGGGGGGACCCCACGCCGTTTTTTTTTCGCAAATTTTTTTTACATTCAGCTTTCAGCGGGGAAGCCCACTGACAGCTGATGACTCATCGGTTGTTAAGGACGCGCCATCCGGCATCCCGGACCCCTCCTTAGCAACCAGCTATATACAGTGTGTTTACAGTGCAGTTAAAGAGAAAAGATAAAAAAAAAACTTAAAACGCAAAATGCATGAAAACAGCATGCAAAAATCCATAAAAAACGCTGGTTTAAAAACGCAAAATGCACTGCAAAACGTGCCTGAAAAACGCATCAAGGGCAGCTGCATAGATGTGAATCTAGACTAAGGCCCCTTTCACACTGGGGCGGTGGGTGTGTCGGCGGTAAAGTACCGCTATTTTTAGCGGCGCTTTATCGTCAATTTCGCTGCGCTATTCGGCAGCTAGCGGGCGCTTTTACCCCCCGCTGTGGCTGAGAAAAGGTTAAAACCATCGCAAAGCGCTGCTTTTCAATGGGCAGGAGCGATGTATACACTGCTCCTTCACCGCTCCAAAGATGCTGCTAGCAGGACTTTTTTTACCGTCCTGCAAGCACACCGCTCCAGTGCAAAAGCCTTTGGGGCTTTCACATTGGAGAGACAGCAGCGGCTCTTTCAGGGCGCTTTGCAGGCGCTATTTTTAGTTGTGGTTAAAAGTAGGGTTGCCACCTCATCTCTTTAAACCCGAACACATATTAACCACTTGCCGACCAGCCGGCGTCATTATACTGCGGCAGGTCGGCACGATCCTGCGAATCGCCGTAACTGTACGTCGGCTCGCAGGATCGGGATAGCAGGTGCACATGCTGCACTGCGGGGGTGCCGATGCTCGTGGCCCACGGTCGCGATGACCGCTGGCCACGAGCGATTGCGGGCACGAGAGGCAGAACAGGGACGTGTGTGTGTGTAAACACACAAATCCCTGTTCTGTTCTATGAGGAGTGACAGATTGTGAGTTCCTAATAGCTAGGAATCACCATCTCTCATTTCCTCTAGTCAGTCCCCTCCCCCTACAGTTAGAACACACACCTAGGGAACACATTTAAAGTGGTTGTAAAGGTTCACGTTTTTTCACCTTAAAGCGGGGTTCCACTCAAATTTTTAACTTAATCTTACCCCCTTCAGTTAATTGCATAGATGTTCAAATGCCGCAAGAAATTTTTTTTTATCGCTGTAATTACCTTTATATTGTACTTTATTGTGGCACTTCCTGTCTCTCCTCCCATGGGAGTAGGCGTGTTTATTGCCTTTCCCCTGCGCCGCACTGTCTCCTGGGAACTTAGTGTCAGGCTTCCCAAGATTCAGTGCGGGAACAATGATCATGTGTGTGAACAAGCTGTGAATGAACAGCATTCACCGCATCCAGGAAATCAATGCTTGTGGGCTTCACATGCCCACAAGCAAGATGGAAACAGCCAGCCAGCCATGAAGTTATTCTTCAGTACAAAAACAGACAGAGGCGGAAATATTACACCCAAACCGTGAGTATTATTTTGGGATTAGCAAAGTGTCTCAATGACCTAAAAAAAAAAAAAGACTGGTCGCCAGACTCCCGCTTTAATGCATCCTATGCTGCCCCCAACATCTGGAGGGCCACAGGTTGAGCACCGCATGGTATAAAACATGACCAAAGAAAGCAAACAGTCTTTCTATGTTAGAGGCACAAAGAAGATGTAGTTGGAGTATGCACGTGAATAATTGGTACTAACAAACCCTGCTAATTATGATTACCCCCAACTTTGATCATAAACACATTCCTTTCTAGTGATATCAAGAATAATATTATTATGCTTTTTTTTTTTTTTTTTTTTTTTTTTTTGTACAAGTTACCACAACACCATTATCCCCTAGTTTTTAAGATCAAAGATACAACTATGTTGGTGTCCCTTGTCAATTTTACAATGAATTTTTTAAATGTATCTGCCTACTCCCAAACTGTCATTTGAAGTAAAACACATAGCCAAGTATTATTCTACACAATTTTTTTATTGTGCATTAAAAAAAGAAAACAAATAAAATTAGACATGCTATCTGCCAATAGAACTTAACCAAAAAGTGCATTCTATGCATCCAAAAATATAGAAAATATACCAAATCAAATCATTATTCAACCAAAAAAATAATGTCAAAGCAATAACTCCAAGGCCAATAATAAATAACACGTTATCTCCTTGGATTCCGCAACATGTCTGCTTGAGAAACGGCCGTTCAGAAACGAACTGAAAATCGTGAAATGAAAAGTGCGAAATGAAAAGCACGAATCAACACTCACCAAAACTTCTACTAACACAAAATTAGCAGAAGGAACCCAAAGGGTGGCGCTAAAGAGCTGAAAAACCACGTAGTACGTCACTACATTTGTGGTTGTTGGCCAACAATTGTGTGGCCGTGTGTATGCAAGACAAGTTTGGGCCAACGCCCTTCGGACAAAAGTCCACAGTTTTGTTGGCCAACAATCCGATCGTGTGTATGAGGCTTTAGACTCAATCAACATTGACTATTTGTAATCTTTCTGCTGCTAGCATTAGTAATTAGATACGATTTACTCGTTTTAAACTTTTTTTTTTACATTTCTGTCGTTTCCATGCCTAAGCAAATTATGTCATACATCCCAGGAGTCTTCCAGAGGGGAGGAGCACATCTTCCTGCCTCTATGCTTAACCGCTTGCCGCTGTCATATGGCGGCAAGGCAGCGCGGCTCTCGTTCTGGGAGGGCGTTATTTGACGCCTTCGCCTTCCCGGCCCACCAGGGGGCACGTGCGCGCCACCGGCGGCAATCACGCGCGCCCGCCATGTCACTGGGCACCCGATGCGCGTGCCCGGCGGCTGCGATGTCCGCTGGGCACCCGCGATTGCCTGGTAACACGGCAGGACCGCGGATCTGTGTATGTGAGCGCACATAGATCCATGTCCTGTCAGAGGAGAGGAGACCGATGTGTGTTCTCAGTATAAAGCAACACCGATCGGTCTAATCCCCTTGTGAGTCCCCTCCCCCTTCAGTTAGAAACACTCCCTAAGAACATAATTAACCCCTCGATCACCCCCTAGTGTTAACCCCTTCCCTGTCAGTCACATTTATACAGTAATCAGTGCATTTTTATAGCACGGATCGCTGTATAAATGTGAATGGTCCCAAAAATGTGTCAAAAGTGTCCGATATGTCCGCCACAATATCGCAGTCACGATAAAAATCGCAGATCGCCGCCATTACTAGTAAAAAAAAAAAAAAAAATTATAAAAATGCTATAAATCTATCCCCTATTTTGTAGACGCTATAACTTTTGCGCAAACCAATCAATATACGCTTATTGTGATTTTTTTTTGCCAAAAATATGTAGAAGACTACATATTGGCCTAAACTGACGAAACAAATTTGTTTTTAAAAAAATAAATCGATATTTATTATAGCAAAAAGTAAAAAATGTTGTGTTTTTTTTTTAAAACTTGTTACTCTTCTTTTGTTTATAGCGCAAAAAATAAAAACCGCAGAGGTGATCAAATACCACCAAAAGAAAGCTCTATTTGTGGGGAAAAAAAATAATAAAAATTCATCTGGGTACAGTGTTGCATGATCGCACAATTGTCATTCAAAATGTGACAGCGCTGAAAGCTGAAAAATGGCTTGGGCAGGAAGGGGGTGAAAGTGCCCTGTATTGAGATGGTTAAGCTAAGGGCAGATGGATCCCCTGAAGTAAATACTGCGTGAATCATCTCCCTATGCTTAAGATAGCAGCTGTTAGTAATGCTAGAGGGTGTTTTTTAAAATGATTTCTCAGCAAAATAAAGCATGGAGACATGGATGGACAGGCGGGTCGAGTTTGCTTTGAATATTAAAAATAAATTAAATAGCGGTTTTAGATTTGTGGTGCTCAGATCCAGTGTAGTTCTGCTTTAAATACACTGACACAAGCTTGCTGTACTTGTTTTTGTTGCTGATCATTTTATACGATATGACCAGAATAATGAGCATAACAAAATTTGCACAATATACTCCAAAGTGGTTACTTTTGGAAGCGTCAATTGCCTTTGTCCACACAGGACCCGGATGCAAAAGAACATCAAGCGGATTTGTAAAAAAGGTTTTGTTGTCTAGCATTTTCCCAAGTGACAGAAGCTGGCAGGGATGTGAGCATTGTCAGCCTCATTCAGCCAGTTCCCATTCATTTGAACAGAAAAACTGACTCTTTAGTCCGCCTCATGTACAAGGACAGAGAGAGGCGGAAAATATGCCCAGGCTAAACATTCTTTGCATTTTCTTTTGCCTGAGGAGCTGCAGGAACAACATGCAGCCTGCCATTAGACATGTGCACAGCCAAAAAATTTGTTCATTTTCATTTTCGTTTCATTAGTTTATTTTTTTTTTTCGTATTTCAGGTCATTCGTTATGATCGCAATTCGTACATTCCTAAATTTGTACATTCGTAAATTCGTTCATTCGTACATTCGTAAATTCGTTCATTCGTAAGTTCGTATATTTGTAAATTCGTTCATTCGTAAGTTCGTAGATTTGTAAATTCATACATTCGTGAATTCGTACATTCGTGAATTCGTACATTCGTACATTCGTAAATTCATACATTCGTGAATTCGTACATTTGTAAATTCATACATTCGTACATTCGTGAATTCGTACATTCGTACAGTCGTAAATTCATACATTCTTGAATTCGTACATTCTTACATTCATAAATTCTTACATTCATAAATTCGTAGATTTGTAATTTGTAAATTAGAAAATTCGGAAATTTGTAAATTCGAAATTTGAAAATCCAAAAACCCGAAAATTCGAAAATCTGAAATAGTAACTGTCACGGAACGCCCCACACTCCGCTTGAGTGCTTCCGTCAGTATACCGCTTCCTAAGTTCTGGAACACGAGTCCAATGGATCTGGCTATAGGAACCCCCAAGAACTAGACAACACCAGTCTTGGAGTACATCAGAACTACCTTTATTTTGAGATCTCACAGACCTTTATACAGCAGGGATGACTCAAAGCTAACCTAATTAACATGACCTAATTTACTACAAAATGTACCCAGACCAGATGACAGTCTTGTGGGCACCGAGCTTCACACATTAATACAATTAACAATACAAACAACAATCTCCCCCCTCCTCAGCCTAGACCATTCGTCTATTAGCCAGGGCTGGTGGCTAATGTGATCAGCTCTCTCAATTAACATAAACACATGTTGATAACACCAGCATCTCCTCACAGGATGTGTCCCAGCAGAATGAATCAGTCTTATCAGCAGGGGGCTGCTGGAGGAATCCCCCCTCCCTCTTCAGGGACACAAATATACAGTAAGGAGTCCCCATACAATATATACATGACTGAGTCCGATTAATACAGTTCAGACTGGATTTCTCATTCACCTCAAATGCTAGGGCCCATAATCGGTGGGCAACAGGCTTGCACACAGTCCTCTCCAACAGCCTCCGCTCTGGCCATGCCCGTGACATTTCTCCCCTTTCGGCAGGAGACTAACACAGGAGGAGACCCCAGACGGGTTGACTCCGAAGTTAGTCCACAGCTCCAGTCCCCTACTGCCTGTACCCACACAGTACCCCAAACAAATCATCCCAAACAGTGCATTACTCACCCAGCCATCCTCTGCCTCTCTCAGAGAACATATCTGCCGCTGGGGAGAGGCCCGGACTGGCCCTTCTCCCTGGAATCCTTTCTGCCGCTGGAGAGAAGACAGGGGGACTGGGCTCACTCCATCCTGCTGTTGGGGATCTGGGCCGACTGCCCAGCATCCCTGGGGTATACAGGTGGGGACTGAAGCCCCATCAACCGACACCAGATCAAGCTGCAGTTGTGAGGTGATGACTGCATTCTCTCCTTGGATCCTGATCTGCAGCTCGCGATAGACTGCAACCTCCTCACCTTGGGCCTCCACAATTGCTGCAGGTGTGGGGCAGAGGTCTTGGACCCTCTGTCCGGTTGCCAGCACTTCTGCTGGGGGTTTGCCAGGTGGTTCCTCCTCTACAGAAACGTCTATTAAATCCCCAGTCTCTGGAATTGGTAAAAGTGTGGGACAGAGGTCTTGGACCCTCTGTTCAGTTACCAGATCTTCAGCTGGAGAAGTTTGTTTTAACTCCATAGATGCTGCTGGCAGAAAATCACATGTCCCTGTCATTGTTGTGGGAGAAAGGCTGACTACCTCTTCTCTCAGGAAGGCTGAAGCCACTGTTGGTGCTGGGCAGAACACAGTGAACTTTGGCCCTGATAGCAGCTCTTCTGCTGGAGGCTCATCAGGTTGTTCTTCCTCAGCAGAAAAGTCTATTAAATCCTCTACCTCTATAACTGGTGTCTGTGGATAGAGGTTCACCATCTCCTGTCCGTGGAACTCAGAAGATGCCATCAGTGCTGGGCAGAGGTTAGCAGAGCTCTGCCCTGTTGTCAGCACTTCAGTTTTGGGGATGGCAATCTCCAGATTTTCCACTGCAGATTCTCTGGCATGCTGCTGGACAGGCACATTCCTCCATCCAAGATCATCCCATGCAGAAACAGGATCATCAAGGTCAGTCAGCACTTGCTGCATCCGCCATAAGACCTCCGCCTCCATAGCTGTGGGGGCAGGTTGGCAAAGCACACTATCGCTCTGCCCCATTGCCGACTCTTCAGCCAGGATTTCAGGGTTGTCAGCTGGTATTTCCTGATAGTCCCAGGCAAAGGGAGCCCAGCCCTGGCACTGAGCAATGTCTAGCAGCCGTCTGTAGGCGATCTCTAGCTCCCATTCCTGAACGGCCAGAAACTCCAAATCTTCCTGTGCCCAGTGCACTTCCGAAATGTTCAGTAGCCCTTCTCTGAAATCCATGATTTCGTCCACCCGCCGCTCCAAATCACTCCCAAAGTTAGGGTCCCCTGTCAGCTTCACAAACAACAGTCCCAAGCCGCCGTAGCTTAAGCCTTCCGTTGGGCTGTCATCCGCTATCCAGGGACATGCTTGGGATACATGCCACCGGAGGGCTCTGTAGCTCTCATCCAGCTTCATCTCTGCCCAGACCAGCCTGCTTAATTCAGCTGTCTGCTTCTTGTGTGGTTTTTCTCCCAAAAACCGCACCCGCAGTCCGTACTGCGACCAGTACCTTTCCTCGATGGAGGGGAGAACTTTTCCCTGGTGTCGCTGCTCACGGGCTAGCGCTTCCTTCCAGAGTTTGCAGCGAATAGAATCACTCCATCCCAGCAGGACCTGCTCCGATACTGGTCCTCTGTGCTGTATCTGCATCTCTCGCAACCTCCTTCTGAATTCCTCATCCATGGCGGCTGGTATCTGTACCTCTCCTCTTCTGCTATCTGGACCTTGGATCCAGATGGAAGTTTGGATGTCCCAGACTTCAGGAAGCTTTCCCGCTGCTTGCCACCAATGTCACGGAACGCCCCACACTCCGCTTGAGTGCTTCCGTCAGTATACCGCTTCCTAAGTTCTGGAACACGAGTCCAATGGATCTGGCTATAGGAACCCCCAAGAACTAGACAACACCAGTCTTGGAGTACATCAGAACTACCTTTATTTTGAGATCTCACAGACCTTTATACAGCAGGGATGACTCAAAGCTAACCTAATTAACATGACCTAATTTACTACAAAATGTACCCAGACCAGATGACAGTCTTGTGGGCACCGAGCTTCACACATTAATACAATTAACAATACAAACAACAATCTCCCCCCTCCTCAGCCTAGACCATTCGTCTATTAGCCAGGGCTGGTGGCTAATGTGATCAGCTCTCTCAATTAACATAAACACATGTTGATAACACCAGCATCTCCTCACAGGATGTGTCCCAGCAGAATGAATCAGTCTTATCAGCAGGGGGCTGCTGGAGGAATCCCCCCTCCCTCTTCAGGGACACAAATATACAGTAAGGAGTCCCCATACAATATATACATGACTGAGTCCGATTAATACAGTTCAGACTGGATTTCTCATTCACCTCAAATGCTAGGGCCCATAATCGGTGGGCAACAGGCTTGCACACAGTCCTCTCCAACAGCCTCCGCTCTGGCCATGCCCGTGACAGTAACTAACTATTAAATTATAGGTATTGTAATTTCCTTTCAAATTTGGCTTTCAGTGAACGTAACAAATACGAATTTATCCTAAGTTACGAATTATCCGAAATAACGAATGCTGCATCTAAACAAATGGATTGGAACAAATTAATAATAAATAATAAGTTTTTATTTTTATTATTGTTATTTATTATTACTAATTCATTACGTTCCATTCGTTTAGATACGGCATTCGTTATTTCAGATCATTCGTAACCTTCGGATAAATTTGTAAGTGTTACGTTCACTGACAGCCAAATTTGAAAGGAAATTACAATACCTATAATTTGATAGTTACCTGTAATAGTTAAGTTATTATTAGTTAATTATTATTTCAGATTTCCGAATTTCCGAATGTACGAATTTACTAATATTTTACGAATTTACGAATGTATGAATTTAAGAATTTACAAATTTTTCGAATTTACGAATATTCGGAAAAATTTGTTAAACGGGTTTTCATTAATTCGGATATTTCTGAATTAACGAATTTGTCAAAATTCATTAAAAGACGAATTCGGAACTAAACGAATTTCACATACCTACCTGCCATACAAGTGATTAGCTGTACACAGCGCTTACCTGCACATTCGTGTACCACATATTTCATGGACGTATACGTTTCGAAATACGTTGTACACAGGGACATGCGGTGAGGTCAGTGGCTGGTAAGGCACTGGCTAGTAGAGCCAGATACACACAGGTTACATACGCCGTGATTGTTAGAGCGAGAGCAATAATTCTAGCACTAGACCTCATCTCTAACTCTAAACATGTAAACTGTAAAAAAACATCACCTATGGAGATTTCTAAGTACTGAAGTTTGGCGCCATTCCACAAATGTGAGCAATTTTAAAGTATGACATGTAATGCTGTGTACACGCGGGCGGACTTTTCGGCATCAAAGGTCCGACGGACTTTCGATGGACTTTTGGCGGACTTCCAATGGACTTTCGAACGAACGGTCTTGCCTACACACGATCACACCAAAGTCCGACAGATTCGTACGTGATGACGTACGACCGGACTAAAATAAGGAAGTTGATAGCCAGTAGCCAATAGCTGACCTAACGTTGGTTTTCGTCCGTTGGAGTAGCATACAGACAAGCAGACTTTTCGACCGGACTCGAGTCCGTCGGATAAATTTGAAACATGTTCCAAATCTAAAGTCCGTCAGATTTTCGACCAAAAAAGTCTGCTGCAGGTCCGATGGAGCCCACACACGGTCAGATTGTCCGCCGGATTCGGTCCGTCTGACCAGTCTGGTCGAAAAGTCCGCCCGTGTGTACACAGCATTAGGTATCTTTTTCACATTACACAAAAAATAGGGCTTTACGTTAGAGATTTTTTTTTTTTTATTCATGAAACAGTTCCCCCCCACCCCAAAAATTGCATTTAAAAAGATTGCTGCGCAAATACTGTGTGACATAAAAAGTACCAACGACCACCTTTTTATTCCCTAGGTGTCTGCTAAAACAATATATATAATGTTTGGGGGTTCTGAGTAATTTTCTACATGTAGGAGAGAATTGTCAGAATTGGCCTGGGTGGCAAGGGGTTAATTACCATAAGTAAGTACAGTGGAACCTCGGTTTAAGAGTAACCTGGTTTGAGAGTGTTCTGATTTGTGAGAAACTTTAAAAAAAAATTCTGACTCGGTTTGCGAGTGTTGTCTCGCAAGATGAGCAGAATTCAACCTAATAGGGCCTGCAGTACCACATTTGGCCTGACGTGCGGGGGTGCTGGTGCCAAGCAGAGCCGAACAGCGCCGATCGCAGCCGGTCACCGCCGTTCGGCAATGCTCGGAAAGACACGGAAATACACGGAAATACTCCATTTCCGAGTCTTTCCGACATTTGCCGAGGTCAGCCAACGTGTCCTCGGGCCTCTCCAGCCGTTTCCGAGGCTCTCCGGCGCCCCCCCACCTCTGGCCGCATGCGGTATTGGATCCCATTGAAGTCAATGCAGAACAAATTATTTTCGTTTCCATTGACTTCAATGGGAAAACTCGCTTTGATATGCGAGTACTTTGGATTACGAGCATACTCCTGGAACGGATTATGCTTGTAATCCGAGGTTCAACTGTAATTTACTAATTATTATATATTGTTTTTAAGGTAATTTACTATATTTTCAAAAAATGTACTCAAGCAGGTGGCTTAAAGTGAAGGGCCACCCTGAAAAAAAAAAAATCACCAAAAATCCTAAAAAAAAAAAAAAAAAAAAACATTTGAAAAAAAAAAATTAAACTTACCTAAACCTTTGTCTTCCTAATCTGCCTCTTCCTTTTCCGCGGCATGTTCTGCTCCTCGGTGAGCGGCCCCATTGTCTTCTGGGAACTGTGTGTGTTCCCAGAACACCACAGGGCCATTCAAAGAGCGCAAGGCTCCACTGCCTGTTTCCCTTACCTAGGATGGCGGTGTCGGGACCCAAGAGCCAAGGGACGGGTCAGCCTCGGGCGGCTGACATCGCGGGCACCCAGGACAGGTAAGTACTTATTTCAAGTCAGCAGCTACAGTGTTTGTAGCTGCTGACTTTTAAATTTTTTTTGTTTACCGCCGGAATCCCGCTTAAACAGACAAATTACTGACAATAACATTCCAACCAGTAATTTCACAGTAAATAGATAAATAATAAATGATTATGTTATAACATATAGCATATAAATATATGATTTAGCTTGAATATAACAGTACATTTTCAACAGAATAAGTTTCTCCCTCTTAAAGTGGAGTTCCAGTCTTAATTTTTTTTTTTACATTATTCTGCTGCATTAAATTGAAATAACAACCTGTGGAAATTTTTTTTTTTACTCACCTTTTCTTGTCTGTTGCCGGGGGGTCCCTCGTAATCTGCCTCTTCCTCTCCAAGGCGCCTGACGTCATTTCCCTTGGCGCCCGTGCTCGCTAGTGCTCCTGGGAGATGTCCGTCATTTGTCCATCATCAGATGCCTTTGTCTTACAGGTTTTTTTTTTTTTCGGGGTTAACAACGTCTTTAAGAAACCTGAGGTAAGTTATCCCTTTTTATGGTAATGTGTGAAAGCAGGGTCCCTGTTCATCATCAACAACAACTATACTGGCCAAGGGCCCCTTCCACCATCTTCCTACTCAGGAACAAGACAAGGTACACACACACAGCTGCAACATGAAGAAACTACACTATCTTTGGTCAGTCCCATTTTCCAGGCACCTGCATTCTCTAGGCCCACCACTCAAATTATTAAATGTTTACATGCTCAGCCTTTTAACATTCACTGTGGCAGAACAATGAGCAATACACAACATCCACCTCCACTATGGTGGCCCCAACATCATCATTCATCATTTTTTTATCATTTTAGTAAAATGGAATTAACGAGGAGATGAATATCCTACACTCTGGGCTTAAATGTTTAAACAAGCTTGATGTGTATATGGATATACACAAGTATATCCGTGAGATTAATCTAAAGAAATATTTTCTAAATAGTGGGCCTAGAAATACCCATATGGTTAATAGGAATGTGATAGGGATAGACAGCGGTTTAAAGAATAAATCTCTGTTTAACCCTCCTAATGCTGCAAACCAACATGTGGAAGTTTTTAAAAATGTAATTTTGAAAGATTTGGAACAAGTGGTACCTAAGAAAAATATAAATCCCCACTATATACAAGAAGGTATAGAGAAGCTTGAGGACAGAAAAAATATTATAGCCCACCGGCATATAAAGGTGGAGGAGTGGTTATTTTGGACAAAAGCTTTTATGATACTCAGCTTAGTAATATGTTATAGGATGAGAGTACATATGTTAAACTGAGCTCGGATCCCACCTTTGCCTATCAGAAGGACCTTCAACGACTGGTTGATTTGGGATTTGATAAAAAAGTCTTGAATAAAAAAGAAAACAAATATCTAGCACCCAGTTTCTGCAGAATCCCAACGATCTATACATTACCTAAGGTGCAAAAAGATCCTGAGAATCCACCAGCACTCCCGATTGTGAACAGTATAGGATCGGTCACAGCAAGACTGGGAGAGTATCTTGATACGTTTATACAGGCGAGTGTCTTACGGACGAAAGCCCATCTAAAGGATACAAAAAATCTCTTGCAGTTCATTAATGAAATCGATTTATTGGGTAAACAGTAGACATGTGCACACTGAAATATTTTGTTTCGGAATTTCGTTTTTGTCTGAAAAATAAATTTATTTAGTTACTCCCGAAATTCGTTTTTATTTATTTTGTTTTTCGTTAAAAATTGCATTTGTCCGAAAATCCAAATTAATTAAGGTCGAATCTGTCATTGAAGGCTCATGGTGTCTGTCGAATGTTCAAAGAAAATTCGACGGAGCAGCTAAACTGTACGACGCCGTATAGTTTACCTCCTCCGTCGAATCTTCTTAGAACTTTCAACAGAAACCATAAGCCAAAGTACGTGTGTACTTAGTTCTAGCCATTTACTGCTCCTCCTCTTTGGTTACAATCAGCCAATAACATTCATCATCATCATTGTTTTTATTTTACTTCCCCCACCCAATTGCAGCAGCAATCTTTTCTCCCCTACATCGAATCTTTTCTCTCTACGTCGAATCTTTTCTCTCTACGTCGAATCTTTTCTCTCTACGTCCAATCTTTTCTCTCTACGTCCAATCTTTTCTCTCTATGTAGAATAATCTTGGACTAATAGAGTTAAGGTTAGGCACATTCTACCACAGGTTTGATGAACACAGATTGTTATTGTCATCATCATGTCGAATCTCCTATCTATTTTGAACTGTTGTAGCAACGAAAACGAAAATAAAGCATTTGTTTATGTCGGATCTTTCGTTTTTCGTATTCTGCACTTTCGTTATCGTTTGTTAAAACGATAACGAAAATACCTGAAATTCGGATGAAAATGCATTCGGATGAAAACGAATGCACATGTCTAGTAAACAGGATGTTTTTCTAGTCACAGCTGACGTGTCATCATTGTACATCATCATCCAGGATGATGATGCTCTGCTGGCATTGAATTGGGCTTTAAGCCAAAGGGACAATATTCCATTTGAATAGAAGGTATTTTTGAGACAGGCATTAGGTTTTTAGGTCTCATAAATACTTTTTGGTATAACCACCACTTCTACTCACCGAAAAGGGGAGTTGCAATGGGGGCAAAGTTTGCCCCCAGCTTAGCAAACCTCTTTATGGGGGAGTGGGAAGATAAATCTGTGTTTGCCAAAAAGAGAGATTGTTTGCTCTGCTACAAAATATATATTGGTATATTGACGACCTATTCTTCATTTGGGAGGGAAATGAGAGTTCACTCAAGGAATTTATGCTAGAACTCAACTCCAATAATAACAAAATAAGATTGGATTATGAATGCAATAAGGAAAAAATCAATTTTTTGGATGTCAATATTTTGAGATAAGGGGATACACTGACCACTACTGTGTATTTTAAACCTACTGACAGGAACAGTTACCTACCGATAAGTAGTGGCCATCACCCACATTAAATGACTGCGACATTATGGCGGACACATTTGACACATTTTTGGGACGATTGACAAGTATACAGCGATCAGTGCTATAAAAATTCACTGATTACTGTATAAATGTCACTGATAGGGAAGGGGTTAACACTAGGGGGTGATCAAAGGGGTTAACTGTGTTCCCTGACTGTGTGTTCTAACTGTAGGGGGAGGGGACTGACTATAGGAGTAGACAGATCGTGGTTCCTAGCTATTAGGAACTCACGATCTGCATCTTCTCTCAGAACAGAACAGGGTTTTGTGTGTTTACACACACACTTTCCTGTTCTGCCTCTTGTGTATTCCATTGCTCGTGGCCGGCGGTCATCGCAACCGCCGGTCACGAGCACCGGCACCCCCCGAGTGCAGCGGGCGCTTGCACCTGCTATCCCGCTTAAAGGAGCCGAAGTATAGTTACGACAGCTCGCGGGATCTAGATCCACCGGTGAGACCAGTTATGTTTTGGGATCGTCCCGGTTTTTTTGCATGTAGGAGATGTTAAACTTGCTCCAAGGTTAATCACCCAATTCGGGGCCTAACTGAATTCACTTCCACTGGTAATAACAACATTTTTAACATCTTAGAGTTTATCACTTGTGGCACTACACATGTGGTCTATGTTTTACAGTGCCCATGTAATTTGATGTATGTAGGTCGCACCAAAAGAACTTTAAAAAAAACACATCTCGGGAACATATATACAGCATAGAGGTTGGTTTTAAATATCATAGCGTTTACTTACATTTCAAAAACCATCATAACCTAGACCCATCTGGTTTAAATTTTGGGGGGTTGATAGAGTCCACTCAAACTGGAGGGGGTCTAATCTGATACGAGAAATATCCAAGAGTGAATATTTCTGATGAACACATTGACGCCCAATGGTTGGACGAATTGGACGTTAATTGTTTCATCGGCGATTTTTAAAATAGTTTACGTTAATTTCTTGTTTTTATTTTTACTTTTATATTATTAATTTTAATACCATAAATTAATTTAAATGAGCCCAATTGGTAGATGGCATGTTAGGTCTCACTAATTTTAGCCCAATTATTAATTCATTTAATATTTTAGATGTGAACTTTCCCCTTATTTTCATCTAATGGCATCATCGGTAGATGATTGTCCATTATTATCTAAATATGTAGGATTTGCTTAATATCACATCAAGATGTTAAGAGGGCTTTTTATATGACGTTAAAGTTGTTAACCTTTTTATATGAATTCAAGCTGTTTATTATTTTCTTAATTTGTTAATATCATTTTTATTGATATATTATTTTTTTCTAGTCTGTTCCGTATATTTAATATGTGGTTTATATGATTTTAATATGTAATTGTGCAGAATTATGTGTTTTAGGCAAAGAGAATGCACTCCATATTTTAATATGCTAACACCATAAGATAGGGTAGTTGGGTTGTGCAATGGTTCGATCTGTGTACATCGGCGCATTTGTTGGAGCTGCCTGCGCTCTGTTTACAGGGCTATTTGTGCGAGTTGCTCCTGTACGGCGCTGTCCATTGATCGGATATCTTGGCAGTCGTAGTGATACTTCAGTTAAAGGATGAGTATGCATAACGTGGAGGGTTAAATGTTCGCGGCCAACCACAGTATATAAGGGTATGTTGCGTTGTATGGACACACCCTCAGATGATGTCGTGGTTGACGAAACACATTAGAGTGGAGCCATACAATGAACAGGAGTGACGTCAGCACGTCGTTCGGGGATATGGCTATGACTACCGCAGGAGAGATTTCAGTAGGGTAGGAGATACCGTAACGATCCCCGTTCGTTTTCGCTGACTTAATATTATTATATGCCTGCTTTTTTTCTACAAATTGTAAGTGCAAGTCCTAAAGGGGGAGTGTTGCTGTTAATTTAAATTTAATTGTTTCAACAGGATTACGCTATGGTATTTCCTCCTTTTTTTTTTGAATGATCACTTGATTGTGAGATCCAGCTGTCCAGTATTAAGGAGTCTTGGAGAGGAAATATCTTGGGATAGATTGTCCATATAACACTCTGGTATTTATGCGCATTGATCCAGTGATTTCCGGTAAGAGTTTTATATGCAGGGCGGAATTTGGACCCCCCCCAGCTTTCCTGCACGTGTGAAGGTGTTGGTGAAAGCAGCTTTTTCTTACTGAATTTGGAATATTATTGGTCTTTCTTACCATTTTGGGTGCAATTAACACACCATCTCTCTGCAATTTATTATGGACTAAATAAATGTTTTATATGTATGCACTTTAAGTTAGCACACTGTGAATACCACAGGCGGTGTGTGTATAGTGCTGCCTTTTATTTCTTGATTTTGTTTTACACTTCCATAGCAGCCTTTTCCCACCACCCTCTACCCCAGGCTCTTCCTGATAAAGATTATATAGGACAGACTAGCCCCACCCACAGGAGGGGTTTCCTTAAAAGGTATATTAAATCATGCTTATATGTGTATCGATCCATTATTTTATAATGGGAAAAAAGGAGAGCACCAATACTATACCCTGGTAAATCCAATCACTAAATGATCACAAGTTGATGTAATTTTAATAGCCAATTTCATATTTTAAAAGCTGCAGCTTTCTTTAAAAATACACGAGTGATCCTGCCATGAAGGTCCTTGTTGAGGCACTTCCTGTCACAGGGTGACCATTCTCTGTCCCGGTCTTCCAATTATTTTCCTGTGTTGTCACCCTGTCACATATGCTTCCAGTGGAGAATAAGCTTCCATTGTCATCATCAAGAAGCCTGCCTTAGAAAGAAAGGATGTGCAGATGGCACTAGGGTGGACAGAAAGAGACTGCAAAGTGACGGCAGAAGAATAGCAACATTGGGATAAAAAGACAATAGTAACAATACCTGTCAGCACAGGATGCAGTGTAGTATAAAATAAATTAAAGTAGTAGTGGTAAGATCACTAGTACTCGATATGTATTGGATGGGGGGTCATGGGTTCAAAAGCACGATAGTGGTAATCCAAAACTATAGGTGGTAATGAGGTAATTAGGGCGGCTGCTGTCCTCAGAGAGCTGGCTCTGTATGCAGGAAAATAAGGGGAAAGTATAAAGGAAGCGCCACCAAAGTGCAGTATTAAACAATATACATGGCACAATATACATGAACAGGCCAACAGAAGGAGCTGAAGCTCTGAGCGCGTAGCCTGTTAGTATCACTTCCTTCCTGTGATCAGCTCCTCCAGATGTGTCCCCATGACCCGTGACGTCACTTCCGCGCACTCCATGCTGGTCCCGGCTCTTTTCCTGTGGCCACAGGACGCGCTGAGGACCTGCTACCGCAAGATCACGCACCAGGAACCATTTCCGGATCCGAGGAGACTCCAGGGTAATACACACAGATGAGCCTGTACCCTATCTACTAGACATGTGCACACTGAAATATTTCGTTTCAGAATTTCGTTTCCATCCGAAATAAATTAATTTAGTAACTTCTGAAATTCGTTTTTATTTATTTTGTTTAGTTAAAAAAAAATTCATTTGTCCGAAAATCTGATATAATTAAGGTCGAATCTGTCGTTGAAGGCTTATGGTGTCTGTCGAATGTTCTAAGAAGATTCGACGGAGCAGCTAAACTGTACGACGCTGCAATCGTACATTTCTGGTCGAATGTTCTGCCTACAAGCTATAGTAGAATTCTAATGTTGTATGACACTAGTAATAATTATATTTATTAATGATTATTACTAGTCAACCAACATTAGAATTCTTCTATAGCCTATGGGCGGAGCATTTGACCATAAATGTCCACTCGCGGTAACTGCTTCGTTGAATCTTTATATCGAATCTTTTCTCTCTATGTCGAATAGTCTTGGACTAATAGAGTTAGGTTAGGCACATTTGACCTTTTTTGCTATATTCTCTATAATGTCGAAACTTTTCCCTCTATGTCAAATAATCTTGGACTAATAGAGTTAGGTTAGGCACATTCGACCTTTTTTGCTATTGTCTCTATAATGTTGAATCTTTTCTCTCTATGTAGAATAATCTTGGACTAATAGAGCTAAGGTTCGATGGACACAGATCGCTATTGTCAGCGTCATGTCAAATCTCCTACCTATATCGAACTGTTGTCGCAACGAAAACGAAAATAAAGCATTTGTTTATGTCGGATCTTTCCGTTTTCGGATTCTGCACGAAACAATAACGAAAATACCCGAAATTCGGACGAAAACGAATGAACATGTCTACTATCTACTACTTGTGAGTGTTCATGTATATTGTGCCATTAACCACTTATCGACCGGCTCCTGTACATATACATCGGCACTTTGAAGAGGGATATCTCGGTAACGGCAGCAGCTGCTGCCACAACCAAGGTATCCATCTTTACAGGAGCCGGTTCTGTGTACGATAATGGTGGTCACTGCGGCGGGTTTGCAGCGAGATCACCGTTATTGGTGGTGGGAGAGGTGCCACCCCCCCTCCCGCCGCTCTCCCGTGCCCTCCGCCGCTTACCGGAGCTGTCGGTATCGGCGGAGGCGATCGGGACCTTTCAGTGCTTGGGTATGGAGATGAGTGAGGCTAAGATGGCCGCCCCTCTTTTCAATACCTTTGGACGGCTGAAGCGACGTCATTACGTCAGCTCCGCCCACTTGTCTTAAAGGCATATTTTTTTTTTATGTCATTTTTTCAAACGACTTTTTTTTTTTTTTTTTTTTTTTTGCATTTTAGTCCAAATATGAGATCTGAGGACTTTTTGACCCCAGATCTCATATTTAAGAGGACCTGTCATGCTTTTTTCTATTACAAGGGATGTTTATATTCCTTGTAATAGGAATAAAAAGGAATTCTAAATTTTAAAAAAAAAAAAAAAAAAACAGTGCAAAAATAAATGTAATAAAATAAATAAGAAAAAAAAAAATGTTTTTTTAAAGCGTCCTGTCCTGACGAGCTCGCGTACAGAAGCGAACACATACGTGAGTAGCGCCCGCATATGAAAACGGTGGTCAAACCACACATGCGAGGTTTCGCCGCAACCGGTATAGAGTGAGAGAAATCATTCTAGCCCTAGACCTCCTCTGTAGCGCAAAACATGCAACCTGTAGAATTTTTTAAACGTCGCCTATGGAGATTTTTAAGGGTAAAAGTTTGACGCCATTCCACGAGCGGGCACAATTTTGAAGCGTGACATGTTTGGTATCAATTTACTTGGCGTAACATTATATTTCACAATATAAAAAAAAAAATTGGGCTAACTTTACTGTTGTTTACTGTTTTTTCCAAAAAAAGTGTGCTTATAAGACCGCTGCGCAAATACGGTGCAAAAAAAAGTACTGCAATGACCGCCATTTTATTCTCTAGGGTGTTAGAAAAAAAAACAATATATAATGTTTGGGTGTTCTAAGTAATTTTTTAGCAAAAAAAAACAGTTTTAAACATGTAAACACCTAAAATCCAAAACGAGGCTAGTCCTTAAGTGACAGCTTTAATACTGCACTTAGGTGGCTCTTCCTTTGTTCTTTCCCCTTATTACACTGAGATAAAAAAAATGCCTACAAAAGTTAATGGTAATTTCTGAAAGAAAAATAATTGTTTAAGCTACAGGATGTTTTAGAAAGCTAAATGTCATCAAGTTTGCATATACTTTAAATTGTTTGTTTATTGGGACATTGTTCTAGCTTTTAAAGACGTGTAATCACCATGGACTAGGAATGCAGCCAAATTTACAAAACATGAGGGGACGGGACAGTGACAAAGACATAAATGCATTTCAAACACACCAGTTCAAAAGAAATGTCTTCTAAATGACCAATTAAAAGAAGTAACCAGTGAGGCGGTGTAAGAATAACGGAATTGTCAGAGGCTCATTACCACTACTGAGCTCCCAGGATAATGAACAAATGAGAGGTGATAACACAAGTAAGACTGTATACAACAATTTAAAAAAAGAAAATACAAAAAGCAACTTAAACGAGTTAGTACTAAGAAAAAACAACATATTCATATGCTGACAAGTATGAAAATAAATGGAGGTGATGTATACAATATAATGAAACAGAGCCAGGAATGCATATTGTTAGATTTGCTCAAAGCTACAGCATATAAGGAAACCAGAAAAAAAAAAAAAAAACGATATCTACAGATTGGCAATCAGGGATATTTTGACTGCCGGAGGATAAAACAGAAAGAGATTTACATCGAAACTCCAATATGTATATGCAGGCGTTATCCAAATGCAGTTCAGTCCTGCCATTTATTGTACCTGAATGTGTCAGAATAATAACAGATAATGAGATAAGCTCCATAATCGCTTCTTTGTGAAATAAATTCTGCCAGAATCAGGTTATAGTAACCTTCTGAACCTTGTAAATGTTTTTTTAAATGGAAATCTAAAAATATAATGACAGAGAACATTACACAAACATTTCTTTAGCATCATTTCCTCAGTCTAGAACAGTGATTCTCAACCAGGGTTCCGTAGAACCCTAGGGTTCCTCCAAAGGTTGCTAGGGGTTCCTTCAGCATTGGGCAATTTCTGCCTCTCAGATAAGTTCCCACTGATCTCATTGATCTTTTTAGCTATCTGTAAGGGGGTAATTCTTCCCAATGACCACAAGTGTAAGCACCATTCTGCCCACTGACCATCACACTATTGTATCATGAGTTGTAGATTTCTAATTTTTAGCAGGGGTTCCCCGAGACCGGAGAACTATTTCAAGGGTTCCTCTGTGTTGAAAAGGTTGAGAAAGGCTGACCTAGAAGGTAATCAGTGAACCTAGGATGCAGTACCGCTGCAACAATTTACTGAAATCATTTGTTACATCGAGTTGCCTTTTAATTGTCCACTTTTTTCTAAGACACTGGATCTTTTCTAAAACCTTGGATTGCGAGCATAATTCGTTCCAGAAACATGCTTGTAATCCAAAGCACTTGTATATCAAAACAAATTTCCCCATAAGAAATAATGGAAACTCAAATGATTCGTTCCACAACCATTTATTCATAAATCCTTGAGTTTATAGTCCTTTTAAAAAGAATATAGCAATGTGACCAGGTTGTGTAACCATAAAATGGAAGCCTCCACAAGGGGATTAGAAGAAAAATCCAGCAGGAGCTACAGAGTATAAAAGAGAAGAGAGGAGCCTCTAAGTTTAGCAATATGTTGCTAAATCTTCTACCTTCATTAAATGTAACCATATTGCTACACTTAGAGGCGCCTCTCTTCTCTTTTATACTCAGTTGTGACATGACGCTACTTGTATATCAAGACATCGCTTGTATATCAAGTCAAAGTTTATTAAAAAAAATTGCTAGTCTTGCAAAACGCTCTCAAACCATGTTACTCTCAAACCAAGGTTTTACTGTACTTTAAAGCAGAAATCTAGGATTTACCACCCCAACTGCCCATACGCTCCCCCTCAACCCCCCCACCGCTCAGTTCTGGAGTACTGTGAGTTTGCACAATGATGTGCCATTTGGTGAGGGGGGGGGGGGCTTGTAAATAACAAGCTGGGCTTACAGGAAATGGGCAGAATAGCAATGTCCAGAGAATGACCTGCCCGAAGAGGACTGCCGGCCAAAATTGCATTAGGGTGTGCACCCCAAAGCTCAAACACATGCTACCGATCACTCACTGTGTTCATTCAGAAAGGGAATGGACCGTTAAATTACATATTTACCGTCCCCTTCCACCACTTATTATAAAACATCCCCCTGTGTGTGCCCGCAGCAGGGGAAGGGAGGGGGGAGGGGGGGCAGGACAGTAGAGAGAATCTGTGCTGCAAAGGGTGATTAGGGTGTGCCTGGGCACACCTGGCACACCCTGTGTCCTGTGTGCATGCCTATGCTGCCGACACTGGGCCCAGGAGGAAGCCAGGGACAGCGTTGGACTGTGAATCTATGGAAACAAAAATGTATGTTAGTTGGAGTTCTACTTTAAAGCTGAACTCATGAATATAGTACTATTTTACTATACAGTAAAATACACAAATGAATGCAGGGTGACACAGAATTAAGCTTATCAGTCTTCTGCTTTCCTGTTAACTGTCCAGTCACAGCATGGGGACAGGGACAAGTCCTGTACGTGTTATTTACTGTATATCAATCAGGAAAAAATCATGCACTACCAAAGAACATTCTACTGCGTGGCAGAGCTGTGTACATTTCAGGACTAGATTGAGAAAAAAATTGGATTTTTGTACTTACTGTAAAATCCTTTTCCCTGTGTTCATTGAGGGACACAGATAGGATCTTGACCACTGGGTTATTTTGCCACTTGAAGGAGTACAATGCCAGGTACAACACACAAAAAAACAGCCTGGGGTGACCCCTACTGTTGGTCAACCCCCATCTGCTAACGCAAACTAGGATGAATTCTACACAGACACACTATCAAGGAACATAAGGAAGATGATTTCTGCACACCTGCGGGACATTTCTCACAACCAGACCACACTATAGAAGACATGAATGTTTTGGTTCTTAAAGGGAACTTCAAAACCACTCAGGAAAGCAAA
The DNA here is from genome assembly GCF_042186555.1 of Aquarana catesbeiana. Taxonomy (NCBI): domain Eukaryota; kingdom Metazoa; phylum Chordata; class Amphibia; order Anura; family Ranidae; genus Aquarana; species Aquarana catesbeiana. The sequence continues at coordinate 33,191,835 of NC_133335.1, read as the reverse complement.
CCTTTTAAACTAAGAATGATAATTCTATTTGACACAAAAGATAATGGGCTAAATGTGGCCTTTATCCAACAAATTTAAAACCTTAAATTGTGTGACTGTTTTGCCCGTACACACGGTCGGACAATGATCGGACATTCCGACAACAAAATCCTAAGATTTTTTCCGACGGATGTTGGCTCAAACTTGTCTTGCATACACACAGTCACACAAAGTTGTCGGAAAATCTGATCGTTCTAAACGCGTTGACGTAAAACACGTACGTCGGGACTATAAACGGGGCAGTAGCCAATAGCTTTCATCTCTTTATTTATTCTGAGCATGTGCGTCGGATTTGTGTACACACGATCGGAAACTCCGACAACGGATTTTGTTGTCGGAAAATTTTATAGCAAGCTCTCAAACTTTGTGTGTCGGAAAATCCGATGGAAAATGTGTGATGGAGCCCACACACGGTCGGAATTTCCGACAACAAGGTCCTATCACACATTTACCGTCGGAGAATTCTGACCGTGTGTACGGGGCATTACACTCCCTCGCCCTCTCCTTGCCTTATCTTACTAACCATCCAGGTTTAATTACCGTTTCTGTGTACATTTGTTTGTATTTTCTTTTTTCCTTTTTTTGCATTTTTTTCTCTGGCAGTTGCAGGCATCATCCCGATATACCCACTTAAAGTCCAGCGATGTACCGGTTCGTTGATGGTTGTCAAGTGGTTAATCATGAAAACATTAAAATTGCACTTATATAGAAGTGACTTGATCAGTGCATATCATCTCATCCTGAAGAATTCCAGGACCTGCCAACAGATGTACAAAGTCCTCTCACTGGAAGCCAGCAATAGGAGAGATGACCATTGGAATGAACATTCTGTGATGGACGCTGCAGAAGTAATGGAGGAGAAACTGCAGAAGTTTCCTGAGCTGGAATTAGAGTGGCAACTACATCTTTGTGATGATACAGTACCTTCACTAAGCTTGCAGGTTTCAGGGCCTGTATCCATTCATCAGAGTGGAGGTGGGAGGTACTGTGAGCTTTAAACAAGCTCATATAGCTTTAAACATAGTGATCTATATTACTCCAAGGCATCAAGGAAACCTCCCAAATAGGACAAGAGGCAGCAATAAAAATCTGATAGGATAGGTTCTAACACTTATGCCCCGTACACACAATCACATTTTCTGACATCAAATGTTGGATGTGAGCTTGTTGGCTGAAAGTCCGACCGTGTGTACGCTCCATCGAACATTTGTTGGCGGACTTTCCGCCAACAAATGTTGGCTATCATGTTCTCTAATTTTCCGCCAACAAAACTTTGGTGCCGGAATTTCCGATCGTGTGTACACAAGTCCGACGCACAAAAGTTCCACGCATGCTCAGAATCAAGCAGAAGGAGCCACACTGGCTACTGAACTCCCTTTTTCTCGGCTCGTCATACGTCTTGTACGTTCGTAATTGTTAGCCAACATTTGTGTGACCGTGTGTATGCAAGACAAGTTGGAGCCAACAACCTTCAAACAAAATTCCACGGTTTTGTTGACGGAAAGTCCGATCGCGTGTACGGGGCATTACTGTACCTACATTTTTCAAAACTGAAAGAAAAAATATGGCTGGAGTTTTACTTTAAGGGAAAATGTGAACCAACAGAATGCATCACAAAGATAAATGATAGTATTTGTTAGCTTTTTAGTTAAATTCACTTGTTATTGAATTTTAAGTAAATTGTACATTAAGTTGAACGTCCTGTTATTCTGTAAAATAGTTGCAAGCTTTTTATTGAAGAACATATCATATTTAGAATAATGAAGGTTTTTTTTTTAGGCTCGCTGTTATAGCAATCCAAATTTTCTCCTGGCCCCTTGGGCCCTACCAACCAACAAATATTGCAATCAATAGCTGCATTAAACCACATCATCACTAGAGCTTAATATAGTGGCTCAAATTGGAAACCGTATAATACTAAATCTATTTTTTTTATTAAATAACTGCTGCTGTGCAGCTTTTGGAGAATTTAAAGGTAAACACTGACAATTTTCACTAGCTAAACAAATATTTTAATGTGAATACATATTTATTTTCAGTATATTAAAGAGCATGTCCTTTATAGACTAAATCTGAAGAAGTAGAAGTACACATTTTGAGACAGAGGACATGGTATGAAAGCTTCTTTTCAGCACCATGACCTAAATTTATCAAAAGACACATTTAAAAATGTATCAGCCTCTGTGCTGCTTTTGTGCACATTTGGCCTGCCACTCAGCTTCAAGTGCCTTAGAGATCTGACTAGGCAAGCTCAAGAGTGCGTTGCCGAGCCATGCTGGGACTGGCAGGAAAGTATGAGGCGAAGATCCACACAAATCATACAGAGGTTCTGTCTGTTCTTGGTTTACCGTATATCATACAGAGGTTAATCTAATCTGAGGATTCCTATAAATTCTAGTTTAGAGTAAGTAATTTGAACAAAATGTAGGACCTAAGGCAATTACGGAACGTGAGGCCTTATTGCATTGTGCATCAGCCCCTGTGAGCAAAGCCGAAATAGCCAATTCTATGATCACATCCTAACAATGCCCTTTTCCAAAAAAAGATTTTTCTGTTGCCCACAGTTGTTATGCCGCGTACACACGAGCGGACTTTTCGACAGGACTGGTCCGACGGACCGAGTCCGGCGGACAATTCGACCATGTGTGGGCTTCATCGGACCTGCAGCAGACTTTTTTGGTTGAAAATCTGACGGACTTTAGATTTGGAACATGTTTCAAATCTTTATGTCGGAACTCCGCCAGACCCAGTTCCTATCGAAAAAGTCCGCTCGTCTGTATGCTAAGGCAGCTATTGGCTACTGGCTATCAACTTCCTTATTTTAGTCCGGTTGTATGTCATCACGTACAAATCCGTCAGACTTTGGTGTGATCGTGTGTAGGCAAGTCCGTTCATTGGGAAAGTCCATTGGAAGTCCGCCGAAAGTCTGTCGTATAGTCCGTCGGACCAGTCCGGTCGAAAAGTCCGCTCGTGTGTACGCGGCATTACAGTTTTCTCAAATGTGAAGCTTGCTCACACATATATAGACATCCATACATGACCTGAGGATTTAGAGATCTTTCACCTAGCATTAGTTGCGGCCCGTTCATAGGGGGCGCCCTGGCGCCCCCCCCCCCAAGGCTAGACACCATTAAATATACATAAAATAAATAAATAAATAAATAAAATTAAGTGCACAGTGCAGTGTGTATGGGCGCCAGACACAGTGCACTATGGGTAGTATAATGTCTATGCAATCACGTGATTGCATGCAAGACACTTCATTTGCCAAGTTTGGTGAGTCATTGTGGCGCAAAGCACTGCGCCGCAACACTTCTGTCCTGCAGGCATTCCCCTTGCTGTGGGGTTTTCTATTGGCAAGTGGGCGATGCTTTCCCCCTGGGCAGCAGCATCACTTCAGGGTTCTGTGCCAGTGGGAAATCAAAATCCTGACCCCGCAGCTTCGTGGATGGAGAAGCCACACTGCCAAAGGTACTATCTATCTGCCTGTAATGTGATGATCTGACACCCTGTCCGTAGCAGTATCCTGTAACGTCCTGCTTCACCTCTGCCCCCAGCTATTCACTGGCGATCAGTGACATGTGCCCGGCAGGAGAGGAGGGGGGGGAGATGGGGGACTGCTGATCGGGGCAAATGCTTCTCCCATTCACCACTAAATCCCTCTCTCATTTGTCTATCCAATCTATCTATCTATATATATATGTCTGTCTGTCTGTCTGTCTATCTATCTATCTATCTATCTATCTATCTATCTATCTATCTATCTATCTATCTATCTATCTATCTATCTATCTATCTATCTATCTATCTATCTATCTATCTCTCCCACTTTCACTTCAAATGAATTGTGAACAATGTTCCTAATGGAGACTTAGTGGATCTGTGGCTTTAACCACTTCAATACCAGGCACTTTTGTCCCTACCTGCCCAAGCCAATTTTTAGCTTTCAGCGCTGTCACATTTTGAATGACAATTGCGCGGTCATGCTACACTGTACTCAAACTCATTTTTTATCATTTTGTTCCCACAAATACATCTTTCTTTTGGTGGTATTTGATCACTGCTGGGGTTTTTATTTTTTGCGCAACAAATAAAAAAAAAAAGAAAATTTGGGGAAAAAAAAAGTTTATTTTTGTTTCTGTTATAAAATTTTGTAAATAAATAAGTTTTCTCCTTCACTGATGGGCACTGATGAGGCTGCACTAATGGGCACTGATAAGGTGGAACTGATGGGCACTGATGAGGTGGCACTGATAGGTGGCACTGGTATGCAGCACTGATGGCCATTGATAGGCGGCACTGATGGGCACTGATAGGCGGCACTAATGGGTACTTATGAGTGGCACTGATAGGTGGTACAGGTGGGCACTGATTGGCACTGATAGGTGGGCACTGATGGGCACGTATGGGCACTGATAGGTGGCACTGATGGACACTGATGGGTGGCACTGATAGACACTGATAGATGCCACTGTTGGGCATCACTGATAAGGAGACATCTGGCAGGCACTGACTGACTGGCACTGATTGGCAAGTTGTGTGGGCACTGATTGGCATTATTTGGGCACTTCCTGGCACCCCTGGCGGTCCAAGGTGGCATCCCCAGTCATCCATCTGTTGTGGGCATCCCTGGTGGTGTCCCTGGTGGTCCTGGGTGGGCGTCCGTGAGGGGGGTGCCCCCCTCCTGAACCGTACCAGGCCACATGCCCTCAACATTGGGAGGGAGCTTTGGGGTAGACCCCCAAAGCACCTTGTCCCCATGTTGATAGGGAAAAGGGCCTCATCCCCACAACCCTTGCCCGGTGGTTGTGGGGGTCTGCGGGCAGGGGGCTTATTGGAATCTGGAAGCCCCCTTTAACAAGGGGACCCCCAGATCCCGCCCCCCCCTGTGTGAATTGGTAATGGGGTACAAATGTACCCCTACCATTTCACAAAAATTTCACAATTTTTTTCTGCTTCTTCCGTCTTCTTTCTTCTGGTCTTCCTTCGGTGTTCTTCTTCTTCCTCCATCTTCTTCTTCTCCATTTTCTTCTTCCTCCGCTCTTCTCGTTCCGCATCTTCCTCCGGCTTCTTCTCCGCTCCGTCCACACGATCTGCCTCAGTGGGAGTCTTCCGCCGTGTGATGCTTCAGTTCTTCTGACACTTCTTATATAACCGAGGGCGGGGCCACCCGGTGACCCCGCCCTCCTCCGACGCACGGGGACTTCACGGGGACTTCCTTATGGCTTTCCCCGTTTTTTCAGAGGGGGGCAGGGTCAACCATTTACATAAATCAGCAAAAAAGGCAATCAAGCCGGTCGGCTCTCAAGAGCAGCCCGTTCCTTCCGGTACTTGCGCAGCACGCAGTGACATCAGCACGCCGCTCCTCCCTACGCGGCACTGCAAAGGACGTTGTCACAGGGACTTTTTCTTCATTTTCTCTTTTTTCATCAGATGATATACGGACTCATTGTTTGTTACATATTTTTTATAATCAATCACTTGTCTGATTATTTTTCACTAATGCCACACATATGTTTACCACTATTTGTTATCACTCACATTATCACATGATTGGGTTCTAAATATTTCTTTGCAGATGCTCTGTGTTTTTTGTGATTAAAATTTTTTGTATCTGCTTTATCTGTTCACTGAGTATTTTCCATTGATTCACATATTGTTACACTGGTTTTTTCATCAATCACTTGATTGCACATCAACCATTTACCAGTTGTGAACACATTGGTTTAGTCTCTAATTGTTTGTGTCTCACAGATCAATTTTTAACGCAGCTTCATCTTTTTTACATTTGTATTTTATAAGCACTAGAGGACACACGGAATGCACTCTATACTTGTTTAGTTGTTGCAATACAATGAAGCAAATACTGTATATTGCATGCTCATTTTTTGGGGCTACAGACTAAAAAAGTGTAAGTACACATAAATTTGAATGTATGCGCAACTTGATGATTACTTGATTGATGACAAATGATTTGTAAGCACGGAATTACAGCGCACCAGTACTTTTTTTTGCAAATAGATGTAAATGTGTATGTTACAATTAAAGTAATTGTATTGAAAGCTTGTGTATGACTTATGCCGCGTACACACGATCGGAATTTCGGCACCCGCAAAAGACCGATGAGAGTTGTTTGTCGGAAAATGCGACCGTGTGTATGCTCCATCGGACTTTTGCTGGCCGAATTCCAGCCAGCAAAAGATTGAGAGCGACAATTTTGAAAAAAAAGCAATATTTTTCTTTTTGCTATAATAAATATATAAAATATATATATATATATATATATATATATATATATATATATATATATATATATATATATATATATTAGGGATTAGGGCTGGGAGATTTTCCCCCCAAAAAAAATCTGCAATTTTTTTTATAAAAAACTCGATTCACAATTTGAATCCGATTTTTTCTTTTTATTATATTAATTAAAGTGCATCAACAAACAAAATTGCAAAGGCAAACCCTTTCTCTAACCGAAAAGTCAGTGTGAGGTTATCAGAGACTGGATATACTGCATGAGGTTATTGGAGACTGTGGATATACTGCATGAGGTTATCAGAGACTGTGGATATAATGCATGACGGTTATCAGAGACTGTGGATATACTGCATGACGGTTATCAGAGACTGTGGATATACTGCATGACGGTTATCAGAGACTGTGGATATACTGCATGACGGTTATCAGAGACTGTGGATATACTGCATGAGGTTATCAGAGACTGTGGATATACTGCATGATGCATAGCTCCCAACTGTCCCTGATTTCGAGGGACTGTCCCTGATTTGGAGCAACGTCCCTCTGTCCCTCATTCCTCCTCATTTGTCCCTCATTTTGGTCTGATCTATATAGTTGTATATAAAATGCACTTTTTATCTTTCAAAAAGTGTTTCCCAGTGCTAAACCTTTTATCAAAATTCTAAATTGCTGCATTTGTAAATTTAAAAAGCCAATATAAAGGAATAGTAATGGTAAAAAAAAAGCCCTTGTGGATTTAGTTAACCTTTTTTTTGGGGTAATTCTCCTTTAAAAAGGTGTGGCAGGGGGCGTGTCCTATGTTTACATACATTTCATAGTATTTGTCCCTCATTCCTATCTCAAAATGTTGGGAGGTATGCATGACGGTTATCAGAGACTGTGGATATACTGCATGACGGTTATCAGAGACTGTGGATATACTGCATGACGGTTATCAGAGACTGTGGATATACTGCATGACGGTTATCAGAGACTGTGGATATACTGCATGACGGTTATCAGAGACTGTGGATATACTGCATGAGATTACCTGTGAATTGGGGCCCCGATGACAGCTTTGCAGAGTGCACTGCACAGAGGACACATGAGGCTGTATTCGCACGCTAGCTAGCAGAGAGGGGGCGGGGCCGGGAGATCCACTCGGAACAGAGCGGCTGTACTGTAGTAAGCAGTAATCGGAGTGGGCGTGTCAGTGGAGCTTCTGGCGGGGACGGGAGCTCCACAGACGCGCCCACTTCGATCACTGATCTAACTACAGCCGTTCTTTTCTGAGCATACAGGCTACATGGGGCGGAGTCAGGACCGCTGTTAGAAATTACGGGGCCTCGTACAGCCTACCTGACGGGGCCCCCTTCGACCACGCCTTTGACCCCCACCCCTGTCCCCACCCCTAACCCCGGCTCAAAACAAAAGGCAGGTTTGTTGCCGTTTACACATGCGTGCGGGGCCAACATGTGCGTTCGCAATAGCACATAAGCACGAAGAAGCTGTAACAGTTTACATTTCTTTTTAATTTTATTTTGTTAAAAAAATTACATAGTATCTTTCTTTTTTTTTTTTCTTGCTTTCACAAGGGATGAATAACATCCCTCGTGATAGCAGGGCCATGACAGGTCCTCTTTATGGAGAGATCTGGGGTCTTTTAGACCACATATCTGTCCTCCAAAGCATGTGATCAAACCAATATTGATTTGATCATATGCTTTTTAAATGGCTTGTTTCCTCCCACTGGCGTCACCATATATATATATATTATACTGTATATAACAGACTGTAACACAGCACAGCCATAACAAAGTCAGCAGCCATAAGACACAGAGCCATGATAGAGCCCCTACTTACTGTGCTGCCTGTGAAGACTATTGTAATGCTAATGATAACCTGCTGTGTTGTGAGTTCTATTGTAAGGACACAGTGAGGATTCTATGCTTTATTCATCACTCATTGTGTCCATTGCAGCCACGCTCTCTTTCCTGTTCCCTGTCAGCCCCCTCGCATCTCAGCACCTGAGAACAGTGGGCGCCGGGAGGAGAATCATAGTATCACTCCGCCGGCCGGGACTTATTGAGTAGCGGTCGGGCTGGATATACATAGCGAAAATGAAGAAATACTCCCTCCTCTGTGCGCACCTGGGCTCCTCTGTTGACCTGATGGGGCCCAGGAAAATGGTATAACCCCGCTCCATAAAACAAGTAGGAGTGGGGGAGAAGTTTACCAAGCTCGATTTTTTAAATTTTTTATTTAATGCAGCAATGAGCTGTAATGCTGGCCGGGCCCCTCTATGCGGCTGATAGGGGCTGGTTGTACTGCCCTATCAGCGGCCCTGGGCGGAGTCAGCGCGTCAGTGGAGCTCCCGGCCCCCACCCACCTCACTGCTGGCTACATCGAGAATACAGCCTCCCGTGTCCTCTGTGCGCTCTGCAAATCCAAAACTCTGAAGGGAAAAATAATCTAAAAGAATCAATTTTCTTGAAATCTGAATCGATTTGAGCTCACAACTCGATTCAGGATTAAAATCGATTTTTTCCCCAGCCCTATTAGGGATGCACCGAATGGGTTTTTTGGTGGCTGAAACCGATACCGAAAACAAATCTTCCTTGATCCCGAAAACTGAAACCGATACCGAAACAGCACCGAAACCGAAAGTTACTGTTTTTAAAAATATTTTTATACAGAAGATGGTCAGAGACTGGGGACATGGTACAGGAGATTGTCAGTGATTGCAGACACATTACAGGAGATGGTCAGAGGCTGCAGACACATTACAGGAGATGGTCAGAGACTGGGGACATGGTGCAGGAGATGGTCAGAGACTGGGGACACATTACAGGAGATGATCAGAGACTGGGGACATGGTACAGGAGATGGTCAGAGACTGGGGACCTGGTACAGGAGTTGGTCAGAGACTGCAGACATGGTACAGGAGATGGTCAGAGACTGGGGACATGGTACAGGAGATGGTCAGAGACTGGGGACATGGTACAGGAGATGGTCAAAGACTGCAGACACATTACAGGAGATGGTCAGACAGTGGGGACATGGTACAGGAGATGGTCAGAGACTGTGGACATGGTACAGGAGATGGTCAGAGACTGGGGACATGATACAGGAGATGGTCAGAGACTGCAGACACATTACAGGAGATGGTCAGACACTGGGGACATGGTACAGGAGATGGTCAGAGACTGCAGACACATTACAGGAGATGATCAGAGACTGGGGACATGGTACAGGAGATGGTCAGAGACTGCGGACATGGTACAGGAGATGGTCAGAGACTGCAGACACATTACAGGAGATGATCAGAGACTGGGGACATGGTACAGGAGATGGTCACAGACTGCAGACATGGTACAGGAGATGGTCAGGGACTGGGGACATGGTACAGGAGATGGTCAGAGACTGCAGACACATTACAGGAGATGGTCAGAGACTGGGGACATGGTACAGGAGATGGTCAGAGACTGGGGACATGGTACAGGAGATGGTCAGAGACTGGGGACATGGTACAGGAGATGGTCAGAGACTGGGGACATGGTACAGGAGATGTCAGAGACTGGGGACATGGTACAGGAGATGGTCAGAGACTGGGAACATGGTACAGGAGATAGTCAGAGACTGCGGCTGTGGTACATCAAATGTCCATCAAATGCAGCTTCACAAGTGCCTGTCAGATGCAGCCTACCAGTCAGTTGTAGCAGCCTGTCTGTGCCCATCATGCAGCCTCACCAGTGCCTGTGTCTATATGTAGCGGCCCGCCAGTGCTCATGCCATGCAGCCTCACCAATGCCCATGCCCATCAAATGCAGCAGCCCGCCAGTGCCCATGGCATGCAGCCCGCCAGTGCCCATCATGTACAGCCTGCCAGTGCCCATCATGTACAGCCTCCCCAGTGCCTGGTAATGCGATGTCACACTGTGTGTCAGATCTGAATCACCGTGCAGCCAGTTTCATCCCGGTACGCCCCTCAGAGTCTCCCCTCCCTCCTCCTCCTCCTCCTCTCACTCCTGTCCTACACAGCCTCCCCAGTGCCTGGTAATGAATGTCACACTCACACGCTGTGTTTCAGAGATCTGAATCGCTGTGCAGCCGATGTCCCGCCTCCTATGACACGCGGCACAATGATTCCTAGCATTGGATCAGAGTGCCGTCTATCACAAGAGGAGGTCTAGGAGGCGGGACATCGGCTGCACGGCGATTCAGATCTCTGACACACAGCGTGTGAGTGTGACATTCATTACCAGGCACTGGGGAGGCTGTGTAGGACAGGAGTGAGAGGAGGAGGAGGAGGGAGGGGAGACTCTGGGGGGTGCCCGGGATGAAACATGGGCGGCACCTGGAGGGCTGGCCCCGCCCCTTTTTTTGGCGCCAGTATCGGCAAAAATTCTCTTTCGGCTTTTTGCCAAAAGGGCCATTTTCGGCCAATATGTTTCAGTGGCCGAAATTTCGGTGCATCCCTAATATATATATATATATATATATATATATATATATATATATATATATATATATATATAAACAATTTTCTTTCTCAGTTTAGGCCGATATGTATTCTTCTACATATTTCTGGTAAACAAAAAAAATCGCAATGAGCGTATATTGAGTGGTTTGTGCAAAAGTTATAGCGCCTACAAAATAGGGAATAGATTTATAGCATTTTTATTATAATTTTTTTTTATTTGTAATGTCGGCTATCTGCAATTTTTATCGTGACTGCGACTTTATGGCGGACACATCGGACACTTTTGACACCATTTTGGGACCATTGTCATTTATACAGCGGTCAGTGCTATAAAAATGCACTGATTACTGTGTAAATGACACTGGCAGGGAAGGAGTTAAACACTAGGGGGTGATCAAGGAGTTAAGTATGTCCTAGGGAGGTGTTCTAACTGTGGGGGGGAGGAGCTTCCACTGACATGACAGTTGATCACTGCTCCAGATGAAAGAGAGCAGTAGATCCCTGTCATGTCACAAGGCAGAACGGGGAAATGGCTTGTTTACAAAGGCATCTCCCTGTTCTTTCGCTACGTGACACGATCGCAGGCCCTCGGCAGACATCTAGTCTGCGGGACCCGCGGGCACGGTGACGGAGCACGTGGCGGGTGCGCGCGCCCACAATGCCGTGATTTAAAGGGGACGTACCTGTCCGCTCATTTGCCCAGCCGTGCCATTGCGCCGACATACATCTTCGTGCGCTAGTCGGCTAGTGGATACAGAGCAAACTTCCCCAGCACACTTTTCAGCTAGTCAGCACAATCTCCCTTATAGGAACAGAAGCTGTAACCCTTCACTGGTCTGTACTAAAATAAAAGTTCTGGCTGGAGTTGGACTTTGTAATGTAATACAGTACTCGAAACGTGTGAAATACAGTATCATTGGCTTTAGAAGAAACAACATGGAGAACTGTATGGGAACAAAAAGTTTTAGAATTTCTGTAGTTTTGGCACAGTTAGCGCTCTCTACATTTATTTAATTTGTTTAATTCATCTATTTTGCTGCTGGCTCACCCTGCTGTGTATGCCAAGAGTGAATGCCCAGGCCAGACTACTCACGGCATAAGAAATCCAGGTATAATATTCTGATACCGTCTAAAAGAATTTTTCAGCCTCATTATTTTGTTGCAAGCGTTCTAATCATGCTGTGTCTTCTAAATATGAAAGGAGATCCGACAGTCATGCGGAGGCTGCAGCAGGCCTGTGAACTAATGCTTGGATTTTATAGAATTCAACTCCTAGAAGAAGGGCAGGTGCCCGGGGCAAACAATTACCTTAAATATTTCCAAAACCTAAATACATTAGTAATGAGATGGTATTTTAATACATTACAGAATAGATGCAAAACACAAACCTTCATTTATTTTATTTTTTTTGTTCAAACATATCTCTGTCGCACTGGTGTGTTCTAAAGAATGATCTTTGTGTTTGGTAGATTCAAACTTCTCCAGGCCCTACCCAGCAAGCTTTATTTTGGTCAAGAGGTCCTCTGCCTTGTTTCACAAGTCAAGTGTGATGAACGATTTCCTGTTTACTGTAGAAAACAAAGTGGCACACTCAAAACTTGTCTGTCTATTATGATTTGGACTTAGCCATGACCCAAAGAAACATTCATCTGAATCCAGCGGACTTTGTAAAACCTTTGCCTTAGATCACAGGTGTCAAACACAATGCCCGCGGGCCGAATCCGGCCCTCCAGGCCATTTCATGTGGCCCTTGCACCTCTCGGCAGCTGCAGGAGAGCTCCAGACCCCCTCCAGATCCTTACTTTCTGCTTTCAAGCAATGCATCCAGCTTCTTCCCAGCAGCAGCATAAGGAAAGAGGGGTGCACTGATGTAAAGGAGGGAGGGGGACTCAACTTCTGATGGTGGGGTGTCTCTTGACATCTAACATAAGGGGAGGGGATGCACTGGACATTTAATCTTACAGATACAACCGGCCCGTTTGAGGGCAATCATAATGCTGATGTGGCCCGCGATGAAATTGAGTTCGACACCCCTGCCTTAGATCAGCCTTTCTCAACCTTTTCAGCACAGAGGAACCCTTGAAATAACTTTCTGGTCTCAGGGAACCCCTGCTAAAAATGACTATGTCTACAACTCATAGTACATTAGTGTGATGGTCAGTGGGAAGAATGCTCCTTACACTTGTGGACAATGAGAAGAATTAGCCCCTTACAGATAGCTAAAAAGATCAATGGTGTCATTGGGAACTTATCAGAAAGGCAGAAATTGCTCATTGCTCAAGAAACCCCTAGCAACCTCAGGAGGAACCCTTGGGCTCCATGGAACTCTGGTTGAGAAACCCTGTCTTATGCCGCGTACACACAAGCGGACTTGGTCCGGCTGACTTTTCGACGGACTTTCCAACGGACTTTCCAAATGAACGGACTTGCCTACACACGATCAACCAAAGTGATGACGTACGACCAGACTAAAACAAGGAAGTTCATAGCCAGTAGCCAATAGCTGCCCTAGCGTCGGTTTTTGTCCGTCGGACTAGCATACAGATGAGCGGACTTTTCGACCGGACTCGAGTCCATCGAAAAGATTTGAAACATGTTCCATTTCTAGGTCCGTCGAACTTTTGGGGAAAAAAAGTCAGCTGGAGCCCACACACGATCGAATAGTCCGACGGACTCCGGACCGCCAGACCAAGTCTGCCGTAAAGTCTGTTCATGTGTACGCGGCATCAGATAGACCATAAGAACAAGGAATACATTTGGGCCATTTTTTTTTTTTTACAGTTTACTGTAGTTAAAGTTGAGAAAAAGCTAACTTTCCTGCAATTTATGCACACCCTGTACATTTATGTAATGCTTTTCTGCATGCTACAGTTGATCTAACTAGCAGGGAAGAGATTATCCCTACATACTAAATTTACTGGCAGAATGTGTAATTACAGTCTCCATGATTGATGTGAAAGTGTACATCACCCACCTTTAGTAAACCTGTTCTTTACAAGAATTTTTTTTCCCCAAATCCCTTTAGTTTCCTAAGCAACAACCTTATTACAGATATATAACTTTTTTTTTTAGTCTTAAAGCCGGTTCACACTGCTGCGATGTGGGAACCCTGCAAATCCACTGCGGGTTCCCACATCGCATGTCTCCTGGCGGCAGTTCGCACTGCCCTATGCAAACTGCTGGGAGTGTCAATTAAAAGTTAATGACACCCCCAAAGCAGTTTGCATATCGCAGTGCTTTTTGCAAATTCGGACAGGAATCGGATCACACGGGTGTGAACATCCATGCGATCCGATTCTGCTGCGGACCAAAAAAAGGGTCCTGTGTGAGTTTGGTCCGAATGCGATCCAAATTCAGCCATACTATCTGTATGGCTGAATTTGCATCGCAACGGACATCGCATGTGATTCGCACTGCAGTGCGGTGCGAAACACATGCAATCTCGCACCACGCAGCAGTGTGAACTGGCCCTTAATGATAAATTCCTATCCGAACTCTAAGAACTGCAGTGAAATACCTCTAGGAGAATACCCAGGATGAACATGGACAAGTAGTCATAACCTCACAGTATTATTTTCTGTTACATTGAATTTTGAATCAGAAGGCTCCATGCACACTGAAGCTCATAAACGGCTGTTTTTGGGAGTTTGGGCGTTTTTGTAACAGCCCATAAACTCCCCTCTATGTTATCCTATGTGTCCATGCACACATGGGCATTTTAGAACTTTTATCAGCAGTGGAGTTTATGGGCTGTTTTCTGAACGCCATAAAAACGCGCACAGGAGTCGTTTTTCTGACCACAAAAAACAGCAAACGCTCATAAACGCTGATGAACGTCGATAAATGCTCAAAAACATGCTTTTATGACGTTTTTGATCCATTGAAAAAAAAAGCTGAAAAACGCTAACGTGGAAAAACGCTAATGAACGCTATTGCAAAAACGTTAAAAAACATTGAAACACTCACTGCAACTGGCGTTTATATAACGTTATTTTAACGTCCAGTGTGCATGGACTTGAAAAATGAGAACTGACTTATTTCCGCTTTGAGGTCATGCCAGGTTTAGACTAGTGTGTTAGTATACACACACTACTCTGCGAGCTTTGGTGCAGAGATTCCCAACACCAAAGGATGCAGAAAAAGAATGAAGGAGCCCAAAGATCTACAGGATGTGGCAAATACAGTCCACCTGCAAATGCTTTATAATGTTAGGTTAGGCATGCTTTGGTGAGTGTAAGTGATGTTGGTATTAATGGAAGGTATACTTTCTCTTGCCTAAAAACAGAAAACTATATAAAAAGGAAAACTGAGCTTAGTGTGCAAAAAGTAAAAATAATGTGAAAAACAACAGCGGCACTCACAATAATGGGGGAAGGGGGCGGGTACCTATTTTTGACAAGTACCCATCCCCACTTCCGAAAGATGTCGCAGTGGCGTGATCACACGGAAGTATGGCCCCCCTCCTCCTTCCCCCATTCAGAAAGCGCAGCATGCCTCGCAATGGCGGTGGCATCACCCGAGAGCTGATGGAAACATCGACTAGGGTGCCGACATCACTGGATACCAGGTAAGTGTCCTAATATTTAAAGTCAGCGGCTACAGTATGTGTAGCTGCTGACTTTTAATTTTTTGCTGGGGGGGGCAGAACTCCGCTTTAAATTGCCAATTGCTCAATCAGGCAACACTGTAACCATATGAAATGTATTTATTTTTTTGCACAAATAGAGCTTTCTTTTGGTGGTAATTAATCACTAGTGGGTTTTCTATTTTTTTCCCCTATATACAGTGCCTTGTAAAAGTATTCACCCCCCTTGGCTTTTTACCTATTTTGTTACTTTACAGCCTTTAGTTCAATGTTTTTTTCATCTGCATTATATGTGATGGATCAGAACACAATAGTCTAAGTTGGTGAAGTAAAATTAGAACAATATATACATAAAACTATTTTTCAGAAATAAAAAAATGATAATTGGCATGTGCGTATGTATTCACCCCCTTTGTTATGAAGCCCATAAAAAGCTCTGGTAAAACCAATTACCTTCAGAAGTCACATAATTAGTGAAATGATGTCCACCTGTGTGCAATCTAATGCCGCGTACACACGGTCGGACTTTTCGTCTACAAAAGTCCGACAGCCTGTCCGACAGACTTCCGGCGGACTTTCGGCGGACTTGCAGCAGACTTTCTAACGAACGGACTTGCCTACACACGACCACACAAAAGTCCGACGGATTCGTACGTGATGACGTACACCGGACTAAAATAAGGAAGTTCATAGCCAGTAGCCAATAGCTGCCCTAGCATGGGTTTTTGTCCGTCGGACTAGCACACAGACGAGCGGATTTCGGGGTCCGTCGTAGTTACGACGTAAAGATTTGAAGCATGTTTCAAATCTAAAGTCCGTCGGATTTGAGGCTGAAAAAGTCTGCTGAAAGTCCGGAGAAGCCCACACATGATCGGATTACCAGCCAGCTTTAGTCCGTCGGCGTCCGTTGGACTTTTGTAGACGAAAAGTCCGACCGTGTGTACGCGGCATAAGTGTTACATGATCTGTCATTACATATACACACCTTTTTGAAAGGCCCCAGAGGCTGCAACACTAAGCAAGAGGCACCACTAACCAAACATTGCCATGAAGATCAAGGGACTCTCCAAACAAGTAAGGGACAATGTTGTTGAGAAGTAAAAGTCAGGGTTAGGTTATAAAAAAAGGAGCACCATCAAATCTATCATAACCAAATGGAAAGAACATGGCACAACAGCAAACCTGCCACGAGACGGCTGCACACCAAAACTCACGGACCGGGCAAGGAGGGCATTAATGAGAGAGGCAGCACAGAGACCTAAGGTAACCCTGGAGGAGCTGCAGAGTTCCACAGCAGAGACTAGAGTATCTGTACATAGGACAACAATAAGCTGTACACTCCATAGAGTTGGGCTTTATGGCAGAGTGGCCAGAAGAAAGCCATTACTTTAAGCAAAAAACAAAGCGGCACGTTTTGAGTTTGCAAAAAGGCATGTGGGAGAATCCCAAAATGTATGGAGGAAGGTGCTCTGGTCTGATGAGACTAAAATTGAACTTTTTGGCCATCAAAGAAAACTATTGGTGCAAACCCAACACATCACATCACCCAAAAAAACACCATAGTGAAACATGGTGGTGGCAACATCATGCTGTGGGGATGTTTTTCAGCAGTCGGGACTGGGAAACTGGTCGGAGTTGAGGGAAAGATGGATGGTGCTAAATACAGGGATATTCTTGAGCAAAACCTGTACCACTCTGTGTGTGATTTGAGGCTAGGACGGAGGTTCACCTTCCACCAGGACAATGACCCCAAACACACTGCTAAAGCAACACTTGAGTGGTTTAAGGGGAAACATGCAAATGTGTTGGAATGGACTAGTCAAAGCCCAGACCTCAATCCAATAGAAAATCTGTGGTCAGACAAGTCAGATCACTTAATTAAGTACATGTAAGAGTTTACAGTCACTTTAAATGTCAAGTCTTGGATCATCAAAATCTCTATTGGTTTCTCGTTTGCTGGTCACATATAAGCAATACGCTTTCTGTTCTTCAACCAACCCCCTCTTCTCCACAGAAGATATAGGAACTCTATGCACAGGAAAAGACTGAATTAGTAAGTTCAGGATCCTCTCAGTGTAACTCATGTACTTCTAAAGTTGTCCTCTCATCAAAATAAGCAACAGGCTTTTTGTTTTCGTTATAGATGCCTACACTGGCCCTGTGGTGTTTCTGAACCTGTAGTACTCCGGCAAAAAAAAAAATGAAACTATATAAGCAACAGCAAATCAAAGATGTGTCATTTGAAACTTAAAACTGTTGTGGATGACAGATGGAGGCACTGTTCTTGTTATGGGGGCCTCTGTACACAGTGATCACAGATATTGCCCTGAATGAGCTGTCAACAGCAGAAACTTCGGGTGATTTGAAATACAGAGTCATGGAGCACACAAGTATTTAATACATTTTCCAACATAGCTGGGCACCAAATATACCTTCAGTTGGGCTGCCAACAGAAAGCTTTAACCGGTTCAGAAAAAAAAAACTGCATGGCTGTAGCTAAAGAAAAAGCTGCTTTTGCCTGTCTTTTGCAGCCTGTTTCTTGTTTCTATTTTTATTTATTGTGCAAAAATGAGAGCAACGCTATTATTGATCTAGCCTGTCATTCATGGCAGTGACTGTCCTGTTCAGCCCTTTAGAAATATAAAATAAACGTCCCCAAATATTTGTTGAGACTCATACACACTACCTGCGTAGCTATGCAATGGGCAATTGCCTTAAACTGGAAATCTACTATGGTACCTTTTTCTCAAGTAATCTCACATATTGACCAAATTATGTTAATGAAAAGACATGACATGACATACATGACATGATTCCAAAACCTCTTTTGATGCAAAATGTGACCCATGGTTCATTTACCGCTATTCTGATTAAGTTAATTCTAACAATTATGGGCTTGATAACAGTGGGTTTTCATGTAATGGATTTATGTTTAGCTCTATTCCTTTTTCTTTTTGTTCTCTTGCAGACAATATTTCTCATTTAGTTTTTTTAATGTTGTTTTCTTTTAAGATGATATACAGTTTCTATATGATGCACATTCCTTGTCCCTTCATAAACGTGGGTATACCCCTCTGATTTCAGATTGTTTTGCTATTGGACAACCCTCACCTGAGGATCCAGACTCATTGACAGGAATAATAAGCATCTAGTATATTTACGTCACCTTATTACAATTCTACTGTATTGTTTTATATCTATCTGTCATCATTTGGCATTTGTCTGTTCTCATAACCTCATGTACTGTTATTTAGAATTTTTACAATAAAAGTTTGTAAAGAAATATAAAAGAAACAAGGGCATGATACCTGTAGATAGTAAAAGTTTGATTAGTGCATATTAGGCACACAGGCAGTGGTTCATAAGGGGCGCCGCCCCCCCCTAGTTTGCATGCAGGGTGACGGACTAATGCCTTTCTATGAGGTCTGTCTTTTTTTTTTTTCAAGCACATGATGAGGCTCTAATTGGTTTGAAAAAGGTTGTGCTCGTGGCGCATACAAATAAAACATAGAACTATACAATGCTAGAGAAAAGCTTTCTAAAAATATATTCTTGTTAGCAAGAATCAGTAAGTTCTAGCACTTGATAATAACAGGTCCAAGAAAAATAATTTTTGTCATAATGCTTTGTCCTACTTAGAATACTCTCAAATTTAGTAAGGTGACTAGAAAAAAAAAAAAAACATCATCAACGTATCATCTCTACATCTCCAAAATCGTAATGCTCTGGTAATAATGGGAACAAAGCAGTTAAAATGTGGTTAATGATAATGAGATGTTGCAAATCCATTTGGTGATGCCGCCTGCAAAACCACTTATTCCAAGGCCCTGGAAAGCTAGCACTTACCTGATTTTATTATACCCCTCATGATAAAGACAAAATACATTTTGTTTTCCAAGAGGTAAACCACTGGAATCAATACTCAGATGAATCACTGTTGAAAATGACATATGTATGGAAACGATATCACTATGACAACTATGGTTTATGACATGGCTTTGAGGAATTTCTTTACAGAACTTTCAGTGGCCGTGCCAAAGAAAAAGGAACATCCAGGCATCAAATGGCACATCCAGAAAGGGGTATTTTGTTCTGTGATGTAGAACAAAGCAGCTATAATGAAAAGAAAGTCTTCTACGAACCAAACAGGGGAATACATCTTCTCTCTTTCCCTTGTCTGAATATTTGATTGTAAAGATCCTCCGAGCAACACATCAGAGAGACCTATGAGCTGTCTGTCATTTGGTTACCATATATCTAACATATCTAACATTTACAAGGAATGACAAATAACTAGGAAAACTAACAGCTATCAGGTTTTCAAATAATCTCTTATGAGAAAGAAAAACACATTTTTTTTTGGAAGAAGTAAACAGATGTCTCCCACCATGCAAATACCACATCTCGTTCCTTTCTTCTTTGTTGTCAGAGAGACAAAGCTTTGTGTATTTCCTACCCTGAAGAACTTTACAAACATTTGCGAGATGTCAGGGATAATTAGACAAAGTGGAGATGTAAGACCCAGCCTAACGACTGTGTGTTTTGTAAAGATCAAAAAGCGTCTGTTGCCAACTTGTAAGAAAAAAAAAAGGAAAATTAAAATCAGTCTAAAAAGCATGGTCCCTGGCTTTTGCTGTTAACTAACCAAGCTTTTAGTGAGACAATCTTTAGCAGGACTATATACTGTATACTGTAGACATTTTTAAATCCCACATGTTTAGGACAAGGTTTAACACAGAGTATGTTGCATGCTACAAAGGTAACCTGACAAAATTCAGGCAATTCTAGTAAGTGCACATATCTATAAAAGACACGTGCCCAAATAAAAAATTCTAATTACAGGAGTTGAGTTCAGCAGCCAACATGTCTGTCACCTAACATCTTTTCTTTGTGAAGACTTCTGTTGTCAATGGAACAGTTTTCTATAAAATTTTCTGGTAATTCTAAGATTGAACAGACTGGCTCCTAAGTTCAACTTGAATATGTCCAGGCCTGCCCAATATGCCCATTAATCTTGCTCCAGGACACCCTAGAGCTTTATGAAACCCCAGCATAAGGACATACTATACCTCCACTTTGAAAGTGGCAATAATAAAGTTCTCAATAACTTGCTCAGACACCAACAATGCCCCATGGCACATTTTTTCCAGATTCAAAGGAAAAGTAAAAAAAAAGGGGAGTTGTTAAGAAGGGTGGGGAAAGCATGGAATAAATTTAGCTTGATGACCAGGACAGGGGGGAAATTTGTGCATACCATCACTGAGCCTCATTTTTCATGGCTGAGGTAGCAGAGTTATGCCCCGTACACACCGACATTGATCGGACATTCCGACAAAAAAATCCTAGGATTTTTTCCGACGGATGTTGGCTCAAACTTGTCTTGCATACACACGGTCACACAAAGTTGTCGGAAAATCCGATCATTCTGAACGCAGTGACGTAAAACACATACGTCGGGACTATAAACGGGGCAGTAGCCAATAGCTTTTATCTCTTTATTTATTCTGAGCATGCGTGGCACTTTGTGCGTCGGATTTGTGTACTTCCGACAACGGATTTTGTTGTCGGAAAATTTTATAGCCTGCACTCAAACTTTGTGTGTCGGAAAATCCGATGGAAAATGTGTGATGGAGCCCACACACGGTCGGAATTTCCGACAACAAGGTCCTATCACACATTTTCCGTCGGAAAATCCGACCGTGTGTACAGTGCATTAGAAGCTTCACTGTGGAGATCTCACAACTTAATTTCCATAGAAATGTAAGATCCAGCTTTCTAATGTTCACCAATAACTGGTGTTTTACATTAGATAGTTAACTGTTTAAAACTCACCTAAATGTCATTTTTTGAGTAAGTACGAGTCGGTTTCTTATGTTACAAGTTGCAGTATGGCAATGTAGAGAGGAATTTTAAGGCCAGCCATAGTCAGCAGGAACCGGCCGAGATTCGAACCGTGTGTGGGCATGCTGAATGTACCAAGTTGATCAGTAAAAAGGGGGTTCCACCATGAACAGGACCTAGTATCCGGTCGCCAACATCCCAATATTGTAAGGAAAAAACAAGGTATCCCCCATTGGGAACGGGACTTTGAGGGCGACAAGATTATTATATAGGATTGTTTAAAATAGCATCATTTTTATTGATACAAAAGAAACATATGAAAATACATATGTAAATAGTGTCTGTGCAAAGACACATAAAAAGTATATTGGAGACAACAAAGTATATGTATATGTATTTACAACATGGTATTCAGTGAAAGGTATACTTTTTATGTGTCTTTGCACAGACACTATTTACATGTGTATGTTCATATGTTCCTTTTGTATCGATAAAAATTATGCTATTTTACACAATCCTATTTGGTAATCTTGTCGCCCTCAAAGTCCCGTTCCCAATGGGGATACCTTGTTTTTTCCTTACAGGTTGATCAGTACAACCAGCCTACCAGATCACCCACGATTATCGCTAGTGGCTGCTATAGCCGCTAGCAATAATCACTGTCTTCTCCTGGCGGGGGAAGCAGACAATTGCTCAGCAGGAGGGATACCCTTGTCAGCACTGTGTTGATGGGGGAATCATGCAAATTTCTTTCTTGCAAGAAATTTGCACCGTGTATGGCCTGCCTAAAGCCTTGTACACACGATTGGATTGTTCACCAACAAAACCATGGAATTTTGTCAGAAGGGCGTTGGCCCAAACTTGTCTTGTATACACATGGCACACAATTGTTGGCCAACAATTGCAAACATAGTGACGTACTAGACCTACTACGAGCCGATAAAAAGGAAGTTCAGTAGTCAGGTGCCACCCTTTGGACTCCTTCTGCTAATCTCGTGTTAGTAGAAGTTTAGTGAGTGTCGATTCGCACTTTTCAGCTCGTGCTTGTCAGTTTGTTTCTGTTTTTCAGGTCGTGCTTGTCAGGTAGTTTCTGATTTTCAGGTCGTGCTTGTCAGTTCATTGCTGTTTTTCAGTGCGTGCTTGTCAGGTCGTTTCCGATTTTTAGTGCGTGCCTTTCAGTTCGTTTCTGATTTTCAGGTCGTGCTTGTCAGTTCCTTTCTGTTTTTAAGTGCGTGCTTATTAGTTAGTTTCTGAATGGCCGTTCGTCTACTAGCCATGTGGCGTTCTTGTCGGAGAGATTGTGCTATCATTGAGCTTGGAGTTATTGCTTTGACCCAAGTTCAGTCCAGGAACAGGAGGAGGAGGAGTTCTTGGACCAAGAATTGGTTGCTTAATCGTGACCAATTCTGTCATATGCCTTTGCTGCGGGAGCTCCAGGAGAATAATCCTGATGATTTCAGGAATTATCTCTGGATGACAGATCCCTGCTTTCACCATCTATTGGCATTGCTGACCCCCTATATTAGTAAGCAGGACACATGCATGCGGCTTGACATTACTCCAGAGCAAAGGCTCATAACGACCTTGCGGTACTTAGTGATGTGGAGAAGTCTCCAAGACCTGAAGTTCACAACTGGGATCTCCCCTCAGGCTCTGGGACTCATTTTTCCAGAGATCTGTTCTGCCATTATCCAAGTCCTGCAGAAGGACTATATTTGGGTAAGTTTTACCTTTAACATCACATTCTATGTATTTAAGGTTTGCTAATGTATTGTATTAATTTCTTCATTCCATAATTACCATTATTGTAATATGTTGTGAATTTCCTCTTTGTCCTCATGCATGCTGTAAGCTTGTAATGCTCCCTTTTTGTCCTTCATGCATATTTTCCTTCAATAACCTCCCCAGCATGCTATCCTGGGTCCATACACACCTAGCCTAGTAACTTAACAATGTATTTTGTCAGCTTCATTTTTGTGCTTACCCTAAACACCCCCTAAAATGTGTACAAACGTTATTGTTGTCCTCAAATTCAGGCAAAGTGCAAGAGGCCATTTTTTTGTGGCACAATGAGTTTGCCACATTTTAGAGCACATTGTCACTGTAACTACACCAACTTAACAAATACACTGGTATTGAGCATTGAAATAAGAAGCCACACATTGTTTAGTATAAAAATTATATTCCAAGCACATTCACATGTGCATTTTAAAAGGTTTTTGAACAAACCAACATCTTGGTGTATAACATGTATGTTTGCCATTATTTTTCCTTTTTTGGGGCTATGATACACTGAGAGCGAAGTTTCACGCATGTGCAGAGAATATAAAGCCATAACGCGTGGTCGATGTAACGGTCTAACGATCTGGGAGTGGAGGACGAACGAGCGACATTGGCAAAAGGAAACATAAAACGAAGGTACAATTGTAAATTGTGGCCTCAGTGGTTAGTGTGCTATTCTGCTTAGATTGAGGCCTATATTGGGACAAGATTATTTATAAGTTAAGCCTGAAATTAGGGTTTGTCTTGTGTTCTGTCTTGCAGGCATCTGCTAATTTATTAATTCACAATGGTGAATAAATTCACAGCGCCAGACTTTTTGCCAGAATTTATAGAGCAGTGCCGGAAGCTGCCATGTCTTTGGATAGTCAAGATTAGGGATTACTCAAATAAAATCAAGAGGAAGGCAGCGATGAAGAAACTGTTGGAACTGGTGAAGCCTCTGTACCCCACGGCAGACATCAATTATTTGAAGGCTAAAATCGGTAGCCTGCGTAGTACATATATTAGGGAGTGCAAGAAGGTCATGAAATCCCAGAGATTGGGAGCATCAGCAGATGACATATATGTCCCCAGGCTGCGCTACTACCACAGCCTGCATTTTTTGTCCGACCAAAGCAAACTACATCCATCACTCTCAACGCTTCCTTCCACATCAGCTGAGGCCACAGCTCCTGAGGTCCACCCTGGTCTTTCTACACAGGAAGAAGATGTGGATGAGCCCAGCTTGACCCAGGTATAGCATTGGTGAACATATTTTACAAAAATAGAATGATGTTAACTAGACGTGATTGATCCCAAATTTCTGCCTTAACAAAGTGGTTTACATATCAATAGACAGTAGTGGGCAAAAATGATTGGGACAAGAATGAAAAATGCTGGGGTAAGAATGATAGTCTTTTCTATTTGTCAAAATTCAATTTGCAACAGTCATGAGCTCAAAATTGTGTGTGATTTATGACCAAAAAAACCCCACAAATATGTCCCATTTTCATACACAGGAGAGTCTCAGTCAGGAGGAGCCAGTGCCCAGCAGCCAGGCGGAGTCACAGATTCCTCCCCTACGCCCTCCTACTAAAAGGGCCAGGAAGACCAGGAACCTGGATGAGGCCACGGCTGCCTTCCTCAACCATGCAACAACGTCAATAAGTATGGCCCCGGATGCACAGGAGGCATTTGGCTGTATGACAGGCAATAATCTGAGGGATATGGAGGAGGAGCAATGGAGTATGTGTGAGGAGCTGATCCTGCAGCTCCTCAACAAGGGGAGAAGGGGCCAAATTACACCTAAAACACACATCTGTGATTTAGATGACAATCCTCCACCACCTCCACAGACACCACAGCAACCCCACCCACCACAGCAGCATGGCAGACCACGGCAAATACAGTCCCAACACCCCCAACAAGTCCGCTGGGCTGGGGATTTTCACCCCTACAATTTCTCATTTTCTTTTGGTTTATTTTTTACATTATGATTTCAGTTGTTATATTTTATTTTTTTATTGTGCAGAGAATGCAGTTTTTATTTAAATTAGTTTATTTTGATTTGTAGGGCAGATTACATTTATAATTTTGTTTATAATTGGAGTGCGGCAGGAGGGGGGGCCTCTCCTGCCGCCGATAAAAATGATCTTGCAGCGAATCTGCCCCAGAGACCACTTTTATCTGAAAGCGGACCGCCCGCTGAGGAAGAGGATACTGGGATTATGGCAGTTAGCTGCTGCCATAACGATATTCCTCTTCAAACTAGCAACGTATAACGATGGCGGGTGGTCCGTAAGTGGTTAATCATTTCAATAAAATGTTGTTAAGTGGGAGGGAACAACTGAAGGAACCACTTCAGAGTTTAATCCCAATTAGGGTTGCCACCTCATCCCTTTAAACCCAAACACATATGAATTTGTCAGGGCTGGCTCAGCCCTTTCTTCTCTGAGCTGGCCGCTCAGCTGTCAGCTAATTGCCAGCTCTCATCTCTCTCTACAGTTAACCAGCTGTTGTGGATCTGCTCGTCAGTCCCGCCTACTTAAAGATCTCCAGCTCACTTCATTCCTGCTTTCGCCTTGGTCACATCACAAGAAACCATCTCCTGCATTCCTGTTTAAAGACTGGCTTTGCTGACATCCCATCTGGCTCCTTATCCTGCTTGCTGTTCCTCTACTTGAATCGCTGACTTCTGGCCTGGCTGATTACCCAATCTGGTTACTGTACTCTGGCTTGGATGACTACCTGATACGGTTACTGGACTCTGGCCATGCTTTGACTACGCTTACTCTATTTATCCTTTTATTTTTATTAATAAACAAGTGTGATTTTACTGTACTTCTGTCTCGGTCTGGTTCATGGTTTCTTTTTTTTTTTTTTTTTTAACTCTTTTTAATTAATACTATATAAAAATACAAAATCCACATAATTAAAAATATCACAACCTTATGAGCATTTCATTGCTACCCTTACCACCCCTCCTTAACTCTACCCTTCCTCCCCCTCCCCCCCCCCCCATCCTCCAGAAACACTCTGTAAAATTTAAATACATTGCCCCATAATCACTTCGGCGAATCTATTAGATTTTTTAAAGGATACCCATTTAGCCCATTTAGCTCCATCTACTTTTTCTTCCCCGGGCAATAAGTCTACTGCCTCAGTTTTTTCTAAAATGTAAGTTTCATTAACCCTTGCTATCAAGTCCCGAATTTTTGGTCCCTCTGCCTCCTGCCATTTTTTTTGGTATTAAGCTTTTATCTGAGTTCAGTAGAATAGGAATTATTGAAGATTTATACGTTCTGTTTAATCCCTCTGTCCCATGGAACAGGCAGGCCCATGGATCTACCGGAATGGATTTCCCCGTAATCTCCTCAATAAGCTGAATAACTTCCTGCCAGAATTTTTTAATAATAGGGCAATTCTACCATAGATGTGCCATCGTTCCCAGGACCCTACACCCTCTCCAGCAGTTTGAGGATTTATCAGATTGAAATCTGCTGATTTTATCTGGTGTCGCATACCACCTAGCCAGGCACTTGTAATTTGTCTCTATCATTCTCATATCTGCTGCCTAACTATGCGTTGCCTTAAAAATAGTCTCTAATGTGCTTTTACTACAGATAGATCCCAGTTTGTATTCCCACTTTTTGATGTATGGCGGCACATCCCTCTCCCCTCCACTCATCAAAATTATATATAATGCTGATATATTATTCTTTGATTTATCCCTTAAAAAGAGCTTCTCCAATGGCCTGCAGTTTTTTTCATCTCTTATAGGCCCTGGAAGGCTTTTAGCAAAATGGGCGAGCTGTCAGTACCGCCACACATCAACTTTCATTAAACCCGTGAGTGAGGATAGTTCCTGAAAAGTGATAATTTTACCGTTCTTAGTGATATCTTTTAGTTGTGCATCCCATTTTTTTATCCAATTACCTCCCACCCCCTCCATCCTTGGGGGTAAAAACTCATTATTATTTAGATAAAGAAGCGGCTCCTACAGGCTTTTGAGCTCTTATTTTTTCTGCCTAGAAACTCCCCTCCATGTTAGCCAATGTGTCCATGCACACTAGGGCTTTTTCAGACGTTTTCAGGCATATGCTCCTACAGGGAGGAGAAAAAAAAAAAAGACACCAAATTCGCGTTTTTAAGAGAAGCTAGTGCCCCAAAGAGCTAAAAAAAGCTCAAAAATGCGCAAAAAAGCACGAAAGAGTTTCAAAGAGCTTAATAAAAACATGAGAACGAGTCGTTGTCATGCTGGAAGACCCAGCCACGACCCATCTTCAATGCTCTTACTGAGGGAAGGGGGTTGTTGGCCAAGATCTCACGATACATGGCCCAATCCATCCTCCCCTCAATACGGTGCAGTCGTCCTGTCCCCTTTGCAGAAAAGCAGCCCCAAAGAATGATGTTTCCACCCCCATGCATTCACGGTTGGGATGGTGTTCTTGGGGTTGTACTCATCCTTCTTCTTCCTCCAAACACAGCGAGTGGAGTTTAGACCAAAAAGCTCTATTTTTGTCTCATCAGACCACATGACCTTCTCCAATTCCTCCTCTGGGTCATCCAGATGGTCATTGGCAAACTTCTTCTGAGCTGGTGAATCGGGGAGTGTGAATTCTGACTCAGATCGCCAGTGAAGTGCTGCCCCCAATTATCCCTGTTTCATAAACCGTTTATGGACTGTGATCAGTGGCGATCCTCGGTATCACCGATGTTCACTGCTTCATAAACGGACACCTGAACTACATATTAGTAATTAGTAGTTATATTAGTAGTTAGTTTCATCCAATTGTATTCATTCTGTAATCTTAAAAGATGTTTCACTGTGTATCCAAGCAACTTCTTTAGTTCTAATAAGTGTCAGGAGCATACACAAGCATTTATAAACACGGGGGTATTTCAGTCACCTTAATCCAATAAGCATGGATTGTGTTGAGGCAGATGTTAATTATCCAAGAACATGATGAGAGGTGTGAAAGTTTGTCAAACCACCCTGTTTTAATTTCATCATCCAATCGCATAGTTCCATTAAGTCTGGGACATGTGATAATTATTTACATGGCTGAAGGTATGAATTGCTGCCAAATTGTTGTGGAAGAGATACAAAATGGCAATATATTTGGGCGACATATAGTGTTAAGCGATGGCTGTTCCAATCTGACATAGATGGCCTCTTTCACATCCCTTACAAGCCAGTTGACCTCTTTGTCGAAAATTGGCTCCTCAATGTCCTTAAAAAGGAACTGCAGCCCTTTCCCTCCCCCTCTCCATTTATTTTTCTACTTAACTTTTACATTCTTCAGCACAGTAAGCATACTCACCTAGACAGCGGGTCCAGCATTGAGCTGCTGGGATTCTCATCTCTGCAGCTGCTGCACCGGTCTGGCGCCATCATGTTGTCTGTGACAGCTGCTAGCCCTTCTGGGTGCAGGTGCCCTCCTCCTTGCTGAATGAGACTGCACGTCATGCATACCAGGAGGCACCAAGGGCATCCTGTAATTTGCCCATGGGGAGATCATGTTCCCTTATAGCAGGTTAAATTGCACAGTGCTTGTGCTATCTAATCTGTTCCTCTCTATGATGTAAAAAACCTGGTTGATCCTGCCTGTTCTTGTGCCCCCCTTAGTGTGCTGACCATGGTAATCATGACTGCTGATCCATGATTACCATGGTCAGGTTATCTGCCTCTGTCGTCCTGTCATCCTGCTGCTCTCCTCTCTCCCCCTCCCTCCCTGCCTGTCGGGGGGGGGGAGAGTGGCTGGAGGTCAGAAACGATCTATAATAAGGTATTTACAGACACTTTTATACAAACATGTACACAGTATAGGATGGTTTAGTAAAACAGAGGGGCTGGCAGTAATCTTTATTTGACTTTGGTCTGACTTTCATGCGATTTGAGGGCCGTAGACAATGTTAACACCTAAAAGTTGCACCCGATCCAATATCAATCATGTTGAATACTGGCTACCACCTCAAAAAAAAAAAAAAGGCCCGCACCCAACGTCGACCCCGGTTGACTGACAGCTCCGCTTCGAAGCTGCCGCTAAATAAACAAACGGGTGACCCCGCCCTCTTGTGACATCATCTTTCTCGCTTTTTTTATGTGGGTCGGCGGATCGGTGTTCATCGTGATTAACAAAGGATCTACACGGGGGGGGGGGGGGGGAATTTTTTTTGTCTTTACACTACTCTTCTTTTTTTTGTGAATGAATAGAGATACTATGCACTCATTCACAAAGGGGAGGGCCAGGATTTGGGGGTTCCATATTCCGATAAGTCACCCTCCGCACCCCCACAACCACCAGTTTAGGGTTATGGGGAAGAGGCTCTTGTCCTTATCAACATGGGGAAAAGGTGCTTTGAGGGGGAGCCCCCCATACCTCAAAACACCCCTCTTTCCTGGCCTGCTGGGCAGCATGCTCAGATAAGGATCTGGTATGGATTATGGAGGGTACCCCAAAGCCATCTTTTTTTTTAAATCCTGGTGCTGGGTTCCCCTCAAAATCCATACCGGACCTAAGGGTCTGGTACGGATTTGGGGGGGGTTGACATAGTTTTTCTTTTAAACGGGTTGTTAAGTGTTCTTGCATAGCAAGACCACTTACTGTTATCTCACATATATATTATTCTTATTATTATAGCCAAATTTACCACCCTAACTCCTCCCACAGTTTTTACACTACATAGACAAGTAATATACCGAAACGTGCGGATTGTTCCCGAATGGTGTGCTATTACTTTGTGGAACGTTTCGCCGAATGGTTCACGAAATATCGTCGTTTTTGCGGCGAAATTGGTCCCATAGGAATGAATGGGGAAACTAGAGTGGGAGATGACAAAAG
Source organism: Aquarana catesbeiana (assembly GCF_042186555.1). Taxonomy (NCBI): domain Eukaryota; kingdom Metazoa; phylum Chordata; class Amphibia; order Anura; family Ranidae; genus Aquarana; species Aquarana catesbeiana. The sequence continues at coordinate 33,162,035 of NC_133335.1, read as the reverse complement.
CTGGAAAATCAGAACATGATTTCTAAACTGCCGCCACTCCCTCATTTTCAAGCCCACCTACACAAATCTTATATCAAAACGTTCAGCTATCCCTGCTGCCACTAAACATGTCCACCGCTAAGCCATAGTCCTGATAGTTTTCAAAATATGACCATTTGTTTGCAACTCACGCCGTCCATTGACATTCATTGAAACTACACTCTAGCCCCCTCCAAATTTGAAGGGCAATTTCTAAACAGCGACTGTGCCTTCATTTTTAATATTTCAGAGACATACTATACATCAAAATCTAGGTCTGGGTCTTGTGATTCTCACAATATAAAGATCTTCGCTGTAGGATGTAAAGTTTTTAAAATACGGCCATTTGTTTAGAGGTCATTTCAGGAAATTTTAGCCATTAATCAGAGTGTACTGTTAGTGTTTGTTTTGTTGCCATGGTTACCAAAGCTTCTGTTATACACAGGGGGGAGGTGGCTGGAGCATCTCAGCTCTGATTACAGAGCCCGGGGGAGGGGACAGACACACCATGTACTGATTTATAATAGAGGAATATGATGGGGCAGTTTTGATGGGGTAATTCTGATGGGGCAGTTTTGATGAAGCAGTATTTGGGAAGCATAAACAGGGCATGAGCGTTGCTATGAAACAGTGGTTGTAAACACAAGATGCTGAGACACTCCAAATGCATGTGACTTCATCTGCTAGACTTGATAATGCTTGTAGACTCCTCCCACAGTTTTCACACTACAGAGACAAATAATATACCGAAATGAGCGGATTGTTCCCGATTGGTGTGTTATTACTTTGTGGAATGTTTCGCCGAATGGTCCACGAAATGACGTTTTTGCGGCGAAATTGGTCCCATAGGAATGAATGGCGAAATGTTCAAAACTAGAGTGGGAGGTGACAAAAGCTGACAACCCCATGATCAGCCAAAACATTATGACCACCCCATGATCAGCCAAAACATTATGACCGCCCCATGTAAAAAAAAAAAATATTTTTGAAAAAAAAAAAAAAATTTTGAAAAAAGTAAAAAAATAATTTTTGAAAAAAAAAAAAATATTTTTGAAAAAAAAAATATTTTTGAAAAAAAAAAAATTATTTTTGAAAAAAAAAAATATTTTTGAAAAAAAAATTTCTTTTAAAAAAAAAATTATTTTTGAAAAAAAAATATATTTGAAAAAAAAAAATATTTTTGAAAAAAAAAAATTATTTTTGAAAAAAAAATTACTTTAAAAAAAATAATAATTTCGAAAAAAAAATTATTTTTGAAATAAAAAAATTCATTTTTGAAAAAAAAAATTACCTTTGAAAAAAAAAATTACTTTTGAAAAAAAAATCATTTTTGAAGAAAAAAAAATCATTTTTGATTAAAAAAAATTCATTTTTGAAAAAAAAAATTACTTTTGAAAAAAATGTTCAGCTCTTTCAGCGAATGATGGAACTTTTTTACTACTATTTATACTTTTTAAAATATTAAGCTTTTTAACACTTTTCACAGTTACTCAAGCCACTCCACCCCACCCAGTTACTCCGCCCACTCCAGTTGTAGAGGCAAGAACACTTTCACAATTTCCCCAGAAATTGTACCTTTTCTAGTTTAGATTGCTGTGACGGCTGCTCCTTAACCATAAATCACATCCAAGTCGCGCCTACCCAAAGGTGCCTCAAAGCGGCCAGAAGTCGCATCATAGTCACACTGAAAACTGCACGATTTTGAAGTCGCACAAGTGTGAATGGAGCCTATAAGCACAGTATAGGACTAAACTATGACTTATGCAGCGTACACACAAGCGGACTTTTTTATCGGACTGGTCCGACAGACCGAGCCTGGCGGACAATCCGATCGTGTGTGGGCTTCATCGGACCTTCAGCTGACTTTTCCAATCGAAAATCTGATGGACTTTAGATTTGGAACATGCTTCAAATCTTTACGTCGTAACTCTGCCGCACCCAGAAACGCGCTCGTCTGTATGCTAGTCCGACGGACAAAAACCAACGCTAGGGCAGCTATTGGCTATTGGCTATCAACTTCCTTATCTTAGTCTGGTGTACGTCATCACGTACAAATCCGTCGGACTTTGGTGTGATCGTGTGTAGGCAAGTCTGTCGGAAGTCCGTCAAAAGTCCGCTGGAAAGTCCGTCGGACCAGTCCGGTCGAAAAGTCCGCCTGTGTGTACGCGGCCTTAGATAAATGAGCACCTTCACAGGCATACATGAAATATTACCAAAATTTTGATTCTCAATGAAGAATGGAAAAAACAAAAGTTAGGGGAGCGGCGACCTCTGTGGCTTCTTCAGAGAGAAAAAAAGAAAAAAAACACAGTAAGGGAATATGTTTTATGAATGCCTCAAATCTTCTGACAGGCAAAAGAAGGAGTGAATGTGAAGTGAAAGGATCATGCGGCTTTACAAATATACCCCTATCTGTTGCATGGGTCAGACGACATAAGAATCAGTCTGTGAAAATAAAAATTGAAACAGCCCTTGCAAAGAAGCTCTCTCAGTATCCTCCAGCAATATTGTTTGAAGGTATTTTAAAAAGCTGCCAATAATTCTCTTCAACCTTTTCTGTCCATCATACTGCATCCTGTGCTGCCTCCCTCCATTGTGTAAGCTTTACTAAGAACGGCTGCTGGTTCAAATAAGAAATAATTGGTTTTCTGTGTCTTTGATTAACTCATCGGCTACATCAAGGATGGGTATGCCACCAAGACCACTAGATCTTCTGGAAAGTTGATGTCACTTAAAGGGTTAAGACCACAAGGAGAATCTAAAATGGCTTTATAAGAAAATATATTTTGTTAAAAATGGCCCTGTTTGATGTTATAAGTCCTGGAGAGGTGGGCTATGTTTTAGGGTCTTCTGGTAGGCTTTTTCTCCCCACCACAAATGACAGTCCTCACTGTGATCTTGATTGAATAATCTCTTGGTTACGGTACAAAATACTCCCTCCTCGGTCTACCAGCCTGTGGAGACTGGCCAAAACACCAGAGAAGAAAATCAGACAGTTCTGAAAAAATAAAAAAAACATGTTTCCAGCTGAGAAATTGGCTTCAAACGAAAGCAGCCGTCAACAAAAATATATATATACTTTTAAGAGTTGCCTTGGGAGACTGGCAAATGTGTTTAAGTAAATAGAAGCAGCCGAGATTAAGGCATACTGCTCTGTCCCGTAAAAATACAGACTCTCGTGCTTGTTAGTAAGCTGAAGGTCTCCACAAATTATCTTCAGGTTTGTTAATTTGGAGTATTTATCGGGACACCTTCTGTCCATATGCAACATGCACTCCTCATGGGAATGCTAACATTTTAATATAAATGCTTCTTTATCGCGCTCCTAACAAGCACTAAGCTTGTCATGGCTGCTTGTACAAGATTTTCTGTTTACGTTTTTTCTTTTTTTTTACTTTACTTTACTTTTTTTAAGCAATATGTTTGAGCACATCATTATAGCTCCATTTTCACAATTTTTCCAATAATAAACTATATAAACTCCTGGGGTGAAAAAATAAATTCAGCCCAAAATTCGGTCTAAAATTGGGCCTGAAACGGTGAACCAGGACGCATCGGACCCCTGCTGTGAGCGGCATGTGGCTCATATGTAAAACCAAGCCTTAAAGTGAAAATTCACCCTTATCCTAAAAAAAAAAAAAAAAAAAAAAATACAAAAATAGGCACCTTCGGAAATGTTTAGTAATAGCAATCTTCAAACAGTTAAAGTATTTATAAGTGCCGCGCTGCTCTCCCTCTAAATCGATGTGCGAAAACAATTATACAAACAGTACACATCAAACTGCGTGTCAAAATCAATACGTTCCCTTACACCGTGTACACATAGATATAGTCCAAAAGAGTAAAAAAAAAAAAAAATTCTCTCATATGAAATATAGATTTGGATAAATCAATTAACCGCTTCAGCCCCGGACCGTTTGGCTGGCCAAAGACCAGAGCACTTTTTTGCGATTCGGCACTGCGTCGTTTTAACTGACAATTGCGCGGGTCGTGCGTCGTGGCTCCCAAACAAAATCAACGTCCTTTTTTTCCCCACAAATAGAGCTTTCTTTTGGTGGTATTTGATCACCTCTGTGGTTTTTATTTTTTTGCGCAAAAAAAGAGCTTCAGTTTTGAAAAAAACGCATTATTTTTTACTTTTTGCTATAATAATTATCCCCAAAAAATATATAAAAAGCATTTTTTTTCTCAGTTTAGGCCGATATGTATTCTACATATTTTTGGTAAAAAAAAATCGCAATAAGCGTTTATTGATTGGTTTGCGCAAAAGTTATAGCGTCTACAAAATAGGGGATAGTTTTATGGCATTTTTATTAATATTTTTTTCTTTTACTAGTAATGGCGGCGATCTGCGATTTTTATCGTGACTGCGACATTGTAGCAGACACGTCAGACAATTTTGACACATTTTTGGGACCATTGGCATTAATACAGCGATCAGTGCGATTAAAAATGCATTGATTACTGTAAAAATGTCACTAGCAGAGAAGGGGTTAACACTAGGGGGCAGTGAAGGGGTTAATGTGTGTCCTAGGAAGTGTTCTAACTGAAGGGAGAGGGGACTGTGCAGGGAAACTAACAGATCCTCTGTTCATACTCTGTATGTATGTATGAAGAGAGGATCTGTCAGTTCTCCACTAATGCCCTGTACACACGGTCGGATTTTCCGATGGAAAAAGTGCGATCGGATTGTGTTGTCGGAAATTCCGATCGTGTGTGTGCTCCATCAGACTTTTTCCGTTGGAATTTCCCACACACAAAATTTGAGAGCAGGATATAACATTTTCTGACAACAAAATCCGATCGGTTAAATTACGATCGTATCTACACAAATCCGATGCACAAAGTACCACGCATGCTCAGAATAAATTAAGAGGTTAAAGCTATTGGCTACTGCCCCGTTTATAGTCTGTTTTACGTCACCGCGTTCAGAACGATCGGATTTTCCGACAACTTTGTGTGACCGTGTGTATGCAAGACATGTTTGGCCCAAAATCCGTCAGAAAAAATCCATGGATCTTGTTGTCGGAATGTTCCGATCAATGTCCGATCGTGTGTACAGGGCATAAAGAGAACCGGAAACTGTTTACACACACAGCTTCCGGTTTTCCGTGTGATTGAGACCACCGGGAACTCGCATCGGCTCCATGGGTGAGCAGGGGCACACGCTCCCCCTAGTGGCCGTCTATGGTACCAACGTACCATGACGGCTATTCGCCTGCCTGTGCCATTCGGCCGCAGTATAACTGCGGCGGATGGTCGGCAAGCGGTTAAACCACTTAGACCAGACTCTAATTAAGGCTACGTTTCCACTATTGCGACCCCAGTGTCGGGCGGTTTAGAGTGCAACTTTGATCCAACTTTACAGTCCCTGGATCAAAGTTGCATCAAAAGTCGCATCAAAGTAGTGCAGGAACCTTTTCAAAGTCGCTGCAACTTTAAGTTGCATAGATTGGAACGGTTGCCATTGAAATCAAATGGGCCGTGACCTGTCATGCGACTTTATGTGTCCAAAGTCGCATGACAAGTCACACTAGTGGAAATGGAGCCTAAATGTTCCAGTGAGGAATCCGCAAAAAACTTCATGGCTCCAACTTAAATCAAGAATTCACACCTGATCTACCTGACTACCAAGCCCTAATAAAAAGACGGCATGAAGCTGCCTTGTACCTTATCCTTTTGTTCCTGATTCCCTCCTTCCTTACATCTCCAGTTTACCCCGTAATCTTTGTTCCTCATTCTCTATATGTTGTATTATAGTTACTGTAAGTCCTGTAAGTTGTGAGGTGGGGCCTCTATGGATCAGACTTGTTTTCCCAACACATCCCACAGATACTCAATTGATTGAGATTTTGAGGCCAATACAACACCTTGAAGATCCTCTGGATCAACTGTGAGCATTGGATAGTGTAAATGGAGGTTTTCTATTGGGTGTGTGTTGTTGTTTTTTTTCTCTTTTTTTTTTTTTTGCTCTGTTGGCTGAAACCTTTTCCATTGCACAGTGGCATGCCCCGTACACACGATCGGACATTGATCGGACATTCCAACAAAATCCATGGATTTTTTTCGATGGATGTTGGCTCAAACTTGTCTTGCATACACACGGTCACACAAAGTTGTCAGAAAATCCAATCGTTCTGAACACGGTGACGTAAAACACGTACGTCGGGACTATAAACGGGGCAGCAACCAATAGCTTTCGTCTCTTAATTTATTCTGAGCATGCGTGGCACTTTGTGCGTCGGATTTGTGTACACACGATTTGTGTACACACGGATTTTGTTGTCGGAAAATTTTATAGCAAGCTCTCAAACTTTGTGTGTTGGAAATTCCGATGGAAAATGTGTGATGGAGCCTACACACGGTCGGAATTTCCGACAACAAGGTCCTATCACACATTTTCCATCGGAAAATCCTATTGTGTGTACCTATTAACCTTGTATTAACCTTGTAGGTAATACTATTCTCATACTATGCCCTTTATTCCAGATAAGACACGCGCTTGCTCCTGACGAGTGGCACCTCAGCCACGAAACGCGTAGAGCTATCACATGTCGTGTTTTTCATTAATCCTACCCAAGTATATTGTTTTACAAGGTTTACCCTATAGGTTATTGAGGCTACTTGTCATGCAGGCACTACCTTATATTTTATGGTTTATACCCTCATCAATTTGGTGTTCTGTGGAATATTGTTATATTCATATAAATATGTTTTTTATCATGTACCTTACCATGTATCCTTGTTGCTATCATGTCTATTGCTAGCATTTTTCTATTTGGAACTGATGTTACCATTTTATGCATGTGATATCCTATATGAATTCAATAAATGTTTCCAATTGTTCACCCTTTCTACCTTATTGCACTCACGCACTTCATTCAAAGTCCCACCCTCATTGCTCTCCCCATTTAATAGTTACATGGGGGTTTATTTACTAAAGCTAGAGAGTGCAAAATTAGTCACACTTCTGCAGAGAAACCAATCAAAACCTCAGCTTGCTTAATTAAGCGTTGGCAATAAAACCTGGAAGCTGATTGGTTTCTATGCAGAAGCGTGACAGAATTTGCACTCTTTAGCTTTAATAAATAAACCCCATATTTACATAGTAGGTGAGGTTGAAAAAAGACACAAGTCATCAAGTCCAACCTATGTGTGATTATATGTCAGTATTACATTGTATATCCCTGTATGTTGCGGTCGTTCAGGTGCTTATCTAATAGTTTCTTGAAACTATCGATGACCCCCCACTGAGACCACCGCCTGTGGAAGGGAATTCCACATCCTTGACGCTCTTACAGTAAAGAACCCTCTACGTAGTTTAAGGTTAAACCTCTTTTCTTCTAATTTTAATGAGTGGCCACAAGTCTTGTTAAACTCCCTTCTGCAAAAAAGTTTTATCCCTATTGTGGGGTCACCAGTACGGTATTTATATATTGAAATCATATCCCCTCTCAAGCGTCTCTTCTCCAGAGAGAATAAGTTCAGTGCTCGTAACCTTTCCTCATAACTAATATCCTCCAGACCCTTTATTAACTTTGTTGCCCTTCTTTGTACTCGCTCCATTTCCAGTACATCCTTCCTGAGGACTGGTGCCCAGAACTGGCAGCATACTCCAGGTGCGGCCGGACCAGAGTCTTGTAGAGAGGGAGAATTATCGTTTTATCTCTGGAATTAATCCCCTTTTTAATGCATGCCAATATTCTGTTTGCTTTGTTAGCAGCAGCTTGGCATTTCATGCCATTGCTGAGCCTATCATCTACTAGGACCCCCAGGTCCTTTTCCATCCTAGATTCCCCCAGAGGTTCTCCCCCCAGTGTATAGATTGCATTCATATTTTTGCCACCCAAATGCATTATTTTACATTTTTCTACATTGAACCTCATTTGCCATGTAGTCGCCCACCCCATTCATTTGTTCAGATCTTTTTGCAAGGTTTCCACATCCTGCAGAGAAGTTATTGCCCTGCTTAGCTTAGTATCGTCTGCAAATACAGAGATTGAACTGTTTATCCCATCCTCCAGGTCCTTTATGAACAAATTAAATAGGATTGGTCCCAGCACAGAACCCTGGGGAACCCCACTACCCACCCCTGACCATTCCGAGTACTCCCCATTTATCACCACCCTCTAGCCAGTTTTTAATCCATGTACTCACCCTATGGTCCATGCCAACGCACCTTATTTTGTACAATAAACGTTTACGGGGAACTGTGTCAAATGCTTTTGTCATATGGTGTCCGCCAGCTCAGTGCTAGGTCCAATCCAGTAGGCCCTCAACTCTTCCATCTGCACCCGGTCTTCCTTCCTGAGTCTTGTGCCTTCAGCCACTTGATAGGCATGCTCTTGAGAGTCACATCACCACGGCGCCAATCGGTGCCGTAAATTTGCGCTGAGCTGCGCATGCGCGGCTCGGTGATCATGACAGCTGGCAGGCAGAGAGATGCATTTATGGCAGAAGAGACCAATAGGGTCTCTTCTGTCATAGATACCCTGTCTGTCAGCCATTTGATTAAAAAATAACTTTACTTCCACAGTGTTGTTAGCCCTGCTGGAGTTCTCCCCTGCTAAATTACAGAACAACTCCCCCTTAGCTACAAAACTGCTTGTGATGGTAATGCAGCAGATGCAGTGTTGTAAGCTTACTATGCTCAAGGGACAAAGAAGGGAGAATGAAATGACTGAGGCATTTGTTTATAGTTATCCCCAGCAATGTATGTAGGTTGCAGATGGGGCCACATACTGTAAATTCTGCCTTGCCAGCACCAGGAAAGGAATAGTTAAAAGCATTTTAGGTGCATAGCAAATCACTTCAGTACTCTTTGCTGGTACCAACATGTGAACAGCTTACAACTGAAGCTCAGGTTAAAACTGCATTGTGTGTAATGGCTTTTATTTGAAAAACACAAAAGCAAGAAGTTATCTAGATCAGAGCTTAAACTAATAAAGACTCCACTCAGGCTGGGTTCACATCTAAGATGGATGCGATTCACAGCAGGGGTCCGGTGCGTCCCTGTTCTCCGTTTCAAGGACAAATCAGGGCCGAATTTTTGCCTGAATTCAGCCCTCAAACTGAGTCAAAGACTCACAGCATTCCTGTGCAAGCCACTCCGCAGCCGCCACGGAGATATGTGAACCGCCTCCACAGAGAGCCGGTCACAATCTCCTGTCTTACGAATTGGATGCGAAGAAATCCACATCCAATTCGCACTAATGTGAACCCAGCCTTATGCCGCGTACACACGATCTGATTTTCTCACGGGAAATGTTGGATGTGAGCTTGTTGGCGGTAAGTCCGACCCTGTGTACGCTCAATTGTTGTCGGACTTTCCGCCAACAAACGTTGGCTAGCATGTTCTCAAATTTTCTGCCAACGAATGTCTGTTGTTGGATTTTCTGAGTGTGTGTACACAAGTCCGTCGTACAAAAGTCCGAAGTACAAACACGCATGCTCCAAAGCAGAAGCGGCCGGTCTTGTAAACTAGTGTTTGTAATGGAGAATTAACATTCGTGACGCGGCAAATTATGAAATCTGGAAATGCAGCGCACAATTCTCTTCTTCTTTAATGGGATAATAATGAAGCTGCTTTGCTGGTGATACTGATGGAGTTTTTGCAAACAAATTTTCAAAGGCTTTTTTTTTTCTAGTGATATCAAGAATAATATTATTATGTTTTTTTTTTTTTTTCTTTGGTGCAAGTTACCACAACACCATTATCCCGTAGTTTTTAAGATCAAAGATACAACTATGTTGGTGTCCCTTGTCAATTTTACATTGTATTTTTTAAAATGTAACTGCCTACTCCCAAACTGTCATTTGATGTAAAACACATAGCCAAGTATTATTCTCCACAATTTTTTTAATGTGCATTAAAAAAAAAAAATTAGACATGCTATCTGCCAATAGAACTTAACCAAAAAGTGCATCCTATGCATCCAAAAATATAGAAAATATATCAAATCATTATTCAACCAAAAAAATAATGTCAAAGCAATAACTCCAAGGCCAATAATAAATAACATATTACAGGAAGTCCCTGAGTTATGAACACAATAGAGACTGTAGGTTTGTTCGTAAGTCGAAGTTGTTTGTTAGTCGCAGCACTGCATTTGTAAGTGTAACGTCCGCCTGTGCATGGATGTGGGATGTTCCGGGCGCTTGTTATGTTATCTGGGGCTCTTCTGGCCATGCAGTACATGTAGTACTGCAGTATGGGATGTGTCCGGAGGTATCCAGGACCAGCGTGGAGCATTTGAGGCCGTTCGTAAGTAGGAGTCATTTGTAACTCTAGTGTTCGTAACTCCTGGACTGCCTGTATCTCCTCTGATTCCGCAACATGTCTGGTTGACGAATGGGCGTTCAGAAATGAACTGGAAAGCACAAAATGAAAAACGTGAAACGAAAAGCGCGAATCAGCACTCACCAAACTTCTACTAACACAAAATTAGCAGAAGGAGCCCAAGGGGTGGCGCTAAAGAGCTGAAAAACCACATAGTACGTCACTACGTTCGTAATTGTTGGCCAACATTTGTGTGACCATGTGTATGCAAGACAGGTTGGAGCCAACATCCTTCGGACAAAATTCCACGGTTTTGTTGTCGGAAAGTCCGATCGTGTGTACGAGGCTTTAAACTCAAAAAAATATATAGGTCTAAAAACTGTTTTTCTACTTAAGATTTTGCTTTTGTATCTTTTGGATATGTATTATGTAGACATGCAGAACTATTTGTCTTGGTTGCCATACAACAGATCACTGTAATGCTTTCTGTACTAAAAACATTTTATCCATAGAGCTGCTGCTAAAGTGAAGGGAAAATGAAAAAGCACTTGAGAATACATGGCGAGCAATAACACAAACCCAACACATTAGGGTTGAGTTACCAAAGGTAAATAAGCTGTTCACTTTCCAAGGGAATTTCCTGCAAAGCTTAGTGAAAAAGATGAAGCTTTACTGACTTCTAACAATCATTTGCAAGCAAGAATGCAGTTTTTTTTTTTTTTTCTTTTGCGTCACCACATTCACTATGCTCTGGGGCAGCCTATCTGCCTTTAGCAGCGCAATCCCACTGCATTTACCTAAGGGCACCAATTTACTTTATCCAACCTGATATAGATTCTCTAGAACATTGGCAATCGCTTGGAAATGAATATGACAGCCAAGCCACAAATCATAAATTATACTGAATCAACATGCTGGACATAGGATAGAAAACAAACTCTGTAACTTGTAGTAATGGGAGCTATCCTTGGTCCTGAAATAGCTAAGCTGTTCAGACAGAAAAACAAATCACTAGCGCAATGCAAAAAGACTGCTCTGTAGCTTTGCATTTACAAATTGTTGAATTCTGTTGTCCGACTTGTCATCCTAAAAGGTGTTTAATGGAAATCTCCAATGCCCTAATAAAGAGCTGTAGGCCAAAAAAGTTCCAAGATGTGCATGATGTAGAAATGTAACTTGACTGCTTAACAAAATTCGGCAATGGAAGTGAGTGAGATTCCACACAATGCTACTTTACATACTGTACACTCTTTTAAAGGAACACAAGTAAACTCTACATCAGGGATAGGCAACCTTCTAGAGGTGGAGATCTACCTGAACAACATGGGAGAAGTCAAAGGTCACCAGGCACAGTGTTGTCTCATCACACCTGATTTACCACTTCCCATCGGGGCCAATTCTGACACTTCACTCCTACATGTAGAAAATCTACTTTTTTTTTGGCAGAAAATTACTTAGAAATTAAAATGAAGTAAAAGAGTTATTAGAAATTAATTAAAATTATATATATATATATTAGCGGAGGCCCTGTAGAATAAAAAGAAGGTAATTGCAACTTATGTCACACGGTATTTGCACAGCGGTTTTTCAAACGCAGTTTCTTTGAAGAAAAAAAAAAACACTTTAATGAATTTTAAGAAAAGAAAAAAACACCAAAGATGACGCCCTCCCTCGGGGCGTCATCAAGGACCTTGATGACGCCCTGAGGGAGGGCGAAATGCATTAACATAATTTCCTGGTTTGACGTCACTTCCGGTCTGTGGAACGCACGCTATGAACGGCTGCTTCCTGTATCTACAGCTCTATATCCATGTCTGTTTTTAACTACCGATCCCTATGCGCATTGAATCAACTTTTATAACAGTACTTCACACTACTTTAGTCCATCCTCTTTTCATTTCTGAGTGACTGTATATCTACAACTATTGTAATCTATCATCTGATGTTAACACCGGTGCACCATCTGATGTTTTGACACCAATCCACGTGTGTGGGATACCATTTACAAGCCTGAAGAGACCCCTGGACTGCAAAGCTGGGGGTCGTCCTGTTCTGGTGAGTGGGGATGCAAAAGGGGGTGTCACTGTACTCCTGCAAGTTTGTGAAGCATTTTTTGCACCTACTTCATTGTGGACTAACACTTTTAGTTGCATTTATTTGGATTTTTATTTGGATTTTTTTGTTGATTTCACTTATATTGTGTGTTGCGAGCGCTGTATTTTTTTATCCACATTTATCCAAGTGATTAGCACCTTGTCTACAGCAGCTGCATTTCATTATCACTTAGTTGTTTCCATCAGCGCAAGTTTATATTTAGTAATATATTTTCAGTTTTCGGGGATCGTCTAAAGATGAATAGATTAGGGGACAATCGGACAGATTGGGGTAGGGAGTTCCAAATCCTGGAGGCGAGCATGGGAGGAGGTGACAAGGGAGCTAGAGAGCAGGAGGTCTTGGGAAGACCGAAGAGAGCGGCTTGGTTGGTATTTTGAGGCTAGGTTAGTGATGTAGCTGGGGGCAGAGTTGTGGACGGCTTTGTAAATTATTGTTAGTACTTTGAATTGTATTCGTTGGGTGAGTGGAAGCCAGTGGAGGGATTGGCAGAGAGTGGTGGAGGGCACTGAAGGGTTGGTAAGGTGCATGAGTCTTGCAGCAGCATTCATTATGAACTGAAGGGGGGAATAGCCTATGTAAAGGTAATCCAATGAGGAGGGAGTTGCAGTAGTCTAGGTGAGAGATAACTAGGGAGTGAGTTAGAAGCCTGGTGGTGTCATGATTTGGACAGGGATTGGATGTGGACCTGAAAGGACAGTTCAGAGTAGCTGGGGAATGATAACTGTGAACCCAGAAGTGACGTAATACATGGAGCTTCTGGATTCATTATTTGCAGGGGGTTACAGGGATGGATGCTCCCAGTCACCTCTTGCTCTCAATGTTTCCACAGTTTACCATGGTCTCTGTGTCCCCAGAAGATCCTAAAATTCTGGGAACTACTGCGGGCATCACTGATGGTGGCGGTGGGGTCACACATTCAGAGCTCTGTAAAAGTTGCTCTGAAGCCTTCCAGATCTACAAGACTCATGCTGTCCAGTTCTGGGCACCAGTCCTCAGGAAGGATGTATTGGAAATGGAGCGAGTACAAAGAAGGGCAACAAAGCTAATAAAGGGTCTGGAGAACATTAGTTATGAAGAAAGGTTGCGAGCACTGAACTTATTCTCTCTGGAGAAGGGACGCTGGAGAGGATATGTGTCACAGATCAGCTACGGAGCTGATCTGTGTCTCACCTTTACTGCTGTAGGCCGGCTGGCACCTGTCGTTCCACTAGCTTGTGTTCAGCTCTGCTGCCCTCTGCTATGGGTGTCACCGCCCTCACCTGTTGCTTAATATATGATTCCTTCCTGCTACTTCCTGTCCAGCCCCTAATGTGCTTCTATATTTAAATCCCTCTCTGACCAGTTCTGGCTGCTTGAGCAACATTTGTTTCTGAGCCCCCTTCGTGTAATCTGCCTTAACCTGACCTCTCGTGAACTGATCTCTTGTGTACCGACTCGGCTTGTTCTGATTACGTTGTCTGCAGCCTGCCCTGACCTTGGCTCGCCATCCGGCTCTCCTTTGCTTCATCCATCCATCCTTGTCTGACAGTGTCTTTTGGTACTTCCCTAGCGAGGGTGAACCTGAGGGTCGTGACCTGGGGTCAGCACACAGCTAAGCCCAAACCCTCGTGAGGGGGTCCCTGGCAGAATACCGGCTGGCCCTTAGACTCCACGCCCTGGGGGATCCCGTGTCACCTGCTCGCCTGTGGGCTCACTGCAAGTAGTACCATGACAATATGATTTCAGTTTACAAATACCATACTGGTGACCCCACAATAGGGATAAAACTTTTTCACAGAATGGAGTTTAAGAAGACATGTGGCCACTCATTAAAATTAGAAGAAAAGAGGTTTAACCTTAAACTACATAGAGGGTTCTTTACTGTAAGAGCGGCAAGGATGTAGAATTCCCTTCCACAGGCGGTGGTCTCAGCGGAGAGCATCGATAGCTTCAAGAAACTATTAGATAAGCACCTGAATGACCGTAACATGCAGGGTTATACAATGTAATACTGACATATAATCACACACACAGGTTGGACTTGAGGGACTTGTGTCTTTTTTCAACCTCACCTACTATGTAATTATGTAAGATCACTTTTACTAGAAAGCCCTTCACCAGCTTTTAAAATCAATACAGCTGCCATGTGCTTGTTTTTACCCCTAGAATCCCAGAACATTTAAGTTTATAAATGTATCTTGATTGTTAAGGAGTGAAGTATTCTTGTCGCTAATCTAATTATCCTAGAAAATTGAAGAAAACAGCTGAACGGCCGTACTCCGAATGACACCTTTTATCCGTGGCAAAACAGTGTAGAAGATCCAAAATCTCTTATACCATGGTGATGAAAGGTACAGACAGGCTAACGCGTTTTACATCAATATAGATGCTTAATCATAGCTCATCTAACTGTCCTGTTGAAATCTTCCAATAGGGACATTTTTTCCCAGTGACAATCCTCCCCCTCACTTTTGAGAGATTTTCTCTTATGTCCTCTTGTGTTGATGGAGAAGGAAATAAAGGGAAATTTCACCAACAATGGACAGACAGAACAGGTAAAGATAAAAACCTTGATGATTGGCAAAAGAACACAACAAACCAACAGAGAACAGCCTACCCGTCTCAAGTAATCTCATCTGGTGTGAAGCAGTGTTATTTAAGTAAAGTGCCATTTTAATTAGGATTTTAACCACTTGAGTCCCCAAGCCTTTTTCTCCCTGAAAACTTTTAAGTCCCAGTGTGTTTTTTTTTCAATTTGGTGATGTTTCACCACCACACATTTTACCTTTGAGCATTTGTAGTCTACCCTTACATCCCTTTTTCGGGACAGATGGGAATTTTATTCAGTAGAGAGTCCGCAATTCTGTTTCAAAATGGTGCTGGAACAAAAAATCTGAAGCACTTGTTTATTTTTTTAATAAGGATATTTAAAAAATTTAACTTCTGTTCACTTTCATGGGGGGGGGGGGGCGTACAATAAACATAACTGTACATTAGCAGAAGCCTTCATTATACACTGAATCTGTTTCATCTACTATCTAATTATGTACAGCTACTTTAAACTCTTAGAAGAATTTCTTACATGGCAGTTTAAGTAATGTAAGCAGTGCCGCATTCGCTAATATGTGATGAGTGCAGATCAGAAAGGTCATGAAGGGATTTATACTAAAACTATTAAAAGTGTTTCTGTTCGTTGAACAGAATTATTGGATACAGTTTTAATTAACTGTACTGTGCATGTTTATTTGTTGAAACAAAAACATACTGTAAATTAAAGTAGTTTATCATACAACGTAGTTATTGTTTTTAACCACTTCAGCCCTGGAAGATTTCCCCCCTTAATGACCGGGCCATTTTTTGCGATATGGCACTGCGTCGCTTTAACTGACAATTGCGCAGTTGTGTGACGTTGTACCCAAATAAAATTGATGCCCTTTTTTTCCCACAAATAGAACTTTCTTTTGGTGGTATTTGATCACCTCTGCGGTTTTTATTTTTTGCGCTTTAAACAAAAAAAGAGCTACAATTTTGAAGAAATTAAAACAATATTTTATACATTTTGTTATAATAAATATTCAAAGAAAAAAAAATGTAAAAAAAAGAAATTTCTTCATCAGTTTAGGCCAATATATATTCTACATATTTTGTTAAAAAAAACGTATATTGATTGGTTTGCGTAAAAGTTATAGCATCTACAAAATAGGGAATAGATTTATGTCATTTTTATTATTATTATTATAATTTTTTTACTAGTAATGGCAGCAATCTGCGACATTGTGGTGGACAGATCAGACACTTTTGACACATTTTTTGAGACCATAGATATTTATGCAGTGATCAGTGCTGTAAAAATGCACTGATTACTGTGTAAATGTCACTGGTAGGGAAGGGGTTAACACTAGGGGGCGATTAAGGGGTTAAATGTGTTCCCTCATGTGTGTTTCTAACTGTGGGGGGATGGGACTGACTGGAGGAGGAGACAGATCGCTGTTTCTAATTACTAGGAACAGACAATCTGTCTCTTCTCTCCTGTCGGAACGGGGATTTGTGTGTTTATACACACAAATCCCCATTCTGGCTCTCGTGCCCGCGTTCGCGGGTGGCCGACGGACATCGTGGCCGCTGGCCACGCTCATCAGGTGACCCGCCATGAAGCGGGCGTGCACGCGCCTGCTATCGCCCTCAAAGGTGCTGACGTACACCTACTCCTACAAAAATGTAATATGTTGCAGATTACAATGATTACTCTTTTTAAAGCCAGTGGCATGCAAAACACACCTCAAAAACTTCCACCCGGTGCCAAAAAAAAGTGCCCACACATAGAGAGTGAAACACTAAAACGTGCAACGGGTGTACAGAGTCCTCCACTAGGGAAGGACCTTACCCTGATCCCCCGGGGCGTTAGGCTCCAGACAGGGACTGAGGTACTCAGACAAAGGGTCCATCTGGCTAAAACCAGGCGGACCCCCACAACTGGTAGGTCTGCCGAAGCAGACCAACCCAAGTACAGTGGGGCTCCCCCGAAGGGAGACCCCTCAAAGGAGAGGGCGAACCAAGCCAGAAGGCCTATGTCCACCCCCTCCCAAGACTTTCAGAGTAGGCCCGAGGACCCACACCCTACTCGCCACACAGTGACAAAACGTGTATACAATGACAACCAAAAAAGACAAAAAGGTGACAAACAGGGGTAAAAGAAAGAGTGGGGAAGATAGTGAGATGGGAGATGGGAGAGTGAAAGTGGCCATTGTGCTATACAATGGCCGGCCCTCCGGCCAGGCATAAAAATTTCCCCTGGTCCTGGCCAAAAGGCCCGGCCCAAGAGGCAGGTGCGAAAAACGTGTGTTGTGGTGAAAGTGACCATGGTGCCATAAAATCAAGTGCTTTCACACCGTGACTATACGGCACCCCTGAACTGCCATTTCAGGGGCACATTCACCACTGGCTTTTCGAAACAGCCCTGACCCCCCAGCCCAGACCACAGCAGACCCCACCACAGGCAGAAAGGATATGGAGATCAGGAAGCCGGAAAAGAGCCCTTTACCATCAGGCTCTGCCGTCGCTCCCATCACTCCCTCCTAATTACATTCGGGAAGTACTAACCACTCCCCCCCCTTGTAAGAGTGGAGTAAGCGTTCTCTCCCAAATAACTGTCCGGAGCTATATCCGCCCCAATCTAGGCCAGAAGGCCAGGGTCCCGACCCTCCGGATCGGACCCCGTGGTTCTCCATCCCCATCAGAAGGCTTCCCTTTCGGCTACGAACTGCTCCAGGTCACCTTTACTCCAGCAGGCTTTGCATAGCAACCGCAATCCCGTCCCTATTTCGCCATAGATCAGGGACGGAAGCAAGCGCCACCTCCTGGAAACTGATAAGAACAGATACTACACTTGATCTTAGCCAAAAGGCCGAGAAGCGATTACAATAGGAACACGTCTAAAGGGATACAGGCCCAGCAGATTTCCTCATTAGTGCTCTGCAGCTGCCACAGCTGACTGATAATTATGAGACCACTCCCATTAGACCCTTTTAACACAGAGGCACAGACAAACACACATAGATTTCTTCAGAATAACAAAAGGTAGGAATCTGCACAGAGGTTTGTTATAAACCTTGCAATGTACATAGATCACTCAGGAGGGAATGTTTTTTTCTCAGCAAAAACGGAAGTTACGCTTTAAGGTTTCTTGGCTGTCACCTGGCAACTGGAAGTTTCAGCTCCCTCCATACATTTTCTATAAGATTAAGGGCTAGGCCACGCCATGACCTTAATGTATTTCTTCCTGACCCACTCTTTTGTTGCCTTGGCGGTATGTTTTGGGTCATTGCTATGCTGGAAGACCCATCCACGACCCATCTTCAGTGTTCAGGCTGAGGGAAGAATGTTCTCATCCAAGATTTTACAATACATGGCCCCGCAATTGGCCCCTCAATGCGGCAAAGTCGATCTGTACCTTTAGCAGGGTGGATTTGATTTAAATTAATTCAATTTAAATCACAATTTAAATCACTAGTAAAAAGGTTTGATTTAAATCAACTCGATTTAAATCATAACTTTTAAAGAGCGACTGCCATCTCAGTCCCACAGAGGCTCCTCCTCTGCCCCGCTGTTGACTCACAGACAGTTCCATTCACTTTAATGGGACGTCTGGTGATGTGGCAGTGACACAACAAGGTGAGGGATGTGGCGGCAGCAGGTGAGTGGATGCCCGCTAACAGGCGCTGCCATGATGGATCTGAAACAATTGCCCTAAGTGGGATTTTTGTGCTTTTAGAGAAATGCCAGTAAACTCTTCTAAACAACTATGTGTACATGGACACATAGAGGAGAGTTCAGGGGCTTCAGAAAAAAACGCCCAGCTGCTCCTAAACATCAGTTTAGCAGGTGCAGTCTACATGAGGCCAAACAGTATTTAGTAGATAAATTGTATTAAAAAGCAGGTTTGGAGCAGATAAATTGAAGATCGTGAAGCCAAAAAAAACGTCCTCATCAAAATATTAGATTATATTCCGCTATGTATATTGTAGGAAAAGTGAAGTGTAGCATCCCTCTGTTCAAGGTCCAAAAGCCTTTCCAATGTTCTAGTGTGATGGATAGGGCCCTTTCACACTGATGCACTTTTAATGTGTTCCTATTGACTTACAATGGAAGTTGCCCTTTTGGTGTGCTTGTGAACAACTGCTCACTAGTGTGAAAGGGGCCTTCAGATAACTGGCTGATAATAGCAGCAGTTGACCCTCCTCCCCTCCCTCCCCCCCCCCCCCCCAATTTAGGCTACTTGGTTTGAATAAGTACATGTGAAGTCAGAGTAAGGACGGACCAGAGGTGAGCAGGACGGACCTGTGACATCACCAGGACATCCAGAAAGTATGGAAAAAATATATACATATACTACGGGGAAGGGCAGGAAGGGGGGGTGTTTTTTTTTTTTTTTTGGAAAAAACTGCAGGTATACATAAAAATAACAATAATAATACATCCAAAATATAAAATATTTTATTACTACTCAAACACCCACTAAAACACTACCATGAATATGCTCCTAAATTATCTTTGGCTTGTAGAACTCATCATAATTTAGGCATCTCCCTGCACAGAGCAGGCGGAGGGAGAACAAATATATCCACTGAACAATGGCAAAAAAGAAATATTTTACCAACTATTTTGTTCTTTATTGCAGTTTAACTGGGAAAGAAAATTGTGAAGGTAAATTTCACATGAGCAGTAAAACCCACATGTAGCTTGTTTTAGTACTTCACTGGCTTTTATCTCTCCATATTCTTTCACTGTTAAGCAGCAATAAAGATATATTGGTCAATAAAGCATTTTGCCACTAGGCTTTGCGCATGCTGCACGGCTGCAGGTCATGTTGCTAAGTGAAATCCTCTCTTTTTAACGTGCTTTCTTATTGGCTGTAAAGATAGTCAATTGTGCATGGATTTGCAGAATGAACAGCCGCGAACATTGAGGGAAGCCTCATTAACGTGAAATATTTATAGCGCTGGGATAGGAGAAACTTACTGCAGGATATTTTTCTTCATATGATATATGCGCTGTGTTCTCTGCATCTTTAAAACACTACTGTAAAAACACGAAGTCAGGAAGTGCGCGTCACAATATTTCTTCCCAGTACTGTCTCAGTGGATGCACAATCAAGAAACATATTCTTAAATAATATGTCACTGTTGTCTGCAAACTATATAAACTACTTTGTTAACTGTAAAAAGAACAATACATGCCTAGGCTTATGCAAGAATGTGAGTATTTAGCCTGAAATTATTTTAAAATTGTGACATAACTTTCTTTTTTTGTTGAAAAACGTGATCTTGATTAAAACATGACATATAGGGAAATTACATAGAACACGCCGATTACAGGATGGGGAATACAAGCACATGAAAGGAAGGAATCCCCGATAATACAATGCGTTACAGTACAATGGACAGTGTAATACAATATTACAAATACTGACAAAGCGATTTACTCCTAAACAATTTATCCGAGTCAACCCGAGTACCCATGACAGTGAGTGGGAAGGAACCATAGCTATGATAGGGTCTAATAAGTGATCAGTGGAAGTTTACCAATAGAAGGCAGGGCTTTTTTTCCTCAAACAATAGGTGCTGGAACTTAACCACGGCCCCACAAAACCCCTCCCCCTACACACACCCTCCAAATCACATCAAATAGTGGGCGTGTTCAGTCAAATTTCACAAAAACAATAGGAGGGTCTTAAAGGGGCATTAAGTACCAGGATTGCACTACATACAGAGTGCAGAGCTGTCACTTGTAAACACAGAAACCAGGCTTCTGTGTTTACAAGTGATTGTGGTGAGCAGGCACCAAAGGGTCTGAGCCAGAGGTGGTGGAACTGAGTTCCACCAAGTTCCCCCTGAAAAAAAGCCCTGGAAGGCGTATAGCCCATCAATAAAGAACCCTATTTTCGGCATAACACAATATTTGACAAAGCGGTATACAAATTGGTCCGATGTTCTCTAAGTCGCATATAAGCACAGTTTCCACAGTCCCCCACATGTTGCAGAAGACTGCCACCATCTATCCCAAATTTTGGTATATTCAGACGGGCAGCCTCTATGGACATACTGTGGATACATTTCTTATAGGGCAGTGATGGTGAACCTTGGCACCCCAGATGTTTTGGAACTACATTTCCCATGATGCTCATGCACTCAGCAGTGTAGGTGAGCATCATGGGAAATGTAGTTCCAAAATATCTGGGGTGCCAAGGTTCACCATCACTGTTATAGGGTAACGTATTATTGATTTCACAAATTCAGGAGTTTAATGTAGGGAGTTCAGATTTCATCCAACTTCTCGCAATTCGTTTTCTAGCTCTCATGTAGAAAGAGTTTAGTGAACTTCTCCATGTCTGGATTAGGATCAAGTCCTAGCAGACACAGCTTGGGGTGCAGGGTCAGTGGTGGGGAGCCCAATGGTGTCATGCAAAAATGTCACCACCTTTGTCCAGAACTCCTAAATAATAGGACAGGCCCATAGCAGATGTTAAAAAGTGCCCGGACTAAGAGTACACATGGGACAAAGGCAATTCTGATCCTATCGATAACAGGCAAGTTGAACTGGGGTGATATAGGCTCATATATAGGCTCAATGGAGAATATATACAGTATTTGTGTAAGGTGCTCTGTTAACAAGTATTTAGAACCTCACTCCAGTTCTCATCATCCATATCCACAACCTCAGCCTCCCAACGTGGCTTAATCCAGTATGCCAAGGTAGGATCACCCTTAATCACATCCATAAGGGGGTTGGACACAGGTGGGGGTGTCCTTATTTTTAACATATTATAAGGGGTCCCCTTATTTATCTTTACTTAATTTGTCTACTACTGACACTTCAGTATCGGTGTCAGTGGTCAGAGGTCACCCAAAGTCTGCTTGTCAAATGCTCAATGTTTTATATGTTTTTCCAATGGCTAAGAGGGTATGAATCATCAACTAAAAATGCTCCATAGATAAGAGGGATGTACACAACTACAGGGGTCTGTACAAGGATACCTTTATGCACTCAGAAGTTATAGTATTTCAAAAGGCAGCTCCTGTCAGACTTCAGATAACCTGTGACTCTCGACACTCAAGCTGAAGTATAAAGGCCCATACACACGATAGGACTTTGTACAAACTTTCCTGTGGATTTTTGTACAAAGGGCGACGGCCGTAAACAAATTAAGCATACACACTGCAGGACTTTTTCAGCCAACTTTCACCAAATCCCGTGGTTTTTCAGCTCTTTACCGCCACCCTTTGGTCAACTTCTGTGTTGTTGTCTGATCTTTTGCATTGGTTCTGAGCATGCGTGTTTGTACTTTGGTCTAAAGTCCTATGGACTTGTGTACACACTATAGGATTTTGCACCATAGGACTTTTGTTGCAGGAAAGTTTGTCTGTTTGCACAGCCAACATTTGTCCGATGAAAAACGAAAAAGTTTGTCCGATGGAGCGTACACATGGTAGGATGTTGCCTTAAAACAGCTAATTTGCATGTTTGTTGTCAAAAAAGTCCTATCATGTGTATGGGCCTTTAGGCAGAGTGTAAGTAAACATAGTGAAGGGGGAACTTGGGCATTTCTGAAGGTTGCAAAATTATAATAAAAAACTACAATATTTCTCAAGTACAATTTTCCCTAAAACTGCCAAAGAAAATGTACATAGCCCTCTTTTTGAAGAGAAAAACTTAAATCACGTAACTGAGTATAGGGACCATTATTTCAGAAAAAAACAAACATCCAAAGCGTGCTTAGGTAACTAAAATACAGAAATAGATGAAGGGAGAATTTGTGTTCCACAGACTGAAACAAGGTCATTATCAGGCTGGCAACATGCAATACAAAGTAATTGTACAATCTGTATATGTGGAGAGTACAATCAAAATAAACCTTCCCACTACATAATGTCGTTTTTTTGTAGATCCAAATGAAAATTGTGCAGTCACAATGTATTTTGTGCAACTATTTTAAGTTTACATCTCATTTAATCCATCTTTAATCTTAAATACATTATTTAATTCCAGCCCAATGCCACAAACTGATTTTGGCGGCAGGTAAATGGCGTGTGGGTCAGGCAAAGGAAAAGCCAGATCATATCTCATTACGGAATAAAATACGATAACAAAGACCTTTACAGCAAACACAGGTTAACAATTAAAAAAAGAATAAAAAGCAGTCCCACTCCTAAGGCTTCATCTACACTACAGCTCTTAAACTTGAGTTTAGGAGCATTTGGCGTTTTTTTTGCCAATGCTCCTAAACTCAACTCCATAAAAGCCCATGTGTCACAGTACACATGGGCTTTTACCAGAGTTAAGTATCTGCTGCAGTTAGGGGAGTTTCAATCTCCCTCTCCTGAACACAGAAGAATCGCATTCAGGATATAAATGTTTTGACCACTGGCTGCTGGAAATCGCTGCAAATTCGTGGCGCGATTTTGCCACATTTTGCATTTTCCCACGGCCAGCGGTCAAAGTATGCAGCGGAAGAATTCGGATCGGCTACACACCCACACAAAAATGAAAATAAGACTCCTTTATTGAAAATTCATAAAATAAATGGATGGGTACAGGCAGGGGAAGAAAAGGTAAGGTTGACGCGTTTCACACTAAGTGCTTTGTCAAAACCACACACTGTGTGTACATGAAGCCTAACACATATTTTTTGAGTGAATGGAAAATAAATAGATTTCCTTTATTTTGACCGTCTGGCTTTGGCAAAATGGGCATTACAAAGTCAAGGAATGGAATAAACAGCAGTGCTAAAGCGCCGCTAAGATGTGCGGAACTAAAAGTAGATACAATCAGCTAACATTTTCCCTAAACTGACCTAAAGATGAATGGGTTAGTTTAGTACAGGCAAATAGGCTGTTCACTTTGCAAGGGAATTTTCTCTTAGGGTAGTGAATGAGGAGAGGTGGACTTCCATCATCCAATCACGTGCAAGCAAAAATAATTTTTTTTCCTTGTATATGATTGGTTGTTCTTTGCAAAGGTAATTTTCACCACATTCACTAAACTAAGTGAAAAGTCTGTTTGCCTTTAGTAAAGCAATCCCTATAGAGTTGATAACTAAATAACTAAGCAAATAGGCTGTTTACTTTGCAAGGAAAGCTGCACTTTGCAAGGAATATTGCTCCAGAGCTTATTTGAAGTGATATTAAAGGCTTGGCTTTTTTTTTTTTTTGTAATAACAAACATGTCATACTTACCTGCTCTGTGCAGTGGTTTTGCACAGAGAAGCCCTGATCCTCCTTTTCTCGGGTCCCCCGCTGGCTCTCCTGGTCTTTCCCCTTCTGCCAAGTGCCCCCAAAGCAAGCTGCTTGCTCTGGGGGCACCAGAGTAGGCTCACTCCCGAGCCGCTGCTCTGTGTGTCCATTTACACACAGAGCCGCAGCTCGACCCTGTCCCTCCTCTCTCCTCATTGGCTCACTGGCTGTGATTGACAGCAGCAGGAGTTAAAGGCCCCAGCCAATGAGGAGGGAGACTCTCTGGAGAGCTGAGGCTCATGTGAACATCGCTGGATCGAGATGGGGCTAAGGTGAGTATTAAGAGGGGCTGCTGCACACAGTTTTTTTTTATCTTGATGCATATAATGCACTAAGGTAAATATCCTTCTGCCTTTAGAACCACTTTCATGAAATGAAGCTCTGCTGACCTCCATCATCCAATCAAGTGCCAGAAGAAATGCTGTTTTTTTTTTTGCACGTTACTAGGTATTCTTTGCAAAGTGAAACCTTTCCACATTTACTAAGCTCAGGGACGAATTCCCCTTGCAAAGTAAACAGATTATTTGCGTTTAGTAAATGAACCCCTATGTCTTATATTCTGACTATGATGTTATAATTATACATTTTTTTTGTTGTTCTTGCTTTTTACAGATTCAGCTGGTATGGACACCCCTACATAAACAGCACAAAAATAAATCATCATTTTTTAAAATTTTTTTTGAGTTTTGCTGTTTTACTGCACCGCATTATGAACCACAAGTGTGAAACTGTGTAAATTCATGTTCTATGTGAAGACAGCATTAGCTTTGGACAATGAGGTCTGGCAGATGCTTTTAGGAGGACTGACTATCATGATTTGACACTAAAATGCCTACATGACCTCTCACGGGCATAAGATGAAGGTTTCTGCAGCTAGTTCCCTAATGGGCATTAGGACACTTGAACAGCTGCCATTTCAGCAGGACTTTGCTCGGAGAAAACACGAGGGAAATACTAATTCTCCCAGTTTCCTTTACACACAACATTTCTTTTTTGGTATTTGAAAGGGAGAAATTTCCTCTAAATGACTCCACTCAGTTCATGTTTTCGGAATGTCCTGCTGTTCTTGCTCTGGGCTTGCCTGTAAATCCTGACAAAACGATTAGTCAGCATTCTACTAGTCACCGACAGATTGGCTAATTTTTGCCAAGAGTGCTCCTCTGACTTACTTCCCCATGAGGAGACACAGGTACGCTCAGGAAGCGCACATCTGTGCTGCAGTTGCTGAGGTGCCTCTGGCGAGTATGGGAACGTGCGTGTGGATGAAGGAGATAAAGAACATGCTTAACTTTAAAAATGATTCTATAGAACACAAATTCACATAGACACATGCTGTGCATGACCTCTGTCCTGTAAATAACAGACATATTCAGTACATGAGTACAAACATTTTAACATCCATTTAAGTATGATACGTAAAGTAGAAATGTGAACAATAACATAAAAAAATCACAGAAAGTACACCTCTTATCAGACAAAAAAAAAAACCCATGTGCACAGCCAAGGCTCTATATGCTAATTTCAACGTTCTGAAGCTGAAATATTCCCTACCTGTAGCTGCCCTGTTTCACACCTCATCTGCATCAGACCCTCCTGGCCTTCCTTTGCAGGAGGAATTCAGCTTTTGGTGAGATGGCTTCTAGATCTTAAAGCAACAGACACTGGAATTGAGTTTACCTCAAAGCAGGCAGTGATTGGTGGGCTGCATTTGCCTCTAGGTACCAACATCAATTTTATTATACACTGCACTGCACCAGCTAAACAAAATAACTGGAATCCAGGCACAGCCTTTACCAGTTTTGGGGCATTTAATGGATATTAGCAGGTATGCTATCATGTACTCATGTACATCATGTACTCAACTGGGTCCTGTTAATGGTTTGACAATGAGTTCATTATAATGGTTTTCCCTTAACACATATGTAGCTTTATATATCCCGTGGCACTCCCCAGTATACCTTCCTCTTAAATTCCTTAAATCTATGGAAGCAATACTAAAACCGTTTGTATGGGGAACCAACAGACATAAATTGCCTTGGCGTACATTGAAGAACCCCACTGATCTCAGAGGCGTGGCTCTCCCAGACTTTAATCTTTACTATATAGACAGGCGGTGTAAGGTTTGCAATGTTTTTATGTCCAGCTTGGTCAAAAAATGTCCTCTGACCCTTTTTGTGCTATCGCAAGTGGTGTTAGAGATGCCGGAGACCGGATGCCGGAGACCGCAAATCTTTGATGTACCATTACGGATCTAGCACTGGCCAAACTTAATATTTCCAAAATAATGACTATACTCCTCTCTGGTACAACTCAACTATGTCTGAATTTTTCACGATTCCAGACCCTGGCATATGGTGTATAAGAGGAAATTATTACTTATCCCATTTATTATCAGATTTTACATTGCTAAGCCACATGTTCTTCTTCTAGAGATCTGCAAACCCTCCATGCCATGCAATCTCATTTCCCCTCTGCTTTGCCACAATCAACCCCTAATCTCCTTATGGATGCAATTAAAGGTACGGAACCTACTAAACTGATTTCGGTATTCTATGGTATGCTGCTTCTTCCCTCCTCTACTCGCTTGGCGTATGGAATCAAACCACGTTGGGAAGCAGATATAGGTGTAATAGAGGATGAGGAATGGAGGGAAGCTTTAGATGCTTGCAAAGTAGTATCATTAAATTATCAGAACGCCTTACTAAACTATATATATTGCACCGCAGATATCTCACCCCCATCAGATTTCAGATCTCAGATCTCCAGGGTCTGGAGGATCTTAGTTATGAGGAAAGGTTGCGAGCACTGAACTTATTCTCTCTGGAGAAGAGACGCTTGAGAGGGGATATGATTTCAATTTACAAATACTGTACTGGTGACCCCACAATAGGGATAAAACTTTTTCGCAGAAGAGAGTTTAATAAGACTCGTGGCCACTCATTACAATTAGAAGAAAAGAGGTTTAACCTTAAACTACGTAGAGGGTTCTTTACTGTAAGAGCGGCAAGGATGTGGAATTCCCTTCCACAGGCGGTGATCTCAGCGGGGAGCATTGATAGCTTCAAGAAACTATTAGATAATCACCTGAATGACCGCAATATACAGGGATATGTAATGTAATACTGACACATAATCACACACATAGGTTGGACTTGATGGACTTGTGTCTTTCTTCAACCTCACCTACTATGTAACTATGTAACTATATATATTGAAGGTTCAATAACAGGGTGTGTGGACTTGATGTGTTGGGTCTGTTATATTTCAACTTTTTTATTTTTGCTCTCACATCATGGACCGCACATCAAGTTATTATCAGACCTTTAGATTTCATCTTTGTAGAAAACTTCAATAATTGAAGGTTTTTATACACATAATTACATAGGTATCACATTATTATTACAATTGTATGTTTATGGTAACAAGGGGCGTAACATAGGCAGAATAATTCTTATCAGGACTCGAAAGAATGCAAACATGTAATGAAAACATTAGTGCAGTGTGCACAGTGAGGGCAGTGTGCAATACATACAAAATAGAATACAATTATATACAGAACCTACAAATTTCCATTACAATACTATGGGTTCTCCCCTGACGTTCTGCCCTAAACAATATCTGATGGGGATATTCCCTAATGCAGATATGGATAAATATACAACATTTTTTTTACATGAATCACTGTTTTCTGCCAGGAAAATTATTGCTAGGAGACTTGGGTTCTGGACATTAACAATACCCTCCCATATAAAAAAAATTATATAATCACAGGGGCTGTCCATCCAAATATAATAAAATATGGGACAAATGGTTACAATCATCCGAAAAGTGCAGTTAGAGGCACCGCTCTGTGAGACAGACTTGTCTGGAGTCCTAATGCCATATGAGAGCAATGTTTTTTGAAGCTATGTGGTTAGACTCTGAGAATCTTCTGTAATATGAGTTTACTACTCCCATCATTACTTTGTACCTTAATTTGCCTAATGTGTTATAGGGAAAAAAATCATATGTAGCACTACCCCCTTAGGAGTCTCTGGTTAAGATGGGTCCTCTGTTCTCTGCTTCGACCTCCATAAGAATTTCAGCCCCTCTGACATACTAGGTGGAGTGTACAAAGTGTGAAATACCACAGAAAATAACTTCAGGTAACGCACATGGTGGCTGCTCTGGGCAAATCAGGAGTGCATCTATGATCACTTCCAACACTAACACACAGCCCTCTGAGAGGGAGTCCATGAATGTTGCTACTGATGATTTTTTAGAACCTACCCACAATCTAGAATAGAACATGATGTAGGCCATACGTCTACAGATTTAGGTGACCAACTAAATATCATTAATCTGTCTGATTATACATTATCCCCTGACCCCACAGGACTGATATTCAATGGAATAGATTAGATTAAGGACCACTGGAGAGGGGGCAATAAGAAAATCTTGGTTTCACAGAATGAGACTAAGCGGATATATAGATTGGGGTCTTTGTCGCCCGGGGGCCTCAACCTTGACATAGACCTCAACTGTTTTATATCCAACTTCTGAATATGCATCCTACGGCAGTCCCTAATCAGCACTTATTATTTTTTCATAGGAAAAAAATAGATAGGACAGAGCTCATCTTATATAACTATGGTTAACACTATACAAATGATAAATAGATGTGTATGAGGAGATTGGAGGATTAGATTAGGGCACTTAGTCACAACACATGTAGGGTGACTAGTTGTCAGGGACCTGTACGTAAAACATGCACCATTCTAATACTCGCTAGGGGTGTTGTGTATATATAATAATAATAATAATAATAATAATAGAACCATCAATCCATGAGATATGTGTATATATATATATATATATATATATATATATATATATATATATATATATATATATATATATATATGTATATATATATATATATATATATATATATATGTATATATATATATATATATATATATATATGTCTTTTTCCTCTGAAGGATTTGTAAATTCCCCTTTATATAGGTTATTAGAATATTGCTGGCCTTACCTGATAATGTCTGTGTGGCAACAATAAATGCAGCATATGTGCCATTCAGTTATCTAGTAAGGCTAATGCATATAGAATTATAATAACAGGACCATCAAATAATATTACTCTTTCCTCTGATTTGGGTACATCGTGATTTTAAAATGATTTCAAATTTTTAGAATTTTTTGAGTTTTACTTGTTAATATCTGTATTGTAATGGAGAGCGCAATTGCAGGGCGTAAATATTAAATCTGACCACCGGTGGCGTAAGGCTCGAGCATACACAGATCGCTATGGAGAGTGGTCTACCTGAGGAAACGTGGCAAAACGGTCCTCTCCAGGATCTATAAGGCTATGTACATATACATAAGACATAATACATATGTAATATACATAAGGCAATTAAATATCCCGATTTGTGAATCCGCCTATGGGGGGGTGGACCCTGCAAGTCTGCTCACTATAACAGGCGTGAGGTGCACCAAGATGGCACCATCTCAGAGGATGTCCTATGATGAAACGCGTAAGTCGGAGCTTGGTACGCACTCACCCAATTTCCGGTTGCGGATTACCGGTCAGTGGAATGCACGCCGGTTTGAAGCTCCTGTAATGCAACCAAGTTTTGCTAGCTTACACACCTTGTCAAGTGGTGTTTTTAAACTTTATTTTTTTTTTTAAATCACTCGGATTTACACTACGAGTACCCATCTCTTTTGTCCATGAGGATAACTTGTGGTTTACCACAGAGGAGGTAACTACTGCAACCTTAATCCACTGGGAACAGCTTACCCCCGGAGGAGCACAAGGATCTGGATACCCCATTGTGCGCTGAGCCAAGGAGGAGGTGAATACCCTGAGTACTGCCACTACACTCACTGCATGCAATTTACCCCTGCAGGGGTGCAGGGATCTGGTGAGTGGGGAACTAAAGGGGAACACGGAAGTCACCTAAATTGCTACATAGGCACGAGTCACTTTGGACAAGCACAAGTCACTTGAAACCTTGTAATTTTTGCACTACTAAAAACTGAACTTAAAATCAACTATTAACCACTACTTACTTCACATTTTTTTCACGGACAAATTCCTTTTAATAGAATGTTGTTAATGCATTTATTTATGTTCACTAATGATTTGGATACAATTAATTCTTACTGCAAATTGATGATATAGTAGTCGGGATGAACTGTTTAGGATGAAATTTGGCTATAATTGCTGATTGGGTGAGAATACTCACTACTACACTAAGCACAATCACTTTTACATTGCAGGTTGATACATGAGTTTGCAATTAGCACAACTAATAGGGCTTGATTTGTATAAACTTGTCTTAAGCACAGGGTGAAAACACCCGTTATGATTTTTATTTTATATTTGTGATTAATCACACTATCACGCACTCACTATTCATTCTCAAAAGAGTGATTCACTTCGGAGGATTACCCTTCAGGTGACGGTAGTGCTTTTCACCTATCTATTGCACATTCAGCTGGGAAGAGTGACCAATTGTGGAGGATCACTCTTCAGGTGATGGGCAGCGCCACCCACCCCTCTAAAATTTTCACTATTGGTACTCCGGTTGGAGCCCCTTGGGGGAAGCAGCAGCCCAGCCTACACCGAAACGTGGAATTTACCAAATTCTGTATAAGATGACACTTGGCATCCAGATCAGCATAAACAGTAGCAAGGTCATCTAAAAAGCAGGAGTGGGCAGGAAAAAAATTTAATCTACCAAGTGCTGGAACTTTACTGCCAGATCGCATTTTGTGGCAATGCAAGTCCTGCAGTGACTGGGTATGCACTGTCCATAAGAAAAGGGGATTGGTAGAGGAGAGGGCAGGGGAACAAAGGGACATGCAGGAGAAGTATTATGGGGGGGGGGTGCGGTGGCAGTCAGTCCTTTGAAATGTTCTTCTGCTGGCTATCATTGGGCCCTTTAAAAGCAATAAGTGCACTTAATAACTGTCCCAGTTAACCTGCGTGCATTAGAGGTACGGTTTAGGTATGGTATAGTCTTGGTACAGGTGCAGGGGTGAATGTGGTTCAGGTGTGGTAAATGTTTGGTATGATGCAATATACAGTTGGTATAGGTGCAGTATAAATGCAGTATAGAAGCAGAATAGGTATAGCACAGGTGAGGTATAGCTGTGATAGACTTAATACCCTGTCTCCAGTGACTCAGTTCCTGCTAAGAGTCTGAATGGTGGGCGATGAGCCCTCTCACCAGTTTCCAGGATGCTGCTGTGGACGCTCGCTGTAAAAAGGGGCTCCTTTCAGCAGTGCCGGGTCTGTGATGTGGGTGGTGCTGTGCTGCCCCAGTAGTCCTCAGGCTTGCATCCCTGCTGACAGGTGAATACACGGACAGAGGTTCTCTACTCTCTCCTCTGTGCTATGAAAGAGAACTTTCCCGGGCAGTTTAACAAATATCCTCATTCCACTCCTCCTACTGCACAGTGGGATCTGTAGTCCAAAGAGTCTATGGGTCCCATTATATAGCTGCTGCCCCAAACTACAGTACAGTACAGTATTCTTGTCACTCTGCATAGAAGACTATAGACTTGCTTGGCTTTAACCCTGCTCCTGCTGGCCAAAGGAGAATAGGGCAGCATAACAGCAGTATCTCAGTAGAGAGTGAAAGTAAATTGAGTGTAAAGGGGGAAATGTCTCCTCCATGATTCTGCAGTCCAGCACCTGGCTACACATATTTAGCTTCTTCTTTCAAAAAGCAAAAAGAATCTGTAAGTTTTTAAGTTTTTGTAATAATTTGTATGAGCAACAGATGGTGGTTCATACAATAAGTCTGTGCACCCCATAAATGTTATCTGGTTGGCTTGAATGGGTACTTGCAAAATTACCATGGGAAAATTCCTCACTACTAATTTTATTTTATTTTCCTCCCTTTTTATTTCTTCTTTTCAGGAGTTCCTGACTTACCCTTTCTCCTTGTTACATTAAATATTAATTACCCTCATACTATTTTGTTATTTGGGTGGTCTACCTTTTTCAATTATACCCATGGCATGGTTTTATTTTAACCACTTGCCGCCCGCCATATAGCAATATGACGTCGGCAAAGTGGTTGCGATATCCTGACCGGACTTCATATGATGTCACCAGGATATGAAGCCGCTGCGCGCCCCAGGGGGCTCACATCCTGGTGATCGTTGTTGCATTGTGCCAGTCTGACACACTGCAACTTCGATCTAGGTAAAGAGTCTCTGCTAGAGACTCTTTACTACGTGATCAGCCGTGTTCAATTGCGGCTGATCACGATGTAAACAGGAAGAGCCATTCATCGACTTTTTCTCACTCGCGTCTGTCAGACGTGAGTAGAGGAGAGCCGATTGGCTGCTCCTCTGACAGGGGGGGTCTGTGCTGATTGATTATCAGCGCAGCCCCCCCAAGGATGCCCACACTGGACCACCAGGTCCGCCACCAGGACCACCAGGGATGCCACCACTAGTCACCACCAGGTATGCTACCCTAGACCACCAGGGATGCCAATCAGTGCCCACAATGGATGCCAATTAGCACCCACAATGGGCATCACTGTTTGGCAAGCATTATTGTTTGGCACTGATTGGCATCCATCAGTACCATCCATTAATGTACATCAGTGCCCATCCATGCCCATCTGTGCCGCCTATCAGTGCCCATTCGTGCCACCTTTCAGGGCCCACCTATGTGTACCCATCAGTGCTGCATATCAGTACCACCTATCAGTGCCCATTAGTGCCACCTATCAGTGCCCCATCAGTGCCGCATATTAGTGCCCATCAGTGCCACCTCATCAGTGCCACCTCATCGGTGCCCATTAGGGCCACCTTATCAGTGCCCGACAGTGCAGCCCCATCAGTGCCCATCAGTGAAGAAGAAAACTTACTTATTTACAAAGTTTTTTAACAGAAACAAAAAAAAAACATTTTTTTTCAAAATTTTTGGTCTTTTTTTTATCTGTTCAGCAGAAAATAAAAATCCCAGAGGTGATCAAATACCACCAAAAGAAAGCTCTATTTGTGGGAACAAAATTATAAAAATTTAGTTTGGGTACAGTGTGGCATGACCGCGCAATTGTCATTCAAAGTGCGACAGCGATGAAAGCTGAAAATTGGTCTGGGCAGGAAGGTGTATAAGTGCCCAGTATTGAAGTGGTTAAAACTGAGATATTCTCTTCTGAGATATGAAGTTTTTTTTTTACATACCCCTTTACTAATACTTAATGGATCTGGGAGGGCAAACTTCCATGGAGCGAACTAGTGCAACATTTCTACCCTGTTCCTCGATTATACATGCTGTAAAAAAAGCCTCTTTGCTGTTAATCTGTGGACCATAAGTTGACCGCTGTGTTTGTATTCCTTTATTAAACTGTAAGTGGTTTTAACAAAGTTGTTCAAGCTCCTATGGTGTGTTCACGCAGGATTGTTATTATGTTTCTGTAACCCAATATAAATCCCAAAATGTACTCAAATACAAATCCTGGGCTGGTTGTCAGAGATCCTGCTGCTTAAGGACCAATCATGGTAACAGGAGGGATGCACATAACCAAACATAACTACCCCAACTGAATGGAGCATCCATGTGTGTGCTGCACAGTATAACCGGATCACAAGTCAACCAATTGTACTATATAGCTGTTGCTGAGCTTAATACATCTTCTGGAGCTCCTGCATTAAAATAACTCTGCCCAAGTTCTTAAAAAAATGATAAGACATTGAACCATGGTGCAGTTTTATCTGGTACCTAAACATACTTTTATTGTGTAGAAAAAAGAGAGGCTTCCACAATGTCAGGAAAAGTGTGGTGGTCCCATCCCTAATTAGACAGACCAAAAAAATACCCCCTGGATGGGACTTTGAAAGACCACCAACACTGAATATGCACCACTAGATGCTACACGTCTTTTTATATTTGTTCACTTGTCTAATCTCTCAATACTTGCCCAATATAAATTTTTTTTTTTTTTTACATATATTCAGTGTTGGTGGTCTTTCAAAGTCCCATCCAGGGGGTATTTTTTTGGTCTGTCTAATTAGGGATGGGACCACCACACTTTTCCTGACATTGTGGAAGCCTCTCTTTTTTCTACACAATAAAAGTATGTTTAGGTACCAGATAAAACTGCACCATAGTTCAATGTCTTATCATTTTGTTAAGAACTTGGGTGGAGTTATTTTAATGCAGGAGCTCCAGAAAATTTGGTCTACTTTTTTTTTTTTTGGTCTATTTTTATTGTGTAATTTCTTACTTTTTAAAGTTTTTATTGAAAAGAATTTGCACTGCACTGTTGTTTTTCCAGACAATTTTATTTGGCGTTTGAATTAGTTGCTAGTTTCACCTGGATTTCACTAGGGTAGGTGGCAGTTTGTAGTCATAAAATAACAAAGTCCCGCTTCACATGTTACAACCTAAACCATTGGCTGTATTTAAAAAATATGTAAACCCAACATTTCATATTCTTCTTATGCGTCTGCTGTACCATGTACTTGTATGAAAACGTATCTCTTTGTACTGCTTCCTTTGTGTGAAATCCATGGTGTTCCTGCTAGTCCCTCTGCTTTCCTATCAAGCACTGACCACGCTAGGCATGAGAACACAGCGTGGTCAGTTATCCTGCTGTGCTAAGATCTCAGCCTGCTCTCCTTCAATGATAAGACTTGTCCTGGTATGCCCCCTGCCCTCCCCTGCACAGTCATTGTGAAAAAATATGAAAAATGAACCAAAGCGCCAAAGGATGAAAGTAAGTGAAAAAACCCTTATGTATGTGTTAATATGGATAAAGAAAACAAATTGCTTTACCACATAATTAAGGCAGCTGCAGCGTGAAATTGGTGTGAACAATTAATAAATGATAAAAAGTATACCACGCTAAATGCTAAAAAAAGACATACAGGTAATAGATATAGGTGATACACTGGTAACAATTAATAATTCACTGGGAAGATCAGTGTGCTGCTGTTTTTTCTACTCCAGCTCTTTGAGCTTCTCATGCTGCTGATAACAGAGGGTATGTGATCACTTATAAAAAAACAAGAAAAAAGGGTATTTTGTTTAGTTTCGGAAAAGTAGGAAAGGGTAAGATCGTCTGTCATGCTTATATCGCTGTCTGTGTCCCCACTAGTGAGATTCGTTTTATTCGTCCTGGAGATCACTGTCACTGAGACAGAAAAATGATGGAGAATTCAAAACGTTATTGTCGAAAAAACCTCCAAGGAGGACACATGTTCCAGTGACGACTACCCTGTTTCCCCAAAAATAAGACCTAGCGTGATCGCCGTTGATGGCTGCAATATAAGCCCTACCCCCCAAATAAGCCCTACCCTGTTTCCCCGAAAATAAGCCCTACCCTGAAAATAAGACCTACAAGGATTTTAACAAGGGCTTATTTGTTGGGTAGGGCTTATATTGCAGCCATCACCGACAATCACGCTAGGTCTTATTTTCGGGGAAACAGGGTATATAAGATGGGGATTTCCACTTACTTCCTGTTGTGTCTATAGGACAGGATATGTAGAGGAATCTCCTCAAAGAGACAAAGGAAATAAAAACTGTCAAGGGCGTTAAGTATCAACAACAGCATTCAAAATGAAAGGCTTTGGCTACAGATACATTTTTAATTAACCAGCTGCACATGCAAGTCTGCCATTTCTCATAAAAAGTAACAAAAGCGTAATTAATTAAAAAGTGTAATTGTATTTCACATTAAAAGGGGTCAGTAATGTTCTTTTAATTACTATTAGTGATTATTATCTAATGGTGCGAATCACAAAGTTGCTAATTTATGATTAACCTGAATATTTACATACAAATCTGGAAAGGATTACACAAGATTACACAATCCAGGTAATTGTAATTCAAGAATTTCATGAAATACATGCATACATTCAGGTACTAGAAAAAAAAGCCATTCACAGATTTGCCTCATTTGAAAACCAATTTGCTCCTCGCTAATTAGCGGGACTCTAAATGAAATGCAATAATTCAAAGTGGAGAAAACAAGGCCACTTTTTTTTAGCAGCAGTATATTTGTTTATCTAATAAACTGCCAGTGGTCTATCTTCTAGCGTTATTAACATAGCATAAACTTTCCAACTTGTTTGTCTGTGCTATTTATTATTAAAACTTGATCTGTCTCAACTTAGTGAGTGAATGCCTTGGGATACACAGCTTGAAGCAAAGAGAGAGGAAGAAAAAAAAAAACTTCTTGCTATTTGCATAATATTATACAAAGAATATTAGCTTGGAAATGTGTGATCCCTGTGGAAATTCAGAACACCCCTTAGTGTTTTTAATGTTGGTAAATATTTAAATATCAGCAGTATCACAGACTCCCTTGCACGCCCTGATCTGAAGATGTAAAACATGAAAATGTGTGTCATATGGAGATATAAAGAGGGCTTGCCAGTTGGCAATCACAAAACACAGCAGGCTTCAAAACTTTGTTTCCTTGACCGGTTTAACATACAAGCAACAGCGAAAGAAATTGTTCAAGGCCAAAAGCAGCTGACATTAATTCTGAAGTAATTGTCATTGTTCCAGCGAGTGGTCTCAGTGCATGATAAAAATCAGTAGGCTTCAAGGGTATACTCTATCAAATGTGCACATTTTGCATTTAAAAGGGAACTATACCATTTTTACAGTTTTATATATATTACTTTTAACATTGTGGGTATCTTAGAGTCAGAGAAGACCCTGTCCCTTTAGACCTGATGGAGGAAGGCTATGACAGACTTGTTGGATTTCATGTGGAATTTTTGGGACTGAATAAAGACCATTCAGATCCTTGAGGTTGAAGACAGGGCAGTCTGGCAGATATCCCCATTTGGTTTTGGAACTCTGAGTAGATTGAAATAAAATCTCTGAAACTTTTTCCATCACAGGAGCAGGGGTGATAATCCTATATCCAGAAGACCCACAAGAACTACATGGAGGTCTGCTACTCTATGCTGTGACACTAGAAGGTTGAAAGACATAATGCAGTGAGGGAGTTAAGAGCAGAACTTTAGATAGTAGTCCACTGAAACCGACCCCTGTGCCCAGGCATCCAAGATGCTGTCTATCCAAGTGTCTGTAAATGCTAAAGCTGGGTACACTCTATTATAGATTCCTGCATCCACACAAGCGAGATATCATTAGCTGTGCAACTGACCACTGGCTGCAGACCACTGATCAAATAAAGGTTTCGAGCAGGGCCAAAGAAAGAAGCCAATCTAACAATTGGCTTCTGTCGAACAGGGAGGACCACACAAAAAATCTAAATTTGTACAGTTTTTGCTGAACTGGCCAAGTTCGATCCATTTGTACCCGACTAAAGAGACATCCTCCCACTTTGGTAAATGTGGATGTCCTTCATGTCAAAGAGGCATTGTCTGCAGATTTGGGGAATTTACGGGCCCAGGGTTTGCAGTGAAATTGGACTAATGGCTTGGGTTTTGCCTTAGAAGTTGAAGCTCAGGAATTGCTAATAGGAAATCCTTTGGACACGGGGGGGGGGGGGTTATTCTTCCCAGCTTGAGGTCCGGGCTTCTTCTGCTGGGGTACTTTTACTCCAAGTAACATCCTTGATGACACTGTCCAAAGCAGCTTTAAGAACAGGTTGACGCTCAAAGTGCATGTGCAGCAAACACTTCTTACATGCCTGTTCCGCAACCCAACATTTTGACATAGAAACATAGATACATAGAAAAGTTACCACAGAAAAAAGGCCAAGTGGTCCACCGAGTCTGTCCTTTTTTTTTTATAACCAAAGAGTTCTCCACGTATTTACTAATAGGAGACTTACTCTGAAAATAAGACAGTAGAAAGCCACTAACCCATTCATACAGCAGTGAATGGCTATTTTTATAAACTCTAATCACTCCAAAAATATAAGTTTAATATGGAGAAAAGCTGGATCCCCTGCCATGAGTTTTGTCCATTCCCCTAATGTTTGGCCACGGTCAACAACCACATTCATAGCAGGCTGCAATACAGTGCCTGCTAGAGAATACAAGGTTGTGGAGAGTGTTTCCAACCGTTTATTTATGGTATCCTTAGTTTAAGTTTCAACCGGCAATACATTTTTTAACTATGCGTTTTGATATGCGTGAAAACGCATGTCTGCTTGCTGCATTTGGAGTGCCATTAACAACGAATGGAACTTCAAGCGTTACTCTCGTTTTTCACGCGTTCCATGAACACATGCAAAAATGTGCACTTTTGCATGCATTCATAAGACACATAGATGTGAATGCAGCTTAAGAAAGAATAAAACCCTGAGCACTCATTACCCAACTTGCTGGAAGCAGGTGAAGTTTCTATGGTCAGAGGTGACCAGGTCATTGTAGAAGGCAGCAAGGATTAACTAGGATGAAACCTCATGCAGAATGGCCCTCGAAGAGGAACACGGAGTGTGTGTAACATTCCACTTAATGACCACTCTCCTAATTCGTAGTAAGGCCTGAAGGTCAAATTCCAGACAGGCCCCACAACTGTCCAGCCCAGGGAGATCTGGGTGATTATTCAGTTAGCTGCACAGAGACTAGCGCATATGGTAGATCTTTTCTAAGTAGAAAAAACACCTCCATTCTTCTAAGACACTAGCAAAAAATGAGACATGTTGAGAGTGGGAGGATTTATGCCAGGCTAGTCACTGTTTTGCTTGTCTGAGTCCAAATCATCCTGTAGGCAACAATATAATCCAATTATTTCTGAATTGTATGTCCCTCAAACACTGAGAAAGAGTTATTTTGACTTTCTGATGTTACTCTGATATTACCTGTTGTCCCATTGACTGATGGTTATTCTCACCTGACTCTTACACTCGTCTGGCAGCCTTGGGCACTGCAGCCTTCCACCTGCTAACTGAAATAAGACCAATCTTCACCCAGTCTGGCAATCAGTAGCTCTGTTTAAGCTCAGCAGATTAGTCCAGATCTGTTATTCTTGCCGAAGCAACATGGGTCCTGTACTTTGTAAATGCTTGTCCCTGGAAGTTTCTCTGAGAACTCTGCTCACCTGTCCCTAGAAATCCTGCACGCTGAGCAGCACCCTGCCTTTGGAAGTTCCACTAGGCTTCCACTCATCTGTTTCAAGAAATCCTGCATGCTGGGCAGGACCCTGGCCCTGGTAATTCGTCTCTGCACTCTGCTCATTTTCCCCTAGAAATCCTGCACACTAAGCAGTGCCCTGTCCCTGGAATTCCACTGTGCAATCTGTATACCTGTACCTAGAAATCCTGTGCGATGAGTCATTATCCATTCTTGGAAATCATGTGTGCTGAACAACCTCCAGTCCCCTTAGACCCCTGTACTCTGCAATTTACTCAGTCCCCCATTGCCTGTGTGCGGTATTGATCTACAGCTCATCATTCCAGTGGCCAGCACCCCATCAGAGCCTCTCACTTACCTTGCCTTGGCTGGTAGTAATAACTGGGTTAGCGACCTGGGAACAGTCAACCCATCGCCACCATCAGGAGCTCTGAAAAAGACTGCCCATTCCTTAGACTCCACTCCAGCCATGGTCAGGGTAGGCTCTCTCCGGCTGTGGTCAGCAGGTCCATGTCACTGAAATAAGTTCTGCATCATGTTTTCTCACTTTATTGCTTGCCAAAATAGGCCCTTACACAGAGGTCTACCCTGTAAAGGTTGGAAAAAAAGGGCTGCTAGATTCTCCTTAAACTGAAAGAAGTTGTATCATGCTTTTCACACCACAGCTTAAGTGACAGCAACCTCAGGAAAGAAGTGATGCATGCAGAGAAGATAATATTATCCTACTTTAAACTTACCGTGACAACTGTGTCGAAGAAAGTTGTAAAATATATTGGAAATTAAGCATATTTTGAAAGCGCTTAGTCAGCTTGAGGTGCAAACATAAGCTTACACATTTACAACACACAACTCACCCATGTTGACATTTATTACCTTGGCATAGCATTTTCCCCATCAAACCTTCACGTTCTTAAGAGAACATAGCTATTTTATATTTCAAGGGGGGACATTTACTACAGTGTGTACCCATAATTATCATTCTGCAAAGAATGTTGGGCTTTCTACTACTACTTAGAACCCTGAAGGTATTACAGTATATCTCTCATTTATACAAAAAGGGGACTTTTGTAGTGTTTTAAGATATATCCTATTATCAATTGAGTTTTAAAAACTATTTTTTATTTGAGTACAAACATGAAAGCAAAACTAAAGGTTCCCTCCTAAAATTGTAAATCTTCTTTAGAACCAAAACTATACCCTCTACATCACTTACATTTGAATATCTTATTAATACACATTTCCTATATTATTGAGGATCTGCTTTAAATAATTCAATTGTAATATACTTAGTTATCATGCTAACATTTTCCAAAAATGTTTTCCTAATACATATCTAATTCAAAAAGTTTTGGTTGCGCCGATTAATATTAATCCTCTAAGTGATAATACCAATTGAATGACACAAAAAACAATTAATAAACGATCCTGTGAGAAAAAAAATGTGATACAAAATAATGCATTTAGTAAAAAAGTCACTATTGAGTCCTTAATAGAAAAAAGAGCCAAGAGAGTTCATATGCTGAAGATGGTACATCAATATATTCCTCCAAGGTGGCACACAAGCATAACACCACAAGAAAAGTGCAAAAAGGGAATGGCATAGTGCTTCCACCTCTGTACACACTGCCGCTTACCAGATGTAAGTAATCTCCTATTACGGGAGATCTGATGCACTTGTGGCTTATTCCCCCGCCTCAGGTCTCTATACAGTATGCCAATGCTCCCAGCGTCCTCATCAAATAAAAAGCCTCATGCACAGATGCATTCAATAGGTCCTCATGAAAAGACAATGAAGGCTTACATAGTGTAAATCCTTACTTTATTTAATTTAAAAAAGGGCAAGATTGCACTTACAGTTAGGTTGATTAAAAACAGCTTTAAGAATCGAGCCGGCCAGCTCTCAATAGCAGCCCATTGCTTCCGGGATCTGCGTACATGTGGTGACATCAGCACATCGCTCCTCCCTATGTACGTTTTGTCACACACCTTACGTCGTCCTGGGGCACTAATACATATCTATCAGGTACAAGTCTGAAAGTTGGAGATTAGGGTATTAATCTTTGTTTTCTCCGACACATAAGGCTGCCTTCATGTAACAGTGGTCAGGTCAATCAAATGGTTGCTAGACCCAAACACCCTCACATGGGAGGAGTTTACATGCTTCACCGTACCCTGAAAGCACCAATTATTGTTTCTGTTTGCTGTGGAGACAGAAGCAGCAGGGAAGAACTAATATTACAAAGGCATTGTCATTTTGCCCTGAATGGGCAAGGTAACAGCATTTCTGTAAGGTAAACCTGACATGAGGTAAAGACACAAGCTGGTGACCCTTTTCTGTAAATACTAGTTGCCTGGTTGCAAAACTGACCCACTGGTTTCAATGTTTGGTCAGACACCAACGTGGAACAAATATCCAATTGTTTCTAGGGGAGGGGGTGCGTCTCTCCCCCGAGTCATTCAGCTGAGTTTTTTTGACCATAGTTGCAAAAGGAACCTGTGGAAAAGCCTTTGCTTGCTGTAAGTACTGAATAAATATACATATAAAAATGAAAACGAAATACATGATTGAAAAGATAGTAACATTTTGTTTATGCACCGAACAAAATAAATACATATACAGTATATACTGTATATATATATATATATATATATATATATATATATATATATATATATATATATATGTATGCACTCTGTATTCAACAGTACAAATGATCAATGCCCAAACAGCCCAGAATTCTTAGATGTTGGTGGAATTGGCCTTTAATAAACAGGTCAAACACTTGATGGTTATTTTATTAAAACAAATTCAATGAATTCATAGCTCCACCAAGCATTTTGATGTGAAGTAATATTTTATATATTCCCAAATGAAATAGATATACAGAGAACAATACAGCTTAACGTAATATACTTAAATTATTCCTTCTTTTTTTCTCTATCCATAGTATTTTGTTAACAGTAATTCTGTACCAATATAATGTAACTGTCATTTATCTGATAAATACTGTCAAAATACTTATCACAGGCTTATATTATAGTAAATCTGTTCTGAATGAAGATGAATTTGCAAAAGATAATTCAGTTATAGCTCAATCCCCTTGTCAGAAGCAGGTGTGCAAGGATGTACCCAGCTATGAGTTTAATTAACAGTGCAGACAGTTCTACTATTTTACGTATCACATATGAATTGTCAAGGTTAAGTGCTAATTTGAAAGAAGTGTGATGCCACTGGGCCATATTAAGAGGCCATTAAAAGCCTTCAGTATCTGCTTTGTGTCCTTGTAATTCAGACAAAGACACAGTAGGGCATACCTCATTGGTCATTACTATCCACTCTGCCTTGGTACAGGTATGTTTATGCGACTTAAACCATTTAAGCATGAGTTAAGGTTTCACTGTGCTGTATAATGGCTTCTTTGTGAAAAGAAAGGCTTCAGACAGTGATTCCAAATCTTCCTGGTGCTTTTCAAAGTGTGCAGTCTGTTTATAAGCTGATGCTCAGCTAATGGGTTTCTTCTGAGTTACAAGTTGATTTATGAACAAAGACAGGGTAAGCTTTCATTGAGTTTGTGCCGTACATTAATGACAACAAGCTTGAGTTAAGAGTTTTGATCCCTGCATGGATCGGGTAAGTACTCATGGACTCCCATTCCATACCTCATCTGAGCTTAGAAAATAACGCTGCCTCTGAAAAATTATTTTGAGATGACATTCCTGGTCTGAAGTATTTTTAAATAGTTTATTTTTTATATGTTTGATGAGATTTGGGACATATGTTATTAAATCCTTATTCTCTGTTTTGATAGTGTAGCTAGGATAAGTTATAAAATCAGGAACAATTTTACAGCTACATATATGTGTAGAAGCCATAATCTAACAAATGTGATGGGGGTGGTGGTAAAAAAGGTCATATATTGATATTTTACCTACAGGTAAGCCTATAAAAAGGCTTACCTGTCGGTACTGTAAATAACACCTAAATGTGCTTCGTTTAGGAGATATTTACTTGTGTAGCCAGCACTTGCGTTCTGAAGGCATGGAAAAACCCGTGCTGTTCCTTCAGAGCCCTGTGCCATAAACAGTGACGCATTTGCACGCATACGCGGGAGTGACATCATCGCGGCTCCATTCCAAGGCCAACGAACCTGGAAGGAAGACCAAATGAAGAAGGAAGCCCTCTCAGCGGTGACAGCGGGCAGCTGGAGGGCTTTGTTTTAAAGTAGCTTTCACATATTGTGCTAGTTTGCCATGCATACTAGAACATTAAAACATTGCTTTTTAGAGAAAAAGGTTT
Source organism: Aquarana catesbeiana (assembly GCF_042186555.1). NCBI lineage: Eukaryota > Metazoa > Chordata > Amphibia > Anura > Ranidae > Aquarana > Aquarana catesbeiana. Next base: position 33,118,519 of record NC_133335.1, on the reverse strand, counting down.
TTAGGTTTTTTTTTTGCTTTTTTGTATAGTTTCACATTTACTACTGATTTCAGCAAACTAGGTGGCTGCTTTAGCCTCAATTTTGTTCCCATTTTAGCTAGGGACTAGAGATTAGTGGATCTCCACAGGCTTTTCTTTATCGTACATCACAGGACACAAAGCCGGTTATTATAATAATAACTACTTGGGTTATACGCCAGCTATAGGTGAATGGACACTGGTAGATCAATCAGAACAATCAAACAGGATGTCCTCCCCTATATAACCCCTCCTACACAGGAAGCACATCAGTTTTTTCGCCAGTGTCTGTAAGATGGTGGTCACTAATGTGATAAATATGATCTTGGAGCATACTTGTAGGTCTGGACAGTTCTATTAAGAATCATGGACTTTAATCGGATCCATTCAAAAAAGCTATCAGCCAAAATGGATGGTACCTGAGCCTCATTGGAAGGAGAGAAGATCTATATGGTGCTGGATCCTGCGTAATGGAGCCCTGTGCAGTGTTTGTCCTGACCAAGGTGCATTCCTGCAGGGTGCTATACAGGTCTAAGGGAGTGGACCCCACATTAAGGGGGACCCAGTCTCTGAAGGTCTTTTATGACAAAGCTCGCTGTGATAGGTGAAGATTGGACTCCTGTTATGTTCAGAGTCCTGCAGCAGGAATGGTAAGTCTGCATTTGTTTGCAGTTTCTTTTTTAAAAAAAAAGAAAAAAAAAGTGAGATCTGACTGTCCGTTCTCCCGGTGGCCACCGGGGGCAGTATGCTGTTTAATCATGCTGTGTACTTCTTAGTCGTGTGGGCTGTGGTTTCTCCTCCAGCCACTAGAGAGCGCAGGCTCACTCAGTATGGCCTATTTTTATATATAAGCAGGAAGTGGGGCCTCTGAAGACATGACAGCAGCCCATGGATAAAAAGAAAGTGTGAGTACTTACTATGGAATAACTGTGTGGACAAGTCATGATTATATGCTTCATATTTACTGCTTAATCCAGGGGTACTGTTCAACTGTAAGTCGATACACCCCTGGACAGATAGCAGTTCACTTTAAAGTGTTTTTTTTTTTTTACTGTTTGGAAGGCAGGTGCAGCGTAGTATACATGCTTGCAAACTTGTTGCTTAAAGGCATGTTTAAATATGCACATGTTGGGAAAAACATGGGCATGAGAGCACTTTAAGGAATTGTGCCTCCAGTATAGTGTGCGTTTGGTCTTTTTTCGCTGTTCTGAAACAGCATAGAGGCTGCATTAGATGTATATGTGCTTGGCTAAATCCTGCATGGAGCCAACTACACAGTTGCTGAAATGCACGGTTGCTGAAATACACGGTTGGTGGAACGCACGGTTGCTGAAACACACGGTTGCTAAAGATACATGTTATACATGGTTGCATAAAGATACATGTCTGCACAAAGATGCATGTTTATACATGTTCGCATAAATATACATGGTTATACATGTTTGCATAAAGATACATGGTCGCATAAAGATACATGATCGCAAAAAGATGGTTGCATAAAGATACATGGTTGCATAAAGATACATGTCTGCATATAGATACATGTTTATACTTGTCTGCATAGATGCATGTTGCGTAATGTTGCATAAACACGTTTCATAAACGCATGCTTGCTTATTGTGTAAATGCATGTTTCCATGGGCACATATTGTATAAATGCGTGTTTACAGGGATGCACGCTTTCATGTTTTGACTAAATGCATAGTTGCATAAGCACACGCTAACATGCTTCCATAAACGCATGCTTCCATAGATGCATGTTGCTTAAACACATGCTGGCATGTTTTCATTTGTACTGTATATGTTTATATACATTAAGCTGTATACATATGTACTTGTATTACTGGGACTACATACATATGTATGTATTTGCCTAGGACTACATAAATATGTGCTTATTTACCTGGGACTACATGCATATGTGCTTATTTGCCTAGGACTACATGCATATGTGCTTGTTTGCCTAGGACTACATGCATATGTGCTTATTTGCCTGGGACTACATACATGTGTACTTGTTTGCCGGAGGGTACATATGTATGTGCTTATTTGCCTAGGGGTACATATGTATGTGCTTATTTACCTTGGGATACATACATATGTGCTTATTGGCCTTGAACTGCATACATAAATGCAGGAATACTTGTATACCTGCATGTTTGCATACCTAGTTACTGACATAATGGCATACCTGGGTACCTGCATACTTACCTTAGGTGTTGCATATCGGTAAACCAACATTGTTTTAGGCCTGCATCCTTGGAGGACTGTATATTAGGCTGGCTAATATAGTCGTTGCGTTATTTACCTTGTATACCAGTTAAATGGTTCCAGAAAAGAGAGGCAGCCGGGGGAGGAAGGTGCTCCGCTCTCGGGTTCAGGGATCTGGCGGTGTCCACATCTCACGATGGACACTGGTGTCAGGTGCATCTGAGCCACTGTGGTGTTTGGCATTGCAATGTTTCTTGACGCATTAATTTTTTGTCAGATAGACTGCGGCCGCATCACCTTGATCATGTCTGATTTTGGTTAATTGAAGCCTAAGCAGGATCAAGCCTGGTTAGTATATGGATGGGAGACTGCACAAAATACCAGATGCTGTAAGCTTTTCCCCACCTGGGTGAGGGAGGCATCTGAGGCGGCTGTGTTTTGGGAGTATCTTAGGACAGTCTCTGAAGTGGTTTGTTCCATCTTTAGCCGGCAGAAACCTGGTAGGTTAAGTGCACCTTTTGGGACTGTCTTTGTCTGCCAAAGAGTTGTCAGTCTTTTGCCTTGAATTTGCTCTTGGAACAGAAGTGATTATCATTATTAGTCATTATTGTGAGACAATTAAATGGTAGCAGTTGCAAAAACAAATAGGGACATGAGGTCTATGTTAAGATCTTGAGCCGCTGAACATCCTTCTGTTCAGATAGGCTATATCTGTTCAGTGATGACCTCTCTGCAAGAGGTAGATTTCGGGGTCCATAATCATCTGTAAACGCACGTCTTCATGTTGCGGTTTGTTTCCAGGCTCATCAAGGATTTCTGTATTTGCAGTGGAAAGCTGTTTTTTTTGTGAATCTTCTCTTTGGGTTGGCCACAGCTCCAGAGGGTTCACAAAGCGTCTAGCCCCTCTGCTGGGCTTGCTGAAGACACCTCAATACTCATTACCTCAATAATCTTTGCTCAGGAAGCAGTCGAATCCAGGGGTTCCTTCGATATATTTCTAAAGGTGGAAGCCGTGTTTAGGTTAAAGCACGTTCCCTACATACAGTCCTACTCCAGGTCTTGGTAGAGGATCATTCTATGTCTGGAACTTTAAGATCCAGGCATTGGATTGCCAGAAGGCTCTGTTTCTGGGGTGTTGCAGAGCAAAAATTGGTGGTTGATATTCTTCCTTTTCAGGAATTTAGGGAATAACCCCTGATGCCAGTCTCTCTAAGTTGATTTTAAGGCTGGCTACAGGTCAGGGGGCTTGGTCTCCACATGAGAGAATACTGTCCATCAATATCATGGAATTTTTGGCCAGTACGCCTTGCTCTGGAATATAGGACAAACCAGTTGTAGGTTTAATCCGGAAATGCCTCTGCAGGCATATATATAAACCACTAGGGTGGCACCAGAGGTCATGCAGGGAAGGGTACCACATTCTGTCTGGGACAGTACAAGAGCTGTTTCTATTGCCAATACATATTCCAGGGATAGAATAGTGGCAAGGGGAACTCTACAGGGGAATCAACTAGATTCCAAGTTCTACAACAGGTTGGGACAGGTGTGTCGGGGACAAGAGTCCCACTACCAATAGGGGTAGATGTACTGGTAATTCCTTAAGGATCGGTTCTCCCTTATTTGACACCCCCCCCCCCCCCGTTTCTGCTTCTGCCACATCTTTACAGGATTTGAAATTTTTTTTTGCCAGGAAGTGGCACCCGCAGAAATGTGTGAGTGGGAGATTTTCTTTTTCTTTCTCCAATTGGTAGGGGAAAGGAGATTGGCCTTAAGTACCATTAAGGGTCAGAGTTCGTCCCTATCCATTCTTTTCCAGAGGCCGTTGTTTCTCACTTCTTGTTTCATACCTCATACAGCATGTAACTTGGACAGTCCCACCTGTCAGGCCATTCTTGTTTCCTTGGGACTTGAATTTGATCTTGATTGTCCTTGCAGAGGCCATTTTTTTAACCAATCGGGGGATTCTGTTGGTCCTTTTATCTCGGAAGGTGGCTTCTTTGGTTGCTATCACTTCACTGAGTTGAGTGCCAGAGTTGACGGCTCTTTCATGCAAGGAGCCATTCTTGGTCTCGCATCAGAAGATGATGTTGCGTCCTCATCCACTTTTATTGCCTAAAGTGGTTTCTAGTTTTCACTTGAATCAGGACAGTGTCTTGCCTTTCATTTTTCTCCTAATCCACAGTCGGCAGAAGAAAGATCGCTACATACTCTAGAGGTTGTTCAGGCGCTCAGGATCTACTTAAGTTGTCGGCACAAGTCAGGAATTCTGGTTTGTGCTGCCAGAAGAGCCCAGGAAGGGCAGGCAGCATCCAGGTCGAATATTTAGCAGTGGATCTGCCAGTTTATCAATGATGCCTATGGTCTAAATGGCAAAGAGCTATATTTTCTGGGGAGAGGTTCTCTACCAGGTGTGGGGGAGTATCCTGGGCTATCCGCCATCGAGTGTCAGTGGCCCAGGTGTGCAAGATCACTATTTGGTCTTTGGTTTATACATCTACTATACAGTATTTTTCCAGGTGGATGTCAATCACGTAGATCACGTCAATCACCTTTGGCCTCAGTGTATTACAAATAGAGTAGGTCCTTCTCTGGTGGCAGTTTCTACGATTGTGTCTCCCTCCCCTCAAGGATATTGCTTTGGGACATAGTTATTATAATAACCGGCTCTGTGTCCTGTGATGTACAATAAAGAAAATTGGATTTTTTCTACAGCTTACCTGTAAAATCCTTTTCTTGGAGTACATCACAGGAGACAGAGGTCCCTCCCCTCTTTTGGGAATTTCTTGCTTGCTACAAAACTGATATGCTTCCTGTGTAGGAGGGGTTATATACTGGAAGACTTCCTGTTTGATTGTTCTGATTGATCTACCAGTGTCCATTCACCTATAGGTGGCATATAACCCAAGTAGTTATTATTATAATAACCATCTCTGTGTCCTGTGATGTACTCCAAGAAAAGGATTTTACAGGTAAGCTGTAGAAAAAATCCTATTTACTACCGATTTCAGCAAACTAAGTGGCTGCCTTAGCCCCTAATTGTGTTCCTATGTCAGGTAGGGACTAGAGATTGGTGGATCTCCACAGGTTTGATCCATGGGAGGTTGATCAAATCTTGCTTAAAACATGCAAAATCCCCATGAAGTCTATAGGGTGTGAATTTTAATACCACATTCTGCCCATTTTCATGAATAATATGCAGGCTATTGTCAAAAAGGGTCGGGGTGCTAGGCACTGCCATGGGGGACATTAAATAAAGAAAAACATTTTTAAATACCTTTCAGTGGAAAGACGGTTCTCTCTTTTTGCCACTTCGAGGATGACATTGTAAAAACACCAATCACCTGCTTGGGAGATGCTTTTAAACTGTATGTAGTGTTTTACGGAACAGTATGATTTTCACAAACAGCAGCAACGATACTGTATTCTGGCACCATATATATTTGAATGTGTAAATCATTTATTAACATTTATTTTGGCTTAAAATAAAGCAGCAGCACCCCAATCTGATTAATTTCACTTGATAAAAAAATAAATAAAAGTTTTTTTAGGTAGCTTTTGCTAGAACACTGCTTTATTTTATCAAGCCAGCTGAGAAATATCAGAGGGTTAAGATCAGAGAAATGCTGAAAATTATAACATGCTATGCATGATTTTTCATCAGTGCACTTCTCTGCCAGTAACCATTGTCTCTGTGACTGCTGCTATCACACAGATGTGAATGAAATACCCACTGATTGTATTACCATTTTACAAGGGAAACATTTTCTTCTTTTTTTAGGGCTTTTGTGACTGTCGAGAAGCACCTTGGGACAACTGCCATAATGAATTAACTGATTCAATTTAATCTTAAAAAAAAAAGGATTTCTTTTTAAATTGAACCTACAATCAAACAGTAAATATTACCAAATCTCCCAAACACAGAGTAACAATCTAAAAAAGGCCTAATAAAAGTGAACTCTACTATTCATGTAAAAATAGTGGTACTTTCTGCTCCACCAGCTGTTTAAAATATAATCTTTCATTCCCAATGAAATAGCACTGTTAATAATATGCAAATTTGAATTTTTGTCAAAAGTCAACTGCTAAGCCCCCATCTCCAACCATTCATCTTGACCACTGATGTATGGTGATGTATGCAGACAACAGTGACACTCAAGTGTCACAGAAATTGCAAAAGTGTCTTAGATATGTGGGCTGTAGTTGACAGTCTGGCTTTTGTCTTCTCTATGCTATGCGAGAAGCAAGATGGCGGTGCTCAACAGAGGACTAACTAAGTCTCTAGGGAAAAACTTGAGCTTGAGTTTTTGTTCAGTGATTATGCAATGATAATTTCTTTATATTCTAAACAGTTCATATTTGGCAGCGGATTCTGTAAACACTGGCAAAGAAAAGGATTCCTTTATGGCATAAATCTAGCAGCGAGCAGGTACTGCTGAAAACATTGTTGTGTTGTCGACCTTGCCTCTGCTCTATGGTTCATTTCTGATGTGTCATAAAGGCAAGTATTGAAATTTGCATGATATCTACCACTGTTCCAAAAACAGTAACCGGTGAGTGTTAATAGCAAGAAGAATTGAGGAGGCCGTTTTGTCCTCTGATTATGCCAATAGTGTAGAAGCACATGAATGCCTCTCTGGCCCTCTCAATCGCTATTTGGCAGTCGACGAATTGAGTAATGTGTATAACACAAACCATGATGTGCTCTTATGTTTAAAAGACTACAAGCTGAAAGAATCGTTATTTCCCCTGTCCTCGTTGTAAATGTAATTACCTGTCAGCCTCTTATTTTTTTGGAGACTACAATGGTGAGATGTCTCTGCAGTAGTTGGTGTCTTTATAATAAGGTTAAAGCTGAACTCTAATGCCGTGTACACACGGTCGGACTTTTCGACAACAAAGGTCCTACGGTCTTTCCGACGGACTTTCGTCAGAGTTACAATGGACTTTCAACGGACTTTCTAATGACCGGACTTGCCTACACACGATCACACCAAAGTCCGACGGATTCGTACGTGATGACGTACGACCGGACTAAAATAAGGAAGTTCATAGCCAGTAGCCAATAGCTGCCCTAGCGTCGGTTTTTGTCCATCGGTCTAGCATACAGACGAGCAGATTTTTTGACCGGACTCGAGTCCATCGGAAAGATTTGAAGCATGTTCCAAATCTAAAGTCCATCGGATCAGTCCGGTCGAAAAGTCCGCTCGTGTGAACGCGGCATTAGAATGATAAAAAATCCTTCCTTGCAATGGAGCTGTGCCCGCACTGGCAGGGTTAAATGATCCTATTAGTCTAGGGCACTTGAAAAAGCAGTACCCAATCCTCCGCTCCTACAGTCTAGTCCGGACTGCTAGTCTGGTTCCAGCAGCCTAAAGAATAGTTCCAGGCACGGTATATTTTTACACAGTTACATTGGTTCAGCTTGGACCAACGTAATTATATATATATATATATATATATATATATATATATATATATACCATACCTGGCCAATGTTACTTAAGTGATCTTCGCTTGCTTCCAGGTCCCGTGCTGAGTGGCCAGTCTGATGTATTCTGAATACAGGTGGTCGGTTGTTCAGCACGGGTGCCATTCAGAGAATGCCTTGCATTTTCTGAATGAATGCAGTGTTCTCTGATTGGACAAGGTGAAGAGGCAGGGTAGTGATGTCACAATGCATCAGGCCAGTCTCTCAGCATGGGACCCAGAAGCTAGTGGAGATCACTGAAGTAGATATATCTACTTCAGTGATTTCCAACTTCCAGGGGCATTGACCTGGTTTGGCCAAGTTATTCTTTAAATGTTTGGACCCTGAAAAGTAAAATGTTAGCTATTATGAATTCCAGTCTGTTCATTATTTTTTTTTTTTGGCATAGTTATTACTAAAACTAATGCTTGCTTGTCTATAATTATTGTCAGTTTTCTAAAATGTCAAAAACACCTTCCGTATTTTTGTTTTTATGTTTTTCAACCAACTATGTACTTTAAATAAATATATTAAACATGTATCAGATATAAATATTAAGGACCTACAAGAAATATTTTTGCAGAATGGGAGCGCTATGAAAATATTCACAACCAAGCCAGGAACATGCAGCCCACAGAGCAGGAAGGAGCAGCTTTAGACACATGTTTTTAAAAGCTGAAACCGGCGTTTAGAAATGCCCGTTTTGCCGCGTTTGCATGCCACGTTTAGCCGCGTTTTACCGCGTTTGCGTCTAGAAGTGTCTGCAGAGCAGAGAATGACATTTTGTGACCCAAATTTGGGGCCCGGTATCTTGGGGCCACTTGGTGCTAGGAACCCCAAATTTGGATATATTGTAGTGCTAGTTCCAATGTGATGTGCTAACACAGTGGAACTAGCACTACAACATATCCAAATTTGGGGTTCCTAGCACCAAGTGGCCCCGAGATACAGGGCCCAAAAGTCGGGTCGCAAAATGTCAAGCACTTTTCTGCAGCAGAGAATGACATTTTGTGACCCGAATTCGGGGCCCCGAAAAAAGTGTCCAACTGCCTCTGAACGCGCGTTTAACAGCGTCTCGTGTGCATGAGGCCTTAATCGCATAATTATGTTTCTAGTAGTGTACTCATAAGGACTTGTTTACTTCTACTCTTATGTCACTGCAAGTCCACTGACAGAGATCTGGTAAATGGAAAGTAATAGTTTTGCATTTTTTTTCATAAGTTCATAAAAAAGGTTTATTTTTATTAACATAGAATATTTATTTAAAGCCAAATTGAATGTTCATGTTTTTTTTTTAATCTCTTTATAGTTCTGTACATGTTATGATTCATAACTGCTTTTTACCTGGAAATGCTTTAGTATACTCTTTTCTCTCTGTAAAAATGCTGCTTTCTGCTCTGCGGCTCCAGTGTTGTGTGCTGGCAATGCTGGGTAACAGCTGTACCCCTCATCACTTGTCCTTATACAGACTTGTAGTGTAGATAAGGGGGGGGGGGAGGAGGTTGTGACCCCAGTTGAACTGTAAAAATAAATTTTTGTTCAAAAAAAAATAACAAAATTTTAACATGACGCTCACTTTTCAAACCTTGCCAGGCTTCTAATAAGAATGCACTTGTTGGCAGTTGGCAAACTATGTTTAATTGACTAATTAAAACTAAACTCCAGGCAGATATCAAATGACACAAATTAATATATTCATTAACTGGTTCAGCCACCAGAAGATTTTACCCCCTTCCTGACCAGAGCACTTTTTGCAATTCGGCACTGCGTCGCTTTAACTGACAATTGCGTGATTGTGCAACGTTGGACCCAAACAAAATTGTCGTCCTTTTTTTCCACAAATAGAGCTTTCTTTTGGTGGTATTTGATCACCTCTGCGGTTTTTATTTTTTGCGCTATAAACAAAAAAAGAGCGACAATTTGTACTTTTTGCTATAATAAATATCCCCAAAAAATATATAAAAAAACTATTTTTTTCCTCAGTTTAGGCTGATATGTATTCTTCTACATATTTTTGTTAAAAAAAATTCACAATAAGTGTATATTGATTAGTTTGCGCAAAAGTTATAGCGTCTACAAAATAGGGGATAACTTTATGGCATTTTTATTATTATTTTTTTTTTACTAGTGATGGTGGCGATCTGCGATTTTTCGGGACTGCAACATTATGACGGACACATGAGTAAGCATCCTTTGATGTGAAACGCGTTAGCTACTGTTCTCTGTATTGTCCCTGTGAAGTGAATTATGTTGGATTTTAACGATTTACAATAAAGATGCCTTTCTTCAGAGTGCGGCAGTCCAGGATTTCTTCATTGCCATAGACTTGCGCAGAGCCTGCACCTGAATCTAGTTCCAGAGGATGGGAGCAACTGCATGAGGTCTGGAGGCTTGGTGAGCGGCATTTCCCTCCTATTATGGCGGACACATCGGACACTTTTGACTCATTTTTGGGACCATTGGCATTTATGCAGCGATCAGTGCTATAAAAATGCACTGATTACTGTATAAATGTCACTGGCAGGGAAAGGGTTAACCACTAGGGGGCAATCAAGGGATTAATTGTGTTCCCTCTCTGTGTTCTAACTGAAGGGGGGAGGGTACTGTCTAGGGGAGATGACAGATCGCTGTTCATACTGTGTATGACCAGACGATCAGTCTCTTCTCCCCTCAGAGAACCAGAAACTTTGTGTTTACACACACAGATCCCAGTTCTCGGTGTGTCAGCAGCGATCGCAGGAGCCCAGCAGTGATCGCGACCGCCGGGTACTCACATCGGCTCCGGGGGCGAGCAGCAGGCCCCATGGTGAAGCGATATTACATAAATTAGCATAGAATCAAACTTTTTTAAGTTTGTTTTGCACTTTATTTCCTCCTTTTTTGGGAATTTTATCCCATTAATTCACTATATTTATAATTATAAATTGTATTTATTTTTATTTAGTTAATCATCTGTCCACCAATCAGTGTATTCTGTAGTCTAGATGGTTTAACTGCATATTTCTGGTCGTATCAACGCTCCTTTCCATTCTATAATTGAATCTTGATATGTATTGAGGCTTTGTAGCCCTCACCATTAGTAAATGAATTGAGCATTTCACAGCTATAGGTTTTTATTTTTTATATCATTTTTTCTTTTCAGTTTTTATGAGGCTTCCTTCAAACCCTCTACAGCCAATTACTGGGCAGTTTGGGGCTATCGCTCTGCGATATTGGATCGCGTTGATCTTGCCCAGTGGGGCTGCCAGGGTATGTTTGGGGACATCCCATCACTTGGTAGCCCCTTTTTATGGGGGTTGGCTCACCGGGGAAAGGGGATTGGACACTGGGTACCATTCAGCCTAATCATTCAGTGATATATATCATGTCCTTATTGTCGTTCATTTTCACTATACCCATGTGATTGTTTTTCCTTTTTTATAGAGCCACATTTGTTTTCTGTTATATTCTACTCCCCTGATGAAGCCAATGCCTTGGCGAAACTAGTAGGGAAGAATTGACCCACTGCTACAATTCATCATCATCTCTTTTGGTCAACAGAATATTGCAAAGTGCTCCCCTCTATATGTGGTTCAAGAATTTGTATTCATTTTTTGAATTCATTGTAATAAAATGTATTTTTCTATATATTTATTGTATTGAGTTGTCACTGGCACCGCAATAATCCCCTTTTCCTTTGCTCTCCACTTTATTCAATTTTTGGGATGAGGTGCCTTATCTACTAGGACATACTAGCCACTAGTTCCTTTTTTTTGTTACAAAATATTGTTTCGCCCAGCCATGCCATTCTGCTACAGTAAAACTGTGGCGGCTGGTCGGCAAGTGGTTAATACAACATTAAATGTATTTTTTACGGCAAGCAGTGTAAGTACCCAAATCTGACTTGGTTTAGGCCTCCTGCAATCTCTGTACAGTAGAATTAATACTTGGGGGGTGGGAGAAGCAGCACAGGAAGCCAACGAGTTGTGCTGAAGTATAATGAGCATGCTATTAGGAAGAAACAGAAGAATGACAGGAGAGGAGCTCATCAGTCTGATATTTCTACCTTTAATGTCAAGTCACAAAGGTGGGGGTGGAATCCAGTTTAACCCCCCCCCCCGTTAAGCCTGATACACATGTTGAAGGAAAAAAAACTGTCAGCTTGGGTCGGAACCGTTGTACTAACAATGCAATGTTGAAAAGAAAAGAGAAAGTCTTAGAGCTGCTCCCTAACATGAGACACCTCCATCCCTATATTGCACGAAGAAACATCAAAATATTGAGAGTACAGCTATACATGATACATCTCTAATCTGACGCGTTTCGCAAGCTCTCCTCGCTTCATCAGGGGCTGATGTGTATATCTCATGTCTGTAACAACAAGAAAAGAGTATATTGGAGTATAGGTTATGATTGAACAAGAGGACAAGAACATGAAGCCAGAACTAGTGATCCCCTACATAATTGTCAGACGGTTGGCTCCAGGGGCTGATCCCAAGCAAGGGTAAGCGGAAAAACATCTCCCCCGGAGCTGAAGGGGCGAAGACCACAGCATGGAGGACCGAGGTCAGATGCAGGGCAGGCATGGCAAAAGGATGAAGAAAGAGAGATATGGACCCGAATGTCACCTATGATGGTTGCAGAGTGTACTCACTATAATCAAATATATGAGTATAAATGTATTAGTGTAATTATGGCTATGTTTTTAGGACTATCTTGTTATGCTGCTGTTCTTATGTATTTGTCACTTATGTTCATGACTTGTACTGGATAACAATGCAATGTTAGTACAGCGATCTCCCCTGCTGAGCTATTGTGTTCTGACAGAGGGACGGCCCCCTGCCAGAACATTTTGGTCAGCGCTCTCAGTCATTGGCTCAGTCGTTGTCCTCCATGCTGTGGTCTTCACCCCTTCAGCTCACGGGAGAGATTTTTTCCACTGGCCCTTGCTTGGGGTCAGCCCCTGGAGCCAACCGTCTGACAAGTAAGTAGGGGATAACTAGTTCTGGCTTCATGCTCTTGTCCAATCATAACCTATACTCCAATATACTCTTTACTTGTTGTTACAGACATCAGATATACACATCAGCCCCTGATGAAGCGAGGAGAGCTTGCGAAATGCGTCAACTTAGAGATGTATCATGTATAGCTGCACTCTCAATATTTTGATGTTATGTCATAATGGCTATGTTTTTAGAACTATCTTGTTATGCTGCTGTTCTTATGTATTTGTCACTTATGTTCGTGACTTGTACTGGATAACAATGCAATGTTAGTACAGCGATCTCCCCTGCTGAGCTATTGTATTCTGACAGAGGGACGGCCCCCCGCCAGAACATTTTCGTGAACGCTCTCAGTCATTGGCTGGCCAGCTTCTGTCGGACCGGGTGCCATACACACGGGTCGAATGTCGGCCCATTTCTATTGAACCGGCCGGTCCCGGCTGACATTTGGCCCGTGTGTACTAGGCTTTACTGACCTGCAACAGAAAATATAGGTTTCTTCAACTGTAGCAGGGCTGCATAACTCTTAGAACTGGGTGGACATAAATATAAATCCATTGACAGCTCCTTTAGGCCCCTTTCACACTGGGGCGGTTTGCAGGCGTTATTGCGCTAAAAATAGCACCTGCAAACCGACCTAAAACTGCCGCTACTCTCTCTCCAGTGTGAAAGCCTGAGGGCTTTCACACTGGAGTGATGCGCTGGCAGGAGAGAAAAAATACTCCTGCAAACAGCATCTTTGGAGCGGTGAAGGAGCGGTGTATTCACCGCTCCTAAACCGCTCCTGCCCATTAAAATCAATGGGGCAGCGCGGCTATACTGCGGGCATAGCGCCGCTGTAGCGGCGCTATGCAAGCGGTTTGAACCCTTTTTCAGGCACCAGCGGGGGTTAAAACCGCACCGCTAGCGGCCGAATACCGCCGCAAAAACGACGGTAAAGCGGCGCTAAAAATAGTGCAGTTTTACCGCCGACTCCCCCACTGCCCCAGTGTGAAAGGGGCCTTATATACATGTCCTCTGTGTTTTTAGACCTTTGCCTGGAGTTTGGCTTTAAAGCAGACCTATCATCAGGTGGATTTTTCATTTCAAATGGATTACACGCTAATCTGTGTGACTGAGATCACAATTCCTTGATTTTCTACATCTGTCAACTGTCACAGATAGTTGTAGTATATATAATGCAAAAGGACTACAATGTGGCCACACAACTGCATGCTGCGGAATAGAAAATGTGTACAATAGTTGCAAAACCCTAAAAAAAAATGATGGTACAACAAAATATAGAGAAATGGAAAGTCTTGAAGAATGTGTCTGGTTTATTGTCTGGCCTTTGCTAACTTCTAAATTCAGGAGGAAAACAATCAGCACTTACCTATGGAAAAATCCCTCAGTGGACGCTCAGGCAAGAGACACCGGGGACCAGAAAGGTAAGATACAGAAGCTGGATGGATAAAATGAAAGGAAATCATTTCATTTTTGTTCCTAAATGAAAGTTAGAGAAATACAACATAATCGATTTGCTAAACACTCATTTTGAAGGCAGAAGAACAAGCTGCTTTATGACCAGAAACTGCACGGATTTGTAAAGACATGACCTGAATAAAAAGAAGGCAAATGTGATATACAGAATATTTTACCTGTTACTTGATTCAGCTGTCGATGTTAGAAAAGCAGTAGAACATTAGACAGAGTACTCCGTCTGTAAGCATCAGGAACATTCTCATCAAACAGTCTTGTGTTCAACACCTGACTGGGTACAAAAATACCAGTGTCCTAAAAATTCATCTATGTGTCTCAAAAGAGTAAAAAAAGATGTATTGTATATTTGGGTACTTCTATAGATGCCTTCTTTACAGCATACCTTACCCGCTTGCCGACCCGCTAACAGTAAATGTACTGCAAGCAGGTGGCAGCTGCAGGCACTTTGAGGTACTGATACATTGCAGAGATCATGTGCATTGGCGCGCCCCTCGGGCCACGTGGCGGCATGATTCTGTGATCAGTCCCTATCCACTGTTAGTAGTCGGGGTATTGTGATTGCTATGGCTGGTCATAACGATCACATGTCTAGAATGTCCACGAAACAGTCACAAATGCCTTCCATTCATGACTGTTTTGCCTACTATTGTGATGCTGTGATTGGCCCACAGCTAATACATGGTACCAGGGCCAATCACAGTGCCTTGTACCATGCGATTGGCTGTAGCCAATCACAGATCGCAAGAGTAATCAAGCTGTCATGAATGAAAGCCATTTATGACAGCTAAAATTATTTCTTATAACAGTGATCATCAATGTTATAAGCAAAAATAGTGTAAAAAAAAAAATCCCTGATCACCCCCCACCCCCAGAGTAGTACAGTGTCAGACTGTAAAAAAAAATGTGTTAAAAAAAGAAACAAAAATGTTAAAGGAAAAAAAAAAAAAAGAATTATCTATCTATCTATCTATCTATCTATCTATCTATCTATCTATCTATCTATCTATCTATCTATCTATCTATCTATCTATCTATCTATCTACCGTATTTATCGGCGTATAACACGCACTTTTTTCCCCTTAAAATCAGGGGAAAATAGCGGGTGCGTGTTATACGCCGATCCACGCTAATTGTGAGCTATTGGCGGCGATCGCCGCCGACATTCACATAGCGAGTAGTTTTAAATATGGCGGCGCGGAGTTCGGAGGGACTCAGCGGAGCTGAACGAGCGCCGCCGAAATCACAGAGCCGAGATACACATAGTCGAGTGTATTCGGCTCTTTCCGGCGCCGCTCACAGTCTCGCCCAGTCCCGCCATTGTACCTGTGTTATGTCCATCATAGGGCGGGACTGGGCGAGACTGTGAGCGGCGCCAGAAAGAGCCGAGTACACTCGACTATGTGTATCTCGGCGGCGTTCGTTCAGTTCCGCCGGCGCCGGGTCCTTCCGAACTCCGCGGCGCCATATTTAAAAATACAACTACATGCAGCTATGTGTATGTCGTCGTCGGCGCTATCTATCTATCTATCTATCTATCTATCTATCTATCTATCTATCTATCTATCTATCTATCTATAGATAAATAGATATATATATAAATATATATATATCTATATATCTATATATAGATATATATATACAGGGCTTTTTTTCTTGGAGAATAGGTGCAGGAACTCCCCCCCGTCTGAGTCACCCCTTGTCTCTGCCCCCTATCCACCTCTGACCACCGTCCCTTGATTCCACCCCCTACCCACCTACCAGTACTGCCCCTTTTAGAGAATACAGAACCGAGTATCGTTGTGTGGTGCTAAATCATGTGTATGGAACATGATGATAAAAAGAAAAGCAGTAAAATAGATCCCCTGCAGTCAGCAACAATAGAATCCCAGCAAGAGATCCCCACACAACAATAGACTCCCCCAGCAACAATGGACTCCACCCCAACAACAATAGATTCCCTGCAGCAACAGTGAACCACCCATGACAAAATATCACACCCAGTAACAAAATATCCACCCAAGCAACATTAGACCCTCCCCCCAGCAGCAACAACAGATCTCCCAGCAGCCAGCATCAATAGATCCTC
This sequence comes from Aquarana catesbeiana, assembly GCF_042186555.1. Classification (NCBI taxonomy): domain Eukaryota; kingdom Metazoa; phylum Chordata; class Amphibia; order Anura; family Ranidae; genus Aquarana; species Aquarana catesbeiana. The sequence goes on along the minus strand of NC_133335.1, from coordinate 33,102,276 downwards.
CAGTAAAAATAGACCTCTCCCTTAACAGTAGATCCCTTCCAGCAACATGAGACCCCTCAGCAACGATAGATTCCCCATCAGCAACAATAGACCCTCACACAAAATCAGATCCCCACCAGTGACAATAGATCCCCCAGCAGCCAACCTCAATAGACCCTCCAGCACACCTCACACCCCATGCTATTACATACATTCAGTGCTGGAGGTGCCGGAACTGCGTCCCCCCGCGTTCCCACTGAAAAAAAGCCCTATATATATATATATATATATATATATATATATATATATATATACACACACATATATATATATATATATATATATATATATTTTTTACATATCTCTGACCAGCGCCACACCAGTCATATGATGACGCTTTACTGCACTGGCGACAGCAATTTTCAAGTCTTCGCACAGATTCTCAATTGGATTTAGGTCTGGACTTTGACTGGGCCATTCTAACACATGAATATGCTTTGATCTAAACCATTACATTGTAGCTCTGGCTGTATGTTTAGGGTCGTTGTCCTGCTGAAAGGTGAACCTCCGCCCCAGTCTCAAGTCTTTTGTAATGCCCCGTACACACGATCAGAAATTCCGTCAGAAAAAACTTGGATAGTTTTTCCGACAGAATTCCGCTCAAGCTTGCCTTGCATACACACGGTCACACCAAAGTTCTCAGAATTTTCGAACGTCAAGAACGCGGTGATGTACAACACTACGACGGGCCGAGAAAATGAAGTTAATGCGTCGAATTGTTTCCGAGCATGCATGATTTTTTGCGCATCCGAATTGCATACAGACTAACGCATTTTCGGATAGGAACTTTTTCCGACCGAAAAAGAGAGAACCTGCTCTCAATCTTTTGCTGACTGGAATTCTGCCAGCAAAAGTCCGATGGAGCAAACACACGGTCGGAATTTCTGGCCAAAAGATCACATCCGACTTTTGCTGGCAGGATTTCTTATCGTGTGTACGGGGCATAACAGGTTTTCTCCTAGGATTGCCCTTTATTTGTCTCCATCCAGCTTCCCATCAACTCTGACCAGTTTCCCCATCCCTGTTGAAGAAAAGCATCCCCATATCATGATGCTGCCACCACCATGTTTCACGGTGGGGATGGTGTGTTCAGGGTGATGTGCAGTGTTAGTTTTCCGCTACACATAGCGTATAGGCCAACAAGTTCAATTTGGGTCTCATCTGACCAAAGCACCTTCTTCCACATGTTTGTTGTGTCCCCCCCACATGGCTTCTCGCAAATTGCAAACGGGACTTTTTATGGCTTTCTTTCAACAATGGCTTTCTTCTTGCCACTCTTCCATAAAGGCCAGATTTGTGGAGAGCACGACTAATAGTTGTCCCGTGGACAGATTCTCCTACCTGAGCTGTGGTGGACGGCCATGTCTTTGTAGGTTTGCAGTTGTGCCATACTCTATTTTCGGATGATGGATAGAACAGTGCTCCGTGAGATGTTCAAAGCTTAGGATAACCTAACCCCGCTTTAAACTTCTCCACAACTTTATCCCTGACTTGTTTGGTGTGTTCCTTGGCCTTCGAGATGCTGTTTATTCACTAAGATTCTCTAACAAACCTCTGAGGGCTTCACACAACAGCTGATTTTTTTACTGACATTAAATTACACACAGATGGACTCTATTTACTAATTAACTGACTTCTGAAGGCAATTAGTTCCACTAGATTTTAATTAGGGGTATCAGAGTAAAGGGGGCTGTATACAAATGCACACCACACTTTTCAGATATTGATTTGTAAAAAAAAAAAATGAAAACTTTTATAGTTTTCCTTCCACTTCACAATTATGTGCCACTTTGTGTTGGTCTATCACATAAAATCCCAATAAAATACATTAGGTTCTTGGTTGTAACACGACAAAATGTGAAAAATTTCAAGGGATATGAATACTTTTTTAAGGCACTGTACATACCATAGTTTGTAGACTGTTATATAATATACACTGATGTGGGTTATTTTTTACCAAAGAAACGTAAAAGACTACACATTGGCCTAAATTAATGAAGAAAGATTATTTGTTTTATACAATATATACATTTTATAAATGTTATAACAAACTACCATATATACTTGAGTATAAGCCAAGTTTTTCAGCACTTTTTTTGTGCTTAAAAAGCCCCCCTCAGCTTATACTCGAGTCTCCCTGCCTCCAGGGCCGGATTAACATAGGGACTGGTGGAGCTGCAGCTCCAGGCCCCTCCCTTAATATAGGCCCATGGCAGTGGCTTATCGATATCTGTGTGCCTTCCTGAAGGAAGAGGAGCCCTCTGTGCACACATGGAGGAGACAAGAGTCAGTGCAGCCCAGTCCTGTCTCTGTGGATGCCTGACTCCTATCACAGGATCTGTTACACTAACACAGATCCTCCTCAGTGTCTGGGAGCTGTCTGGGGGAGGGGCGCTGATGTTCTCCTAACCAGCAGAAGCCCGGGAGGAAGGATATCTCCCATGCTGTTATGATAAGGTCAGTACATTTGTTAGGGGGATGTTGTGTAATTATTGTGCTAGGGGACAGACTGCCAGCTTCCCCCATGTAATGTGCTCTCTTGTGCCCACCATGTCATGTGCTGTCCCATGCAGTGCCCCCTATGTAATGTGCTGTGTCCAGTATGTCATGTGCTGTACATTGCAGTGCTCACTATGTAATGTGCAGTGCCCACCATGTGCATTGCATTGCCCTTCATGTGATGTGCAGTGCCCCCTCTGTCGTACTGTGCCTTGCAGTGCCCACCATGTAATGTGCAGTGCCCACCATGTCATGTGATGTGCCATTCAGTGCCCCCCATGTAATGTGCAGTGCCCACCATGTCATGTGATGTGCCATTCAGTGCCCCCCATGTAATGTGCAGTGCCCACCATGTCATGTGCTGTGCCTTGCAATGCCCGCTATGTAATTTGCAGTGTCCACCATGTCATGTGCTGTGCCATGCAGTGATCCCACCATGTAATGTGCAGTGCCCACCATGTAATGCGCTGTGCCATGCAGTGCCCATCATGTCATGTGCAGTTCCCACCATGTCATGTGCTGTGCCCACCCTGCCATGTGTTGTGCCCAGCATGCAGTGTGTTGTGCCCACTGTGTAATGTACTGTGCTGTTCAGCAGTGCCCACCATGTCATGTGCAGTTCCTAACATGTAATGTGCAGTTGCATTGCCCACCATGAAATCTGCTATGCCATGCAGTGCCCACCATGTAATGTGTTGTGCCCACCATGTAATGTGCTGTCCCATGCCCCCCATGTAATGTGCTGTCCCATGCCCCCCATGTAATGTGCTGTGTCCAGTATGTCATATTCTGTACATTGCAGTGCCCTCCATGTAATTTGAAGTGCCCACCATGTCATGTGATGTGCCATGCAGTGCCCACCATGTCATGCACTGTGCCCGCCATGTAATGTGCAGTGCCCACCCTGTCGTGATGTGCCATCCAGTGCCCACCATGTCATGTGCAATGCCCACCATGTCATGGGCTGTGCCATTCAGTGCCCCCCCATGTAATGTGCAGTGCCCACCATGTCATGTGCTGTGCCTTGCAATGCCCGCTATGTAATTTGCAGTGTCCACCATGTCATGTGCTGTGCCATGCAGTGATCCCACCATGTAATGTGCAGTGCCCACCATGTAATGCGCTGTGCCATGCAGTGCCCATCATGTCATGTGCAGTTCCCACCATGTCATGTGCTGTGCCCACCCTGCCATGTGTTGTGCCCAGCATGCAGTGTGTTGTGCCCACTGTGTAATGTACTGTGCTGTTCAGCAGTGCCCACCATGTCATGTGCAGTTCCTAACATGTAATGTGCAGTTGCATTGCCCACCATGAAATCTGCTATGCCATGCAGTGCCCACCATGTAATGTGTTGTGCCCACCATGTAATGTGCTGTCCCATGCCCCCCATGTAATGTGCTGTCCCATGCCCCCCATGTAATGTGCTGTGTCCAGTATGTCATATTCTGTACATTGCAGTGCCCTCCATGTAATTTGAAGTGCCCACCATGTCATGTGATGTGCCATGCAGTGCCCACCATGTCATGCACTGTGCCCGCCATGTAATGTGCAGTGCCCACCCTGTCGTGATGTGCCATCCAGTGCCCACCATGTCATGTGCAATGCCCACCATGTCATGGGCTGTGCCATTCAGTGCCCCCCCATGTAATGTGCAGTGCCCACCATGTCATGTGCTGTGCCTTGCAATGCCCGCTATGTAATTTGCAGTGTCCACCATGTCATGTGCTGTGCCATGCAGTGATCCCACCATGTAATGTGCAGTGCCCACCATGTAATGCGCTGTGCCATGCAGTGCCCACCATGTCATGTGCAGTTCCCACCATGCCATGTGCTGTGCCCACCCTGCCATGTGTTGTGCCCAGCATGCAGTGTGTTGTGCCCACTGTGTAATGTACTGTGCTGTTCAGCAGTGCCCACCATGTCATGTGGTGTCATGCAGTACCCACCTTGTCATGTGCTGTGCAGTGCCCACCATGCCATGTGCAGTGCCCACCATATAATATGCTGTGTGCCCACCATATAATGTGCTGTTCAGTGCCCACTTGTAATGTGCAGTGCCCACCATGTAATGTGCTCAGCTGTGCCCGCGATGTCATGTGCTGTGCCCATCATATAAGGTCCTGTGCCCACCGTGTGCATGTGCTGTGTTGTGCCCACCATGCAATGTTCTGTGTTGTGCAGTACCAACCATGTCATGTGCTGTGCCCACCATATAATGAACTGTGCCTACCTTGTAATGTGCTGTATTAGGCAGTGCCAACTGTGTAATGTGCTGTGCCCACCATGTAATGTACTGTGCTTTGCTTACCATTAAATGTGCTGTATCCATGTATCCACCATGTAATGTGTTGTGCCAACCATGTAATGTACTGTGCTATTCGCCCCCCCCCCCCCCCCCCCCGTGTTATGTACTATGCTGTGCCTTCCACAGACTCACCCCCTCTCTCTCACCCCCCTCTCTCTCTCATCCCCTCTCTTTCACCCTGTTCTCTCTCTCTCACCCCCTTCACCCCCTACCACCCTCTCTCTCTTTCACCCTCTCTCTATTCCCCTTTTTCTCACCCCCTCTCTCGTCCCCTCTCTCTCTCACCACCTCTCTCTCGTCCCCTCTCTCTCTCACCCCCTCTCTCTCGTCCCCTCTCTCTCTCACCCCCTCTCTCGTCCCCTCTCTCTCTCACCCCCTCTCTCTCGTCCCCTCTCTCTCTCACCCCCTCTCTCTCGTCCCCTCTCTCTCTCACCCCCTCTCTCTCTCGTCCTCTCTCTCTCTCACCCCCTCTCTCTCGTCCCCTCTCTCTCTCACCCCCTCTCTCTTGTCCCCTCTCTCTCTCACCCCCTCTCTCGTCCCCTCTCTCTCTCACCCCCTCTCTCTCGTCCCCTCTCTCTCTCACCCCCTCTCTCTCATTCACCCCCTTTCTCTCTCTTTCCCCCTCCCTCTCATCCCCTCTCTTTCAACCCCCCATCTCGCTATCACCCCCCCTCTCTCTCTCTCTCTCTCTTAACCACTCTCTCACACCCCAATCTCTCTTTTTAATTTAAATTTAACAAAAATTGTTTGCGTTTTCATTTTATTTATTTCCATAAAAAGGCCCACCAAAATCCTTAGCACCAGGCCCATGTTGCTCTTAATCTGGCCCTGCCTGCCTCACTGTGCCCATCTGCAACCTCATACACCTGATCTCCCGACGCAGTGACATGCAATCTAGTCGGCGGGCGTCCAGTGTAACAAAGCCCCGCCTTCTCCTCGTCCTCATCTGTGATAGGTGGAAGACTGACTCACTGCTGGGAAACTGAATCAGTGTTCCGTCACGGATGAGGATGGGGAGGAGACGGGGCTTTGTTACACTGGACGGCCGCCGAATAGACTGCATGTTACAGCCACGGTGTTCTGGAGATCAAGGTACATGAGGCTGCAGATGGACACAGTGAGGCAGGGAGATGGGCAGAGGGAGGCATGAAGATGGACACAGTGAGGCATGAAGATGGACACAGTGAGGCATGAAGATGGACACAGTGAGGCATGAAGATGGACACAGTGAGGCATGCAGATGGACACAGTGAGGCAGGGAGATGGGCAGAATGAGGCATGAAGATGGACACAGTGAGGCAGGGAGATGGGCAGAGTGAGGCATGCAGATGGATACAGTGAGGCATGAAGATGGACACAGTGAGGCATGAAGATGGACACAGTGAGGCAGGGAGATGGGCAGAATGAGGCATGAAGATGGACACAGTGAGGCAGGGAGATGGGCAGAGTGAGGCATGCAGATGGATACAGTGAGGCATGAAGATGGACACAGTGAGGCATGCAGATGGATACAGTGAGGCATGAAGATGGACACAGTGAGGCATGCAGATGGACACAGTGAGGCAGGGAGATGGGCAGAATGAGGCATGAAGATGGACACAGTGAGGCAGGGAGATGGGCAGAGTGAGGCATGCAGATGGATACAGTGAGGCATGAAGATGGACACAGTGAGGCATGAAGATGGACACAGTGAGGCAGGGAGTTGGGCAGAATGAGGCATGAAGATGGACACAGTGAGGCAGGGAGATGGGCAGAGTGAGGCATGCAGATGGATACAGTGAGGCATGAAGATGGACACAGTGAGGCATGAAGATGGACACAGTGAGGCATGCAGATGAGCACAGTAAGGCTGCAAATGGGCACAGTAAAGCTGCAAATGGACACAGTGAGGCAGCAGATGGGCATAGTGAGGCTGAAAATGGGCACAGTGAGGCTGCAAATGGGCACAGTGAGGCTGCAGATGGGCATTGTTGACCCTCTTTTCCACTTACAGTAGCTGCTGCATTTCTCACCCTAGGCTTATACTCGAGTCAATACGTTTTTTTTGTGGTAAAATTAGGTGCCTTGGCTTATATTCGGGTCGGCTTATACTTGAGTATATACGGTAATTGTGTTTTTTTTTAAGTTTCAGTATTTTTTCTTTCATTTAAAAAAAAACTAAAAACCCAGTGGTGATTAAATGCCACCAAACGAAAGATATATTTGTGTAAAAATGTTGTGTTGCATAACTGAACAATTGACAGTTAAAGTAGAACAAAGCTAAATAGCAAAAAATGGCCTGGTCATGAAGGGGATAACCCAGCTTCACAAAGACTAAGCAAAGTGCAGAATTGTGAAGTATAGGTAGAACATGTAATTAAAGAAAATCTGTCAGGAAGACTTTCAGGAGTCAAGAATAACCTGTTAGGAGCAAAGGCTTCCACCCCACACTAGAAACTTCTACTGGCTGACTGCCAAAAAATTCAATGCTAGCTCCAGTGCCAAATGTCAGGGCCAGTACAGTAACAATTCTGACCTTAAACTGATTCTAAAAGCAGACTTTTTTTATTTTAATGAATTCTGTGTGCAGCAGCCCCCCTCAGCCCCCCTAATACTTAAGAGTCCCTCTCGATCCAGCGATGTTGCACAGGAGTCTTGACTGTCCAGGACTCCCCCTCATTGGCTGAGACAGCAGCATGGCACCATTGGCTCCCGCTACTGTCAAACAAAGTCAGTGAGCCAATGAGGAGAGAGAGGAGGTGGGGCCTGGGCGCAGCTCCGTATCTGAATGGACACATAGAGCAGCGGCTCGGCTCGGGTGCACCCATAGCAAGCTGCTTGCTGTGGGGGCACTGAACAGGAGGGAGGGGCCAGGAGCACCAAAGAGGGACTCGAGAAGAGGAGGATTGGGGCTGCTCTGTGTAAAACCACTGCAAAGGGCAGGTAAGTATAACATGTAATTTTTAAATTAAAAAAAAGACTTTTAAGTGATACTAAAGTATTGGGTTTTGTTGTTTAAAAATAACAACCATTTCATAGTTACCTGCTCTGTGTAGTAATTTTGCACAGATCAGCCCAGATCCTCCTCTTCTCAGGTTCCCTTCCTGCACTCCTGGCCCCTCCCTCCTGCCAAGTCCCCTTGCTATGGGGGCACCTGAGCCGCTGCTCTGTGTGTCCATTCAGACAAGGAGCTGCGCCCAGGCCCCACCCCCTCTCTCTCCTCATTGGCTCACGAACTTTAACAGCAGCTAGAGCCAATGGCGCCCCACCACTGTCTCAGCAAATGAGGAGGGAGTCCCGGACAGCATCGCTAGATCGAGATGGATTCAGGTAAGTATAAACATTTGTTGGCTTTCTTTTTTATTGACAGCTCGGCTCTGCACTGTTTACATAGAGTTGTGAGGCATAACTGGGTTGTAAGTCATAACCAACCAAAATTAGCGTTATAGTAACATGCATATGTTTATCTTTGGACAGGTGACCTGACCTGATCTTACAAAAATACCTAAGCCTGATAGTATAAAAAAATACTGGATATATTTATACAAAAGTTTATTGGGGCTGGAGCGTATACATCTGAGATTAAACGATCATTCTGGGCCCAGAAAGGTATGGACCACCCTTAATTTATCCAAAATACAAGAAGGTAATGCCCCAAGAAAAAGGGATAATTCCTGGGCGGCAAATAATTAATTCTTCATTACAAAAAGATACAACAAAAAGAAAAAAAATCATACCAAAATGTAAACAAACTTTATTCTACAGAAACAATAAAAAAAAAAAAGAAAGTCAAAAAGCTGTACTGCAAAGATTAGACATAAACCAATAAAACAAAATGCAGTCATTTTTTATGCTTTACAGCAAAATAAAGTTTTAGCAAAGTCAGCACATGCAAAATAGGCAATAGGTCATTTTAAAGCTCAGCTCATATTGCCAGTGCAACAATGTTTATGATGAGCTTTCATGAAGAATAGGCTGTGTATTAGTCTACATAGAAATGTTTCCCAATGTGCTCAGCTAAAAGGGTTATTGTATGCACTAAAAGCCATGGAATAACCAAAAAGCTCATGGTTATTGAAAGGACAGATACTAAATCACTGATTCATCATAATCCTGATAAGGGTTACAACTAAATGTGTGCCAGGGATGTGCGGTGAGGTCAGTGGCTGGTGAGGCACTGGCTAGTATCAGAGCCAGATACACACAAGTTACATACGCCGAGAGCAATAATTCTAGCACTAGACCTCTTCTGTAACTCTACACATGTAACCTGTAAAAAATTTGAAAGAGTCGCCTATGGAGATTTTTAAGTACCGAAGTTTGGCGCCATTCCACGAGTGTGCGCAATTTTAAAACGTGACATGTTAGGTATCTATTCAGCGTAACCTCATCTTTCACATTATACATTAAAAAATAAAAAATCGTGCTAACTTTAGTGTTTTTTTTTTTTTTTTTATATTCATGAAACAGTCCCCCCCCAAAAAAAAAACGGGTTTGAAAAATTGCTGCATAAATACCGTGTACCATAAAAAGTTGCAGCGACCACCATTTTATTCTCTACAGTGACTGCTAAAAAATATATATAATGTTTGGGGGTTCTGAGTAATTTTCTAGCAAAGAAATTATGATTTTTACATGTAGGAGAGAAGTGTCAGAATTGGTCTGGGTGGCAAAGGATTAATTACCATAAGTAAGTAATATACAAATAATTATTATATATTGTTTTTAACCGCATGCCGACCAGCCGCAGCAGTTATACTGTGGCAACATGGCTCGGCTGCGCGAATCGCCGTCATGGTACGTCAGTACCATAGACGGCCACTAGGAGGCACGTGCGCACCGCCGGAGGGGAGCATGCGCTCCCCCTGCTCGCCCACGGAGCCGATGTGAGTGCCTGGCGGTCACGATCACCGCCGGGCTCCTGCGATCTCTCTGGGCACCCCGAGAACCGGGATCTGTGTGTGTAAACACACAGATCGTCTGTTCATACAGAACAAATTTTGTTTGGGAGCCACATCGCACGACTGCGCAATTGTCAGTTAAAGCGACGCAGTGCCGAATCGCAAATAGGGCTCTGGTCTTTGGCCAGCCAAATGGTCCAGGGCTGAAGTGGTTAAGGTAATTTACTATATTTTCAAAAACTGTACTCAAGCAGGTGGCTTACCGGACAAATTACTGAAGTTTGAAGTTATAACTTCCAACCAATAATTTCACAGTAAATAGATAAATAATAAATATAATAATATAGCATAATAATATATGATTTAGCTTGTACCTTTTCAACAGCAGCCGATTCTCATTCTCCCTCTTAACTGTGTGAGAAAAACATGGGATTGTGAGTAAATCTTATACCCCTAAACCCATGCTTTTTCCTTCTAGTTAAGAGGACTGGGCTGGAAGGGAGTATTTGTCTTTTAGACACATTCCCCCTTCTATGACACTGCAGTGAGAGGAAAGCCTCCACTGCAGCATTTTTATTGGACAGCTTATTCCAATGGTGCTTTACCATTGGTCCAAGGCTCCAAGCTGTCCATTAAGCTCAGTGCTTCTAGGGAGAGGCACTGTGAGCTCATCCTCCCTGTCTGCTGCAAACAGCCTGTGTCAGCTTGTATTTAAAGTGGTCGCTCTGTATGTAGCATCTGACAGGCTGCACAAGAAGTCCCGTATCTCTGGAAGTATGGGTGGCAGGAGCCCCAAGTTTTTGTAAGAGAAATTATACTTTAAATGTCAGTTATGAAAGACGCCATTTTGTTTATCATGGCCTAGAAATAAACTATAGATAATATGGAGTCAGCAATATATATATATTCAGCAATATAAAATGCTTAGAGCTGCAGTTTTGCATATATCCTGTATTTTTGTGTTGACTTGGGGAGTTTTCAAGTCAGTATCCTGTAACCATTGTTAGATAAAGATAACAGTCTGTAACAGACACTTCCACCTTTCCTGTTACGTCCAGAATAAAGTTGAAAATACATGAGACTGGGCATGTTTTAAGACAGGAAAGGGGGGTGTCCAGGGCTTATAAAAAAGACATGTACCACAGTATTTTCCTTAGAAATGATGATGACAGCATGAAGATGTAATGCTATTCATTTCTCTTGCATATGCAATAAATATTACCTTGATGCCCGAGGACGGTCTGAGATGGTGAATTATTTCCCTAACAATTTGGTCCTTCGAGGAGCCGGGAGTCCCCCGAGAAGCACTGGCCAACAGTGACCGATGACCGTACGGCAAAACTGTAAGTCCTCCGTCTTAAATTAGATGTTAAAAAGAGGCCGGTCCGCTGAACTAGTGCCTCCTGGGCAGCGACTTACCGGATCAGCACAAGAGACCGCTCTCGGGACAAGGTAAGATTTTTATTTTATTATTAACCTTTTGTGTTAGACTTGATTAGGAATTTGATGAATAAGGGATTTGAATATATACATACAATATAGAGATTGATTGAATGTTTATCTGTTTCTGTCCTATCTGCTTTACTCTTGTTGAGGGGAAATAAGTGGTCACGTATTCCCCGTATAGATCCGTCTGTGGCCATCCTGGATGGGCAGACCTAGTGACTAGCCCGCGTTTTGGGAAGACGCGCTCAGGGCGACCTGGCGGCAGTCGAGCACTGCGGGTGTTCTCTTATGTGTGTTCTTGTTTGTTTCTTCTGGTTAATTGTCATTTGATATAGGGGTATGGTCCCATACTAATATCCGGGTGCAGATAAAGGAAATTTGTCGATTGGATCTTAGATCCAGACAGCCTTGTAAACTGCAGAAAATCCCTTGGGGACACATAAATACTCCTAGATCAAAACCTAAAGAAGCCCCCGTTGATACAAGGGTGTGGCCTGATAGATTTCTAGGCATATAAATTGCCTTGGATCAAAAATGCTTCCAGATAAAGAACCCCCCGTTGATACAAGGGTGTGGCCTGATAGATTTCTAGGCATATAAATACCCTTGGATCAAAAATACTTCCAGATAAAGAACCCCCCCCCCTCCGTTGATACAAGGGTGTGGCCTGATAGATTTCCAGGTAACAAACAGAGGACATTTGGCGGACCGCAGTGTTCATGCCAGCCTCATATGTTGTATTAATCCTGAGCAGGCACATAAATACCCTTGGATCAAGGACTGAAATATTAAATGTTTTGATAGGATGAAAGAACAGTCGGGAGAATTCAGTCTCCTCGTAATTCTGTAAATGCTCTCTACAGGTTACTGAAGTTTTAAGTAACAATGAAAGAACAGTCGGGAGAATTCAGTCTCCTCGTAATTCTGTAATTCTCTAAGACACCAGTGTTTTAGCAATACACAAGATCAGTAATCTAGAAGTGATATATCATGACTAGAAAGTCTGTGAGTGATTGCAAGTGATAAGATACTGTGTGCGTGTATTGTGTCATTGTGAGAAGACATTAACAAAAAAAGAGCTCTGTGTGCACGATAAACAAAATAGGTATGATCCATGGAAAATCTGTTGGTATGAATGAGGATGTTAAGTATATGTGTAGTCTAGACAAAGAGAATGTGACATTTCCTAAAATGTTTGAAAACAAAGTATGATTTTGATGCATTTTTAAATAAGGATTATTGTGTAATACTGTGTAGAAAGCTTAAAAATTATGCCGGCACAAAAATAAGAAAACAGAAGAAATTAGGCCTTCCCCAGGCAAAGAAATGGCTTGAGGAGGCTAACCATAGGTTAAATTCAGAAAACCATAAAAAGACTATGTTTTTGAACAAAGAGGAGGACAATAATATGACTGTCCTCTGAAGTTTAGTTCAGCAAGTATTGACTGAACAAAACGTAACAAACCAAATGCAACCTGACTCTCCACTGTTTGTTGTTCCCCCGTGGTCACCTGGGTCACCCGCAGATGCAACCGATTCTCCTATGGCTGCAGCTAAACCCCCTCTCAAGATGACTCTTGCTGTCCAGAGGAGTCCACAAGGGACCCCCTTTACAGCAACTGTTACAAAAATTTTCGGGGACCTGGGGAACCAATTGATATCCCCCTCAGCAGGGGAACAAACAGAATGTGGAGAGGAAGAATTTCCACTAATTGAAGTTCCCAACCCTAGGGCAGGACAAAATGTAGGTGGTATAGTAGTCCCCAACACTATGATGGTATATCGCCCCTGGACCCCTGAGGATGTTAAAAAAAACTACTGAAGGGGTACCACATCCCAAGGTCAACATAGCTCAAATCAGGGATGGTATCATGGGAATGATTGCTAACTATCATCTTATTGGGAGGGAAATAGAGCAGAATATCAGACAGATCCTGGGTCCTGACTGGCATCATGTAGTGGGAGATTGGAGTGGATTAAACAATCAGGGAGTTGTGCTGCCTCATGATGATGCAGCACTAGAAAACAGGAGAAATGCTCTTATAGCAAGGATAGAGAACAGAAGGATGGGAAACACCTGAACAAGGCCCCGCATTCAGGACTATGAAAAAAAAAAAAAAAAAAGAGAGGGGAGTGTTTCCTGTGAGGTAAAAGAGGTCACTTGGCAAAAGAATGTAGGTCAAACAGAGAGGAAGAAGCATGACTAGATGTTGGTATGTCTGCAGAGAGAGATACAAAAGAAAATGATGAGAAAGAATCTGAAATTTTGGATGTGTGCGCTGTTGATACTTGTTTGCATGCTAAAGTCAAGTCAGAAATAACCTTGGTTGTGAAGGGTAGATGGCTAACATTTCTCTGTGATACTGGGGCTTGTAGGACCCTAATACACCCGCTGGATATGAAAAAGGTAAAGAAAAAGGTGTAGTATATGTAAAATCTGCAAAATGGGTTGATGCACCAGGAGGTCATGTCTGAAGGCCTTACTGTGGAAGATCCACAGACAGGTAAAAAGGATCAGTGTAAAATTGTCATTTTGACTAAATGTCCTGTTAATTTGTTGGGTAGAGACATGTTGCACGCTATTGATATTTCTGTCGTACCAGTGGAGGAAGGTCTCAGAGCCCATCGGCTGTGTGAAAAACAAATCACAACCGTGGATAATGAGCCCTGATACTGGTACAGCCTGGAATTTGCAAACTGAGGGATTAAATATACCCAAAACCCTGGCAGAAATAATTGACAAAGAGTCTGTGAAGAAAAGGTATAAGGTCCAGGCAAACCTCTATTGCACCATGTACTACAGAAAGACCTCTGGGCCTGATAAGTCCTATGAGAAACAGTTAATGAGTCTCACTAACACTGAAGTTCTCTTAAAATGTCTGTACTGTGATAAGGAAGGAAATAGCGTGGCTACTTGTCTCCTACCACAGCCTATTCTGCAAATATACAGGCAGGATACTGTCCTTGTGTTTCGGTCACCCAGAATTCCAAGGTATCATGGCATGAGCTAGAAGAATTTATCACGAACTGGGTCCAACTGACAGATGAGAAACTAAAATCCAGAGGGATTCAGAGGTATAGGAGGCATAAGGGAGAGAAAGATGTGTGGAGACTCGTGCAGGATTTACAGGCAGTCAATAGGGCCGTATTACCGAGGGCCCCGGTGGTCCCAGACATGCATGTCCTCCTGAACGAGTTCTACCCAAAGAACGAGGTATTTTATGTTATTGATAACAGTAATCCTTCTTTTCCATTCCCTTACACAATACAGTCAGTTCTGGGTTGCATTTATGTACACAGAAAAAAAAAAGAGGTACACATACACTAGGTTATCCCAGGGATATTGTGAAAGTCCAACTACCTTCTCACAAAGAATGTCCAATAATTTGTCTCGGTTTGTACCTCCCAGTGTGAGTTAAAATCTCTTGTATGTGGATGACATTCTGGTAGTAATGTATGTAAAATTACCATGGTTCTGATGCATTTCCTCGCAGACCAAGGTCAAAAGGTCAGCAAAGACTAATTACAACTGTGGAAAGAAAAGGTGAAATGCCTGGGTTACATTTTATCTCAAGAAGGTAGACTTTTTGCATGAGATCCGAAAAGAGGCCATCCTTCAAGTCCCCAAATCACATACCAAAAAATAAATGATGTCATTTCTTGGCATGGCAAATGTCTGTAGAGCATGGATAGCAAATTATGCTATGGAGGTGGCGCCTCTTTCTGATCTCATCTATGGTTCACTAATGGCTGCAAAAGATTCCATTCAGTGGAATGTGCAAGCAGAGGATGCATTTACAAAGGTAAAGCACCTCATTGTGGGTTCTCACGGATGTTCCCTTTCTAGATGCTGACATTACCTTTTGTGTTGATGGGTCTTGTAAAAAGGACGATAAAGGGGTACATCAAATGGCATACGCTATAGTAACACATGACCAGGTCATTGAAGCCAGACCCCTTCCCAGTTCCTACTCTACACAACAAGCTGAAATTATTGCCCTATCCAGGGCCTGTAGTCTAGGGGAAGGGAAGAAAATAAATATTTATACAGACAGCCAATACGCTTTTTCTACTATACACATATTTGCCCAGCAATGGAAAAATAGGGGTATGATTACGTCCACAGGTAAACCAATCTCACATAGAGATCTTATCCTTGCCCTTCTAGAAAATGTACAGAAACCAACACAAGTGGCTATTTGTAAATGTACAGCACACAGAAAGGGAACAGATACAATTACTCTAGGAAATGCACTAACAGACAAAGGCCGCAAGGGAAGCTGCTACAGGACCGCAAAAAACACACATATACTATACAGGTCCCTAAGAAAATGGTGAGGTACGGAAAGCTATTGATAAAACATGGTTATCAGAAATGCAGAAAACATCACCGGCAGGTGAAAAACAAAAGTGGTTATCTAAAGGGGCAACCCTGGTCAATGGTATATACACAAGTACAGAAGGTAAACCCATCTTACCTACATCACTATTTAGATATGCTGCGTTATTGAGCCATGGGCAAGCCCATATCTCAAAAGGAGGGATGGTGCAGGTGATCAATAAGGTGTTCACAACATATGGGTTTACGAACGACTAGAAACTTTTGCCTCACATGTCCGCTTTGTACCAGATACCATGCTCAAGGTGCCATAAGACCCTTAAGAGGTAATTTCCCACAACCCTCTTATCCCTTTCACACGATATGCATGGATTTTATGATTATTGTTGTTTATAAAGTGGGCGGAAGCTTTTCCTATGACACACCCAAATGGGCAGTCAGTAGCCAAAGTACTTATTAAAGAGGTGATTCCATTTCATGGGATCCCCTCTGTGATTTACAGTGACAATGGCTCCCATTTTGTAAACCGAACAATACAACAAATTGGTAAATGGTACAATATTGACAAAAAAAAAAAAAAAACACTGTGTCTACCACCCACAATCTGTGGGCACAGTGGAGAGACACAATGGTACCTTAAAGAGTAAACTAAGAAAATTGTTGGAGGAAACAGGGAAAAATAAATGGGTTTAGTGTTTGCCAATGGCATTGTTGAGTATAAGAATTACCCCTACTGCTAAAGGACTAACACCGTATGAAATGTTGTATTGTAAACCTTATTATATTCCACAACTAGCCACCGTTCCTCTTCCTAAAGAGGAAATAGACTTGACTTGTATAATAAGAATGTTTTCATAAAATATAACTGGGTCAGAATGTGTAAATGAGAAAAAGAGTTACCCTAGGACTAAAATGCAAAGTATACCCCCATCAGTACAAGCATTACCAGGAAATTTTACTTGTTTTTCTAACAATGACAGTAATGGTACAAATGTTGGCACCCTGTCCCCTGAATATTGTGTAATTACAACCCGTACTACGGACATTAAGTATGAACTAAAATGGTTTCAGGAACAAAAACAGCAATTGGCTGATGTTTGGTGTCTGTGTGGAGATAAGAGACTAAGGCCCAGACTGCCACCTAGAGGGGAGGGTAATTGTGCCCTTACCCGATTGCTGCTTCCCTTTTATATAGTTCCTATGAGTGATAAATCAATGAAACTACCAGGTAAATACTTTTTTAAAGGAATTAAGCGAGAAACACCACAAGGATCATTTGACAACCGAGTGTATATAGACGAAATAGGTGTTCCACGAGGAGTTCCAGATGGAATTAAAGCGCAGAATCAAATAACAGCAGGACTCACCTCACTCTTCATATGGGTCCAGCCCAACAAGAACGTCGACTGGATAAACTACATCTACTACAACCAGCAGAGGTTTGTGAATTACACCAGAGATGCTATCAAAGGCATAGCAGCACAATTGGACGCCACCTCTTTGACAGCGTGGCAGAACCGTATAGCGTTGGGTATGTTGCTGGCAGAAAGGGGCGGGGTATGCAAAATGTTCGGCACCTTCTGCTGCACTTTTATTCCAAAAAAATACGGCACCTGATGGAAGTATCACCAAGGCCTTACAAGGCTTACAAATGCTATCCGAAGAATTAGCTGAGAACTCTGGTGTAGAGAACCCCCTGACGAGACTCTTTGAAAAATGGTTTGGTAAATGGGGTGATCTTGCAAAAAGTTTGCTTATCTCTATTGTCATGGCAGCCGCAGTTCTTACATTGTGTGGATGTTGCTGCATTCCCTGTATTAGGGGAATTCTTCAAAGACTGATTGACACATCTTTAACAAAAACTATGCTCCTCCAGACCGACACGGAACTCTACTCGGAACCTGATGATGAATTTACAACTCTCGCTGAGGACTCATCTGTCAAAATGATAATACCTGGTAAAATAAAATAACCTGGATATTTGAAGTATTGACATTATTAGTATAAAAGGGGGGAGATGTAAGAGAAATTATACTTTAAATGTCAGTTATGAAAGACGCCATTTTGTTTATCATGGTCTAGAAATAAACTATAGATAATATGGAGTCAGCAATATATATATATTCAGCAATATAAAATGCTTAGAGCTGCAGTTTTGCATATATCCTGTATTTTTGTGTTGACTTGGGGAGTTTTCAAGTCAGTATCCTGTAACCATTGTTAGATGAAGATAACAGTCTGTAACAGACACTTCCACCTTTCCTGTTACGTCCAGAATAAAGTTGAAAATACATGAGACTGGGCATGTTTTAAGACAGGAAAGGGGGGTGTCCAGGGCTTATAAAAAAGACATGTACCACAGTATTTTCCTTAGAAATGACGATGACAGCATGAAGATGTAATGCTATTCATTTCTCTTGCATATGCAATAAATATTACCTTGATGCCCGAGGATGGTCTGAGATGGTGAATAATTTCCCTAACAGTTTTGACCATTGGTGGGGTAAGACTTCAGCCATTTGGGTATTCTGTGACCCCAGGTCGCCGAGCTAGGACCCTTGAAGCTCAATCTTTTGTTTTTTTTATTTGTTTTTTTTGGTATTTTTTATTTTTTTTGCTCATGGCAGGTGAGGCTGTGCCTTCCCTGACTGCACGTCCCTGATGTATGCCATCAATAAAAATTGAAGCCCGGTCCATACAGTCATTATAACATCCCAGTCTTTGAGCAGTATTGCAAACAAATTAGGCATATGTAGGACGTGAACGTCACACAGTACCCTGAGCGCTATTGGTACAAAACTAAGTCTCTTGATGTGAGCTGAAGCACGTTCCCTGCAATTAGTCAAGCATAATAAGCTCTATGCATGCAGTGTGAGAAAGGATCCAAAGCGAGTAGCAAGCAAGTTATTGCAGATAACAGAATACCAGTCCTAGGCACTTAATTGTGGTAACCCACGCCTCCCTTACCATCAAAATAAACCTTTTATGCAATCTATCATTCGTTTTGGTGTGCTACTACAAAGGTGCATTGGAGTGCTATTCAAAATGAACAGCACCACATGTTATGTGTGTTACTGTGCATTGTGGTAACACACATAGTTACATAGTTACATAGTTAGTAAGGTTGAATAAAGACACCAGTCCATCCAGTTCAACCTGAGTGAGTGTGTGTCTACAACCCTGACCCTTGTCCCTAACCCTGTACATCGCACACTCACATCAGTCCCTACCCTCAATCCAAGGTCCCCATTCATATACTAGGGCCAATTTTGGACAGAAGCCAATTAACCTACCAGCATGTCTTTGGAGTGTGGGAGGAAACCGGAGTACCCGGAGGAAACCCACGCAGACACAGGGAGAACATGCAAACTCCAGGCAGGTAGTGTCGTGGTTGGGATTCGAACCAGCGACCCTTTTTACTGCTAGGCGAGAGTGCTAACCACTGCACCACTGTGCCGCCCCACACACAGTAGTACAAACATTACAACACAGAAATGTAAATTTGGCTTTGCTGTTTGAGCAGCATTGGCATTGTGAGGGAAGTTTTTTTTTTGAAATGTAGAAATTTACAATGATCAGGGGATTTTGTGTCCAGCAGATCCCAAAGATTTGTAATATGTTTAACATGCCATGAGGCTAATTCATAAAATCAGAGAAAAGATAATGAGGACAAAAGCAGCCAACTAATTATCACTTTTCTTTTTTGCAAATTTTTTTTTCAAATATCCAAGTAATTATTACTAGCTGACTCCTTTTTGTGGCTATGTGAGCCAATCAGAGCTGTTTAACCACTTCAGCTCCTGAAGGTTTACCCTCCAGGCCAATTTTTTGCAATATGCGGTCATGCAACACTGTGCCCAAATAACATTTATGTCCATTTTTACCACAAAGAGAGCTTTCTTTTGGTGGCATTTGATTACCTCGTTTTTTATTTTTTGCGCTATAAACAAAAAACGACCGACAATTTTGAAAGAAAAAAAACATTTTTTTACTTTCTGCTATAAAAAATATCCAATAAAAAATGTAAAACATCTAATTTCTTAATTAATTTAGGCCAATATGTATTTTGCCAATAAGCATATATTGATTAGTTTGTGCAAAAGTTATAGAGCCTACAAACTATGAGATATATTTATAAATTTTTTTTTTTTTGGTAATGGTGGCGATCAGCGAGTTATAGCGGGACTGCAATATTGCAGCAGACAAATTGGACACTTTTTACACTTTTTTGGGGACCAGTGACACTAATACAGCGATCAGTGCTAAAAATATGCGCTGTCACTGTACTAATGACTCTGTCTCGGAAGGAGTTTACATCAGGGGCAATCAAGGGGTTAACTGAGTGCCTAGCTGGTGTTTTACTACACTGTGGGAGGTGCTTTTACTAGGGGAAGACATAGATCCGTGTCCCTGCTTTGTAGGAACACAGGATCAATGCCTTCCACTGACAGAAAGGCAATCTGCCTTGTTTACATAGGCAGACCACTGTTACGTCTATGTTCCGAATGATCAGCGGGTGTTGGCTCCCCAGCACCCGCTGATCAGCTCCTGCTGTGTAGAATCACAGCGGAAGTGAGCCTCCGGTGGTGCGCACTTCTGCCCGATACTCGGAAATGTAGGATCACTTATATATACGGGAGCCTATGCAACGCGGCTTGCCTTTTTGCAGTGAAACTGCTATAGGGCGGTCGGAAAATGGTTAAAGGTAATTATACAAATGCACAGCTCATTCACCTTTCCAAAGGTCTGTTTTTGTTTTTTTTTGTTTCTTTTTTACAGATGCAGAATTTAGAACCCAGTAAGAACATTTTTGTCTTTTTTGCCACAAGTTGGTTAGTAAGCGTAGGGAAATCCACTGATGATGCACAGTGGGGTTAAATGACATTGGGCTCCATTCACAGAACCAGATTGCATGCAGTATTTAGGTGTTTTTCCAAATACTGCATCCGATCCTGAAAATATCAATTCACTACTAGGGGGAGACGGATCTCCTATCACAAGTTGGATTAGCAGCAAGGATAGGAAGTGTTATCATAATGGGGGATTTTAATTATCCAGACATAGACTGGGCGGAGGGAACCACGCATTCGTCTAAGGATCGCCAGTTCCTAAATGTCTTGCAGGACAATTTCATGGTTCAGATGGTAGACGCACCAGCTAGAAACAAAGTGTTACTAGATCTACTGATTACCAACAATACAGACCTGATCACGAATGTGGAAATACGGGGCAATTTAGGAAACAGAGATCACAGGTCAATTGGCTTCAGTATAAATCAATACAAAACATAAGGGAAATACAAAGACATTGAATTTCAAAAGAGCCAACTTCCCTAAACTACGAACCTTGCTAGAAGGCATGAATTGGGATAAAATCTTAGGAACAAAAAACACGGAGGAGAGAAGGGTTTCCATTAGGAGCATATTAAATAAGGGCATTAACCAATGCATCCCATTGGGTAATACATTTAAAAGAGCGAACAAAAGTCCTGGATGGCTGAACTCCAATGTAAAAATGCATATAAAAGCAAAGGAGAAGGCCTTCAAAAAATACCAGGTTGAGGGATCATCATCAGCATTTAGACTTTATAAAGAGTGCAACAAGAAATGTAAGGGTGCAATTAGGGCGGCTAAGATAGAACACGAAAGACACATAGCGGAGGAGAGCAAAAAAAAATCCCAAGAAATTCTTTAAGTATGTAAACAGTAAAAAAGGGAGGACAGACCATATTGGCCCCATAAAGAATGAGGAAGGACATCTGGTTACAAAGGATGGGAAGATGACGAAGGTATTGAATTTATTCTTCTCCTCAGTCTTCACGGAGGGAGTCGGGGGGCTTCAGTAACCAAAACTGCAGTGTTTATCCTCATGACACATCACAGGAAGCACCTCCATGGTTAACAGAGGACAGAATTAAAATTAGACTTGGGAAACTTAACATTAATAAATCACCAAGACCAGATGGCTTGCATCTGAGGGTACTTAGGGAACTCAGTCAAGTAATTGCCAGACCATTGTTCCTAATTTTTACTGACAGTCTACTGACTGGAATGGTACCAGCTGATTGGAGAAAAGCCAATGTAGCACCAATATTTAAAAAGGGCCCAAAATATATCCCTGGGAATTACAGACCAGGTAGCCTAACATCAATAGTATGCAAGCTCTTGGAGGGGATGATAAGGGACTATATACAAGATTTTAGTAATGAGAAGGGTATGATTAGCAGTAATCAGCATGGATTCATGAAGAATCATTCTTGCCAAACCAATCTATTAACCTTCTATGAGGAGGTGTGGTGCCATCTAGACAAAGGAATACGTTGTGTATCTGGATTTTGCAAAAGCATTTGACACAGTTCCCCATAAACGTTTACTGTACAAAGGAAGGTCCATGGGCATGGACCATAGGGTGAGTACATGGATTGAAAACTGGCTACAAGGACGGGTTCTGAGGGTGGTGATAAATGGGGAGTACTCAGAATGGTCAGGGGTGGGTAGTGGGGTTCCCCAGGGTTCTGTGCTGGGACCAATCCTATTTATTTTGTTCATAAATGACCTGAAGGATGGGATAAACAGTTCAATCTCTGTATTTACAGACCATACTAAGCTAAGCAGGGAATTAACTTCTAAGTTGGATTTGGAAACCTTGCAAAAATATCTGAACAAATTAATGGGATGGGCAACTACATGGCAAATGAGGTTTACTGTAGAAAAATGTAAACTAATGCATTTATTGCAATCTATACACTGGGGGGGGGGGGAACCTCTGGGGGATTCTAGAATGGAAAAGGACCATAGGGTCCTAGTAGATGATAGGCTCAGCAATGGCATGCAATGCCAAGCTGCTGCTAACAAAGCAAACAGAATATTGGCATGCATTAAAAAGGGGATTAACTCCAGAGATAAAACAATAATTCTCCCGCTCTACAAGACTCTGGTCTGGCCGCACCTAGAGTATGCTGTCCAGTTCTGGGCACCAGTCCTCAGGAAGGATGTACTGGAAATGGAGCGAGTACAGAAGAAGAAGGGCAACAAAGCTAATAAAGGGTTTGGAGGATATTAGTTATGAGGAAAGGTTACGAGCACTGAACTTATTCTCTCTGGAGAAGAGATGCTTGAGATGGGATATGATTTCAATTTTTAAATACCGTACTGGTGTCCCTGCAATAGGGATAAAACTTTTTCGCGGAAGGGATTTTAACAAGACACACGGCCACTCATTAAAATTAGAAGAAAAGAGGTTTAATCTTAAACTATGTAG
This sequence comes from Aquarana catesbeiana, assembly GCF_042186555.1. NCBI lineage: Eukaryota > Metazoa > Chordata > Amphibia > Anura > Ranidae > Aquarana > Aquarana catesbeiana. Next base: position 33,079,508 of record NC_133335.1, on the reverse strand, counting down.
AGGGTTCTTTACTGTAATAGCGGCAAGGATGTGGAATTCCCTTCCACAGGCAGTGGTTTCAGCGGGGAGCATTGATAGCTTCAAAAAACTATTAGATAAGCACCTGAACGACCGCAACATACAGGGCCTGGTATGGATTTGGGGGGGAGTCCACGCCATTTTTTCCACATTTTTTAATTGCCAGCAAGTGTTTTTTTTTACTTTCAGCTGTCAGCCTGGAATCTTGCTGACGACTCATTGGTTGTTAAGGACACGGCAGCCGCCCGCTCCTTAACAACTATGTTGTTTAGTGGTTGGTAAGGCCGTGGGCGGCTGCCTGTTAATTAACAACACCTATTTATTAATGTTAATAAATATGCTGGCTTCCGCCAGGCATTACATTTCCGCATGTTTTCACTACTAAAATACTGCATGACTTCATAAAATAAATGCGGTATTTTAGTGGGTTTTTTTAGTGAATGCCAAATAACTTTTAAAAAAATGCTGTGTGGTATCTTACTGCATACTCGGATGCAGTAGGATCTCGCTTTGTGAAACCCATTGCCACTTCTCATTAGTGGTAGAAGTGAGAAATCATTTCAATTTACAGGTCCACCCAGATATTTTTTTGGTAAGGTATTAGGGGGGAAACAAATCTAACTCACCTAAACCGATTTACCGATAGACCAAAAACTAGGTGGGTGGTAGGAAAGGAACAGATCAGTGGCGGTGCGTCCATTAAGGGCACACGGGCACTGCCCCCTCTCTCCAGCCACCCCCCTTCTGTGTACTATGGATAGATTCATGCATTGCATGAATCTATCCATGGCTGCAGTAGACACCCCCTATTCAGGCGCCTGGGGAGCCTGAATTCCATCGGCGGGAGGTGTTTTTAAAGCACCTGATTGGAGTCATAGGCTCTAATAGGCTTCAAAATAGGTGAACTGCGAGCGCAAAGCATGGCGCTCGCAGTTCACCCTGGTGGGTTAGAAAAGCAAATGCCTAACATAACTGAAGAACGGGAGGATAGAGAGCCATGGAGGACACAGGAGCTCACTGCCATCAACTGCTGCATATCCCACAGTTGGGGTAAGTGTGTGCTGGTCAGACGGTGAGCGCGGAGAGGGGGTCACAGAGGCTACATATGATGGGCACACAGGCTACATATGATGGGCACAGCGGCTGCATATGATGGGCACAGAGGCTGCATATGATGGGCACAGAGGCTGCATATGATGGGCACAGAGGCTGCATATGATGGACACAGAGGCTGCATATGATGGGCACAGAGGCTGCATATGATGGGCACAGATGCTGCATATGATGGGCACAGAGGCTGCATATAATAGGCACAGAGGCTGCATATAATAGGCACAGAGGCTGCATATGATGGGCACAGGCTGCATATGATGGGCACAGATGCTGCATATGATGGGCGCTCGCAGTTCACCCTGGTGGGTTAGCAAAGCAAATGCCTAACATAACTGAAGAATGGGAGGATAGAGAGCCATGGAGGACACAGGAGCTCACTGCCATCACCTACTGCATATCCCACAGTTGGGGTAAGTGTGTGCCGGTCAGACGGTGAGCGCGGAGAGGGGGTCACAGAGGCTACATATGATGGGCACACAGGCTACATATGATGGGCACAGCGGCTGCATATGATGGGCACAGAGGCTGCATATGATGGGCACAGAGGCTGCATATGATGGACACAGAGGCTGCATATGATGGGCACAGAGGCTGCATATGATGGGCACAGAGGCTGCATATAATAGGCACAGAGGCTGCATATGATGGGCACAGGCTGCATATGATGGGCACAGATGCTGCCTGTGATGGGCACAGAGGTTGCATATGATGGGCACAGAGGCTGCATATGATGGGCACAGGCTGCATATGATGGGCACAGTGGCTGCATTTAATGGGGCACAATGGCTGCATTTGATGGGCACAGTGGCTATATTTGATGGGCACAGTGGCTATATTTGATGGGCACAGTGGCTGCATTTGATGGGCACAGTGGCTGCAATTGATGGCACAGTGGCTGCAATTGATGGCACAGTGGCTGCATTTTATGGGCACAGTGGCTGCATTTTATGGCACAGCGAGGCTGCAATTGATGCTTTTTTTTTCAGAATTTTTCAATTTGTTTGCACTCCCCCCAAAAATTTTGAGCACCAGCTGCCACGGAACAGATAACTATAAACCACCTCAATGTTCATTAAGAGATTTGTTATGCTATATTCAATGGGGTTGATTTACTAAAGGCAAAAAGACAAGAAGTGCAGTTGCACTCTGCAATGGAACATGCCCCAGAGCTTAGTAAATGGGGTGAAGCACTGCTGACTTCCATCGCCCAATCATGTGCAAGCAACAATGCTTTTTTTTTGTTTTTTTTCCCCCTTGTATGTGATTGGGTATTCTTTGCAAAGTGAAGTTTTAACTTATTTACTAAGCTCTGGGGCAAATTCCCTTACAGAGTGCAACTGCATCTGCCAAGTGAACTGTCTGTTTTCCTTAATAAATCAATCCCTAAATGTCTTTTACTTGTTTCCTTCTCCAGCACTCTATCTTCTGCTTTCTATTTAGGAGTCATTTCCTGCTGGCAAAGAATCCAGGAAAAGTCTCTAATAAGAAATACTTGAAGCAGGACTCTTAGAGTAGGCACTGCATGAATGGAATAGCATGGCGAGTCAGATTAATACCTGTCTCCCGTAGTTCCTCCATCCTAGGCATTTCAGAGAAAGTAAATGCTTCTTGACCTATTGGTTTAGATTAAAGCCACATTTTCTGTCCTTTGTATCCCCCTTCCCATATGTTCTCTGAACACTCTAGTATGCCTACTGCAAAACAACAAAATATGACTCTTCTTTTTAACCCCTTGCCACCCAAGCCACTTCTGACATTTCTCTCCTACATGTAAAAATCATCATTTTTTTTGCTAGAAAATTACTCAGAACCCCCAAACATATGTTTTTTTTTTTTTAGCAGAGACCCTAGAGAATAAAATTGCGGTCGTTGCAACATTTTATTTCACACAGTATTTGTGCAGCAATTTTTCAAACGCGTTTTTTTGGGTAAAAAGCTGTTCCCAAGCATTAAAAAAAACAAAAAAACTGTAAAGTTATCCCAATTTTTTTGCACAATGTGAAAGATGATGTTACACTGAGTAAATAGATACCCAAATGTCACGCTTCAAAATTGCACGTGGCCATGGAATAGCGCCAAACTCCTTTTTTATTTTTTATTATTGTTAATTTTACTTTTATTTTTCTAGTTTGATGCTTTCTTTTTACATGTTTTTTTTTTTTTTTTTATCACTTTTATTCCCATTACAAGGAATGTAAACATCCCTTGTTTAACCACTTCAATACCAGGCACTTAGACACCTTCCTGCCCAGGCCAATTTTCAGCTTTTAGCGCTGTCGCAATTTGAATGGCAATTGCGCGGTCATGCTACACTGTATCCAAACAAATTTTTTATCATTTTGTACCCACAAATAGAGCTTTCTTTTGGTGGTATTTGATCACCTCTGTGGTTTTTATTTTTTGCGCAACAAATAAAAAAAGACCGAAAATTTAGAAAAAAAACCCACGTTTTTCTTTGTTTCCGGTAAAAATATTTGTAAATAAGTACATTTTCTTCTTCAATGACGGGCACTGATATGGCTGCACTGACGGGCACTGAGAAGGCAGCACTGATGGGCACTGATGAGGTGGCACCAATGAAGTGGCACTGATGAGGTGTCACTGACAGGCACTGATGATCGGCACTGATAGGCGGCACTGATGGACACTGATAGGTGGCACTGGTATGCGGCACTGTTGGGCACTCATAGGTGGCACTGATGGGCACTCATAGCCGTCACTGATGGGTACTTATGGGTGGCACTGATGGGTACTTATGGGTGGCACTGATAGGTGGCACAGATGGACACTGATGGGTGGCACTGTTGACACTGATTGGTGGCACTGATGACATTGATGGGTGGCATTGTTGGGCATCACTGATTTATAATGGAGCCAGTCAGTGCCCATTTGTGGGCACTGAGTGGCACATATTGGGTATAATTTGCACATGTGGATGGCATGGGGTACATACTTGGCCATCCACATATTGCCCGCTTCCCTTGTGGTCCTAGCGGCTTCCCTGGTGGTCTAGTGCGGGCATCCGAGGGGGGGGCTGCACTGACCAGGGGCGGATCCAGGGGGGGCAACAGGGCAATTGCCCCCTCCGAGAAATTTGTGACAGACCAGTCAGCGGATGGATGAGTGAGCGGGCGGGAGGCCGGTTAACGAGCAGGCGGGCCAGGTGAGAGAGAGCCTGAGCGGGCAGGTCGGCGCCGGTGGACGAGTGGGGGGGGGTCGCCAGCTGAGTGTGCAGGCGTGCAGGGCAGACATTGAGTGAGGGGGCGGGCCGGTCCACAGGTGAGCGGAGAGACTGGCCAGTCAGTGAGCCGGCAGGCGGGGAGCAGAGAGATGACATCATCTCTCACCGCCCGCCCTGCATCACTGCAGTTCCGCCCTCACTGTACAGCTGTGGGCAGCAGAGAGATTACATCATCTCTCTGCTGCCTGCCTTCACTCTGACAATCTGCACCTTAGAAGGCCAACAACAATGAGCAACATGTGTCAGGTGACGTGGCAAGTGTAATCCGCAATGTGTGGCAGGTGACGTGGCAAGTAACAATCAGCAACATGTGGCAGGTGACGTGGCAAGTAACAATCAGCAACTTGTGGCAGGTGACCTCTCAAGTAACAATCAGCAACATGTGGCAGGTGACGTGGCAAGTGTAATCCGCAATGTGTGGCAGGTGACGTGGCAAGTAACAATCAGCAACAGGTGGCATGTGACATGGCAAGTAACAATCAGCAACTTGTGGCAGGTGACGTGGCAAGTGTAATCCGCAATGTGTGGCAGGTGACGTGGCAAGTAACAATCAGCAACATGTGGCAGGTGACGTGGCAAGTAACAATCAGCAACATGTGGCAGGTGACGTGGCAAGTAACAATCAGCAACATGTGGCAGGTGATGTGGCAAGTAACAATCAGCAACTCGTGGCAGGTGATGTGGCAAGTGTAATCCGCAATGTGTGGCAGGTGACGTGGCAAGTGACAATCAGCAGCATGTGGCAGGTGACATGGCAAGTGTAATCCGCAATGTGTGGCAGGTGACGTGGCAAGTAACAATCAGCAACATGTGGCAGGTGATGTGGCAAGTAACAATCAGCAACTCGTGTCAGGTGATGTGGCAAGTGTAATCCGCAATGTGTGGCAGGTGACGTGGCAAGTGACAATCAGCAGCATGTGGCAGGTGACATGGCAAGTGACAATCAGTAACTGGTGGCAGGCAAGTGACAATCCGCAGCTTGTGGCAGGGACGTGGCAAGTGACAAGCTGCATCTGAAGGCAGGTCGACGGTGGAAAGTGACACACTCAGGGCTCCCACAGATTCTGCATTATGGTGAGTTGAATGATTTCATTTTATATTACAATGTAATAATAGAAATAATGCTCTTCAATCATCCTGACATCATAACAACCATGGTCCAGTGATGATGAAAGCGCCAACACCAGCCACTGCCTCGATAAATTGCCTCCAAAAAAACATATTTTCTGGCAGTGCCCCTCCCGAGACTAGACTCTGGATCCGCCCCTGGCGCAGACCCCCCCTGTCAGGAGAGCCGACGATCGGCTCTCCTCTACTCGCGTCTGTCAGAGGAAAAGCCGATCAATGGCTTTTCCTATTGACATTGCGATCAGCCGTGATTGGACACGGCTGATCACGTGGTAAAGAGCCTCCGCTGGAGGCTCTTTACCAAGATCAGTGGAGCGGTGTGTCAGACTGATGTCATATGACGCCCAGTCAGGATAACTGAACCTCCGCCCGGCCGTCAATCTGCTATAGGCTGGGCGGGAAGTGGATAAGGAGTAGTGCGTGATAGGTCCTCTTTACAGTGAGATCTGGGATCAATAAGTCCCCACATCTCGCTTCTAGGCTGGGAAGCCTGAAATAAAAAGCAAAAATACAAACAAAACGTTCCTGGCTTCCCGACCGAGGCGGTGGCTTTTTTTTCAAATGCAGAGGCCGGGCGTGATGTCATAACATCGCGCCTGGCCTCTGAACGATCATAGAGACTTCAGGGACCATCTGACCCTCCAGAAATCTCTATGGTCAACATCCGGCGCCAGTCGGTTCCTTCTCTGGCTCACCAATCACACGAGTGAGCCGGTAGAAGCCCTGGAGGGCGGTGGGAGGGGACGCCTGTAAGAAGAACAGCCGCTATCATTGTTCTTACGGTGTAAGGAATCGCCGAAGTGGTTAAACAGCTGACCATCAAACGGTTGTTTTGATTTAGGTGCACCCAAGGATCAAAATCCTTGCAGCTCCCATTTAAAAAGCAAATTCTGAAAATTAATGAAACAAGGCAACAACTAATGCTATCCAGTAAATATCATAATTGGGCTAAAATAAAAAAAACGAATTGGTTATAAACCCTTCCATATCACCAGTGAAGTGACGATACATGGCGATGGAACAAATCCTCCTACATAAGTTGTACCTGTCTCTCTGCAGCTCTCTCTGCTCTACATCTGTTCAAAGTGCAGAATTTATAAAGCATGTCTAATCCTTGGTTCACACTGATGCAATGCGGGAAACGCAGCGAATCCTGTGCGTTTCCCACACCACATTGCAATGGCACGGCGTCCATGCGATCTGCCGGTGTCAATATTAGATTAACAACACCCCAAAACAGATTGTAAAACGCAGCGCGACTGCCAGAATTGGATCGCATGGGAGCGAACACCCATGCAATGAGATTCAGGTGCAGAAAACAAAAAGGGTCCTGCATCATTTTGGTGTGAATGTGATAAGATTTGAGCCACACAAAATGTATGGCTCAAATCGCACTGCATAGACATCACACGTGATGTGCACAGGAATGTGGTGCGATTCCTGTGCGAATCACATGTGGTGTTCAGAAATACACAAGTGTGAACCCAGACTAATGCCCCGTACACACGGTCGGACATTGATCGGACATTCCGACAACAAAATCCATGGATTTTTTCCGACGGATGTTGGCTCAAACTTGTCTTGCATACACACAGTCACACAAAGTTGTCGGAAAATCCGATCGTTCTAAACGCAGTGACGTAAAACACGTACGTCAGGACTATAAACAGGGCAGTGGCCAATAGCTTTCGTCTCTTAATTTATTCTGAGCATGCATGGCACTTTGTGCGTCGGATTTGTGTACACACGATCGGAATTTCCGACAACGGATTTTGTTGTCGGAAAATTTTATAGCAAGCTCTCAAACTTTGTGTGTCGGAAATTCCATTGGAAAATGTGTGATGGAGCCCACACACGGTCGGAATTTCCGACAATAAGGTCCGATCGCATATTTTCCATCGGAAAATCCGACAGTGTGTACGGGGCATAAGAGTTAAAAAAAATGGGGTGGAGAGCTGAAGTCACACACTGCAGAGCTCAGTAAGGAGAGCTCAGAGAGCTGATTGGAGGGAAGGGACACACCCCCCTTCACACAGCAACAGAGCTGAGGCTGTCAATCTGCTGGAGATCCCTCCCCTGTCACCATTTTTCTTTTGGTTTCAGGAAAACGTTTCAGAATTGACTCATGCTGATAGCAGAGGAATGAGGCAGCAGTCAGAAATGACGTTTAGTGCTCTGGATATAGACAAGTACACACTATAGGGGGATATGCTTTGTTCATATTTCATGTCTGAGGTTTACAAGCACTTTAATGCACTGTATTCAGATTTCATATCTGGGAGTGTCTGCTTCCTGAGTCCTCGTCAGTCCCTTTACTTGCAAGTGTCATTAATAGATTTAGATATTGTCAATATTCCCATCGCACACGTTTCTGGAATGGGCTCAGAAGTAATGGGTGCTGCAGCAACAACCAGATTACCAGATGCAGCCACTACTAGATTTTTGCATTGCGTTACATATTGCATTTATTTGGCCTATTGAAATGAAGGGACTGCTAACACTAGGGTTGCCACCTGTCTGGGATTCACCTGGACAGTTCGGGTTTGGAATCATTTGTCCGGGTATCAGACTGCCTGAAACCCGGACACATTATTCAGACTGGATTATGGATTCCCAGCAGGATTGCTGGCTGCAGTTGTCTAAGCTGAGAGTGTCTGTTACACTTTCTTTCATGCTGCCCAAAGCCAGCACTAACAATCCCCCCCCCCCACAACACACACAGATGGGAGAGGAGAGAGGGCTCGATCTGCACCTCTTTCCCCTACCCCTCTGTGTCTGCCCACACTCCTTAGAAAGGGAAAGTGTGGGCTGGAAATTTGAAGTCCAGTAGCCTCAGATACATCTGGATGAGAGGTGCTGACTGCCAAGGGGTGAGTGAGCTCACCATCCATCCCTGTCTGTGACTGAAGTCCCTTCTCTCTCCTGCCTCTGAGTGAGTACACCAATGCCTCGTTTCCAATGAGCGGATCGGTTCGGGTCAGTACAGTTTGAATGGCCTAGAATGGTCCGGTCTATTCTGGTGAGCGTGGGACCACAAGGGGCCATACAGGGTTTAGAAAAAATGCCTCAGCATAGCAGAGCAGAGGGTTTTCTGTCAGCCAATCAGTGGAATGTATCGTAGCTCCGCCCTAACCGAACCGTTCCATTTTCTATGGCCCCACATCTGAAGCAGGACCCTGAATGGATCGGTACGGTTTGGTTGTATGGGCCGCTTTCATAATGGAAACACCCAAAATAGCGTACCGTACCGAACCGAACCGATCCAATCCGCTCAGTGGAAACGAGGCATAAGGTAAATCAGGGTTCTCAGAGCACCCCTTACATCAAAGTTCCCCTTTACATCAGCGTTCTCAGTGTTCCCCCTAAATCAGGGTTTCCAGAGCATTCTTTATGTTAGAGTCCCCGGAGTTCTCCCTTACATCAGAGTCTTCAGAGTCCCCCAGAGGCAACTCTGCAAGTTCAGATGTAAAAAGGATAACTCTGTGGACTCTGATGTAAAGGGGGACTCTTGTGATTAACTTAATATGATTAGAAATGTTATTGAATTGCAAAATACATATATGTATAATTTATACTATTAAAAAAAAAAAAATGCTGTGCGCCTCTAAAGTGTTCGGGTTTGACTTGAAGAAAAGGTGGCAACCCTACTTACATCAGAGTCCCCAGAGTTCTCCCTTACATCAGAGTCTGAAGAGTTCCCCCTTACAGTGAAAGGGAACTCTGTGAGTTCAGATGTAAAAGGAGAACTCTGTGGACTCTGATGTAAAGGGGGACTCTTGTTATTAACTTCATATGATTAGAAATGTTATTTAATAGCAAAATCTATGTATAGTTTATAGTATAAAAAAATTGCTGTGCGGCGCTAAAGTGTTCGGGTTTAACTTGAAGAAAAGGTGGCAACCCTGGCTAACACACCCCAACGTACCAAAATTTGGACATGTTCTATTTTTTTATTACTTACTACCTGAGTTGCCTTAGTGCATCGGGGTGCCTTTTACAATGAATGGAACCTCAATGCAGCAAGAGCAACACAGTTAATGTGCATCATGACAACATAAAGATGTGAATGAGCCCTAAAACTTTAAAAGGTTTGCATTTGATTGGCAGCTCTAAGAAGCTTCTTTGTACTGCCACATGAATACATCAGATTTCCTGCATGTGAGCGACAGAAAGGAGTCTTCAGTGGGTGAGTTTGGGAATACTTTTCCTGCATTACAAACAGGTAAGCAAAAGGATTTCCCAGACTGCTGACAAAATGAGTGTGGGGTGGACTGGTGCCACAAAACTAGGCCTGGACGCATAGGCGTGCGCACAGGGTGTGCCAGGTGTGCCTGGGCGCACCCTAATCACCCCGTGCCGTATCAATTTCCCACTGATTCCTGGTGCCCCGGGCTCCCCCCTGCAGTGCTGCCAGCTTCCCTCCTCTCCCTCCGGCTGCTGCAGGGGTAGTTTCATGATTGAGTGCGGGCGAAGGGGCTGGTGAATATTTAATTTACCGGCCCCTTCCCCTTCCTGAGTGATCTGTACTGGTCACTCATGTCTTCATTCTTAGTAAACTATGCTGCTCAGCACAGAGCACTTTCCATTCCTTCACTGTCCAGTGCAGCTGAGGCTGCAGAGAAAGGGACTGGGGAAGCTTTGTCCTCAATCCCTTTCTCTGTCTCAAAAGCGAAAAATCAGGGGTTTGTTTAGACCTTTGATATTTCACCAAAGCCCCCCAATGGGGCTCTAAAAAAAAAATAATAAGCAAATAATAAAAAATAATATTGTAAAAAAATAATTAAAAAAACAAAATTGTAAAAAGTAATAATAAAAGAAAACTATTGACACCGTCCACTGCCCTACTGATACTAATCTCTGCTCTACTGACACCGTCCGCTGCCCTACTGACACTTATCTCTGCTCTACTGACACCGTCCGCTGCTCTGCTGATATACACGCTTGTGTGTTTGTGCTCTGGGGTGCACACCCTAATGCCTGGACAACTGAATGAAGCCTGAGCAAATAAATGTGCTCCCTAAATTCATTGCAAGGTTTCTTTTTTCAATTGAGGCATATTGTCAAGCCTACTAAACACTATTTGTTGTGTGCATACCTCCCAACTTTTTGAGATGGGAATGAGGGACACCTATCAGCAAAAGTATGCAGGTATAGGACACGCCCCTGGCCACACCCCCTTAAAGGAGAATTGTAAAAAAAAAAAAAAACACAATATTGGTTAAACCCACAAGTGCTTTTTTACCACTACTATTCCTTTATATTGGCTTTTGAAATTTACAAATGTAGCAATTTAGAAATCAGATGAAAGGTTTAGCACTGGAAACACTTTTTGATAGATAAAAATTGCATTTTATATAGACCTATATAGATCAGACCAAAATGTGGGACAAATGAGGAGGAAAGAGAGACATTGCTCCAAATCAGGGACAGTCCCTCGAAATCAGGGACAGTCCCTGGAAATTAGGGACAGTTGGGAGGTATGTGTATGTATGTGATCCACAGACTACAACCAGTGATGCTTCAATGTTCTACCATTTATTAAGAAGCAGAGAATTGCATAGCAAAGAATAGCAGGCAGCACATTTGGTTTCTAAGCTACACAACTGTATTAACCCAGACATAATGTCATTCTGGAAAAAAAAAAATAAAAAAAATTAAGCATGACTTAAGAATGACTCCAGTAGCAATGGTCCATGCTAATGCTGAATTGGATTACGAATAGACACAAGGGAACTAATTACTTTAAGAAAAGTCTCCTGAGCGATTATTTTGGAATAAACACAGAATAAAAAAGGGATGAAACAATAACCATTATTTCACATTCACATGAATATAGAGATATAAAATGTCACAATGACTGTATTATGCAGACTCCCTAGTGGCACTGCACCTCTAAAAACTGGTAAGGCTGATAAGCTAACACCTTCCACATTTCCCCTATAGATGGCGCTGTTGCCTTTCAAGCCAGTTAGCAGGGTGGGCTTGGCACAGGATTCAGAGACATTTTAATTGGAATACATACATACACACAATGAATAAATATTATAATTCCTCTCCACCGAACAGCGACATCAATATTACAATGCGTTTGATGCTTGGATGTCATTGCCCAGAATAGTCTCACTCACCTTTCATGGCGGAGATCACACATAAATTTATGGATTGCTTTACCTAAGAATGAAAAAAAAAAGAGACAAGATTAAATTTCACCAAGTTATAAATCTCCCTTATTTGAGCTCTTTGAAAGCCAGTCAATGATATCTTCAAATAAACATTCTGTAGAGTGCAGGGCAACAAGCCAGCAAGGTAGCAGCATCCTGCAGATCTGTACTCATCATCGCTGAAAACTGTTCCTTATTTTGGTGAATTGTCCAGAGTACAGTATGTCATGTCAGATGCTGCAGGAACACTACAGGCAGACAAACCGTTTTGCAGATATTAAAGGAAAACCTTTAGGACACAAATCATCAGCACAAAGTCGGAGACTAGACACTAGCAGACATTTTTCAGTAAAGCAAAAGGCAATGAGCAGCAACCCACAGAAACCAATCAGAATCAATCATTCAGTGAACTAACGTTAAGTTAACTTTTAAGCATTACCACCGCTTTAAGCATTACCACCGCTTTAAGCATTACCACTTCCATATCGGCCAATTTTAGCCCCTTCCTGCCCAGGACAATTTTCAGCTTTTCGCGTTGTCGATCTTTGAATGACAATTGCGGGGTCATGCAACACTGTACCCAATATCCATTTTTTGAGACAAATTGAGCTTTCTTTTGGTGGTATTTAATCACGACTGGGTTTTTTATTGTCTGCTAAATTAAAAAAGACTGAAAATTTTGAAAAAAAATAAAGTTTCCTCACAGACTCCATGGCAGCCTATGTGTGGGTTAACCCCGCCTCCTCTCCAATGCTATAGGACCCCATACCCGTAAATTTGAACTCACCGCTAGGGACTGCGTTCCTTTTTTGTCCTCCTCCATGGACCTGCATTTCGTTTGTTCTGGTTTGGCGTCCAGTCGGGATAACTCCGGATTCCAGCATACCATCTATGCGGTGCAAGCTCAGGTCCCAGCCATGGGCGGGCGAGTGGCTGTTCAGGCACAAGATACCCCAGTGGTGGAGGGGAGGTTGCCTTGGTATGCTCAAGATGGACGTCTAGCAAGCGACTTGGCTGGCAAGGTCTACTGTTTCTATGTTTTACCTTCATGGCAGCTGTTTGTGTTCTGCGTATGTTTTTTTTCCCTACGAATCCTTCCCCTGCTAGCCTTCCTAAAATCTCTTATGGCGTCTGGAGGGCTCCTGCGTTCCAGGATGCCGCAGCACTTCCGGGTTGCAGCCACCGCTAGCTTCTGCGCATGCATGAGGCCTCCGTGACATCGAGGCTTGGCTCGCGAATGCGCAAAGTGGTGGAGCGCCCAGCAGTTGCACACGCGCCGTTCGGCGGCTCTCCACAGCGCAGGCGCAAAGTGGGGATGGAAGTGACATCATTCCTACCAAGTCGGGAATCCCTGCGGGCAGTGAACGGCAGCTTCCCTGAGCCTGGGATTGCGTGGGACAAGGTGAGCCCTTGTGGGGAGTTGCAGTATCTAAGGGGAAGTTAACTAAAAATAAAAAAATAATTTTTTTTTTTTTTTCGGTTTCTCTTGCTTGCTCCCCTAGCTTATCCTAAGAGATCTGCATATCACCCGATCCCGTGCAATTCCTTTTGAGTTTTGACGTTTCGTCCAGGAGTCATGGATAGGTCACCACCTTCGTGCGGCCAGCCCTCACGCACAAGGTATATGCTGACGAGGGGGAGGGGCTGAGATTCTTTTTTTTGTTTTTGTCTTCCTTCAGCCCTTCCAGATCAGAACGCCAAATCATGGTCCAGGACGACAGAGACCTTGCCAGGCCACAACATCAGCGTTCATCATACAGGTCCCGACGTGATTCTCCGTCCATAACCCAACAGCAGAGGAGATGTTCCCATTCCTCCTCCAAACAGAGGAGATGTTCCCATTCCTCCTCCAATCAGAGGAGAGGTTCCCATTCCTCCTCCAATCAGAGGAGAGGTTCCTATTCCTCCTCCAATCAGAGGAGAGGTTCCCATTCCTCCTCCAGTCACCGCACCCACCGCCATGACAGCCGCTGTGATCTCAGAGCCTGCTGGGGATGTGGGACACAAGTTCCAGAGGGCAAGTCACAGTGTGACCCATGTTTTGCCAGGGCGGTTGGAGAAAAAGAGATAGAAAACCAACAGATGGAGTCTCTTGTCAAGCGTGTGGTGCAGCAGTCCTTAAAAGAGTGGGGTACAACCCGCACACAGAGCCAGTCCACCACACTATTTGGCTCCCTGGCTGACGAGGCCCAGGAGGATCCAGGCCCATCCCAGCCCTACGATGCTTCTTGTGGATCTTCGAACAGTGAGTTAAAAGGAGTCGGGTTTGCCGGGGGTTTCAATTTTGCTCTTGTTTCCCCACTAGTCAAAGCGGTCAAAGAGGCCCCAAAGTGGAAAAACCCTTCTACTTCGCCGGCTAAACAAAGGAAGTTCTTTGAGCACTTGGGAAAAGAACGTTCTAACTTTCCGCTTGTTACGTACCTTGTAGTAGAGCCTGACTTATTGGATGAGACCTCTCTTACAGCCGTGGTTCAGGAGCCATTGGATTGGGGACAGTGGTCTTGTGAACGCAGTGGGGTAGGTGCCTGTGGAAGTTGTAGCGGCTGGCACAGCAGCAGGATGATGTCCCTCCAGGGATGGCTGGAACTGCAGATGACAGCAGAGGCAGGAACAGGTCAGCGACCAGATGAGCTGGTGGATGCAGGATCAACAGCAGGCTGGAGCTGGGTGAGACAAGCCAGGTGAGTACAGGCCTACACAGAGCTAGACAGCAGGCAGTAGCAGAGTCAGACAAGCCGGATCATAGCAGGTAATCAGGCAGGTAATACAGCAGGCTGAAGCAGGGTCAGATAAAAAGGCGGAGGTCTGGCAACGGGTAATAAGCAGGAGGTATCAGCAGGGTCAGGCAAGCCGGGGTCGGGATAGGAGATAACAGGTAGGTCAGTCAAGCCGGATTGGTACAGATGATCAGCTGGCAGAACACAGATTACAAGGCACAGAGCTGCAGATCAAACAGCACTGCACAAGTGGCAGGTGACCTATTCCTGCCTCTGCTGTCATCTGACTCATTGTTTGGACTCAGTGTCGCAGGGTCTGCCCAGCTTTCTATCAAAGACCTTTCTGCGAAAGTCGCCTTCTTGGTCACTATCACTTTGGCCAAAAGGGTTCCTGAGATTGGTTGCTTGGGTCATGAAGAGCCATTCCTGTGGTCCTCATCCCTATGCTCGGCTCAAATCCTATGCTTGGCTCAAATCCGAAGGTCACTTCAGTGTTCCACTGAAGAAATCGTCCTACCTACATTCAGGTCTCCAGGGTCCAGGGTCCGTCGAAGTTCATCCTCTGGATATAGGCGAAATACTGAAGGAATACCTTCAAGCTTCTTCCTCCTTTAGACGATCCAAATACCTGTTTATTCTGTATTCCGGCAGTAACAGAGGGAAGAGAGCCTCAACCAGAACAATTGTGGCCTGGATTGTCCAATCCATTCAGCAGGCTTATAGAGCTAAGGGCTTGGAAGGCACATTCCACCAGAGGTATGGCGGCTTCGTGGGCAGCAGCCCGGCACAT